>NC_048300.1:1975013-1991844 GCF_013100865.1 Trachemys scripta elegans | reverse complement strand
GGGATAGCTCAGTGGTTTGAGCATTGGCCTGCTAAACCCAGGGTTGAGAGTTCAATCCTTGAGAGGGCCACTTAGGGATCTGGGGCAAAATCAGTACTTGGTCCTGCTAGTGAAGGAAGGGGGCTGGACTCGATGACCTTTCAAGGTCCCTTCCAGTTCTAGGAGATGGGATATCTCCATTAATTATTATTATTATTAATTGGCTCCAGGTGTCATAATTAGCCTGCCTTAATTGGTTCCAGCAAGCTCCTGTTGTGGAACTGCCCCTGTTACCTTACCCAGGAAAAGGGACCTGCTTAACCTGAGGTTAATATACCTGCCGTCTATCACTCTCCTGTAGCCTTCTGGCCTGACCGTCACAGTATCCAGTGTTTGCCTTATATGCGTTTTAATTTTCCAGAACGAAATTATTGTAAAACAATGGTTTTACCAACTGTTCGGTCCACTGTATCTCAAGAGAAGACAGAATACTCCACTTCTCTGTGCACGTTTCCCCTCCCACTTATTAATGTTTATTCGGATTGTAGTCTCTTTGGGGCAGGAATGGTCTTTCATTAAGTGACTACAGAGTGAATTTGTCTGCACTCACCACCACAAGAACTGGTTACAAAAGAAAAGATCAAAACCTAGGATTATTTCCTAACACCAGGCTTTCGTAAGTGTCGAATGACCTCCATGAATTCCATCTTTCTGGAGCCTATAGGAAAATGATGCCTTACATGAGAAGTCAGTAAAATCAGCTCAAAATTTAGCAGTAAAAAGTTACTTAGGGATACTAGTACGAAAACTGCTTAAAGGAACAGTTTGCTTCGGGTCTTTTAAGTTAAAAATTTTCTGATACAATAACCTTTTTAAATAAGAGGTGCTGGCTTTTTAAAAAATAGATGTTGTTTTGCTCCTATGTTGATATTTATAAGGGAAAGGCTGATACAGAAGACTCTGAAAGGGAGTACACGAAGCGCTATCACATGCACAGTCAACTGAAAAAACTGGGGAAGTTTGTCTCAATAACTTTCCAATCATAGTAATCTTGGGTTTTGCTTGTAAGCTCACTAGGTACCAAAATTTCAGACAAATATATTTTAAAGTTTATAGCGGCCCCTTTTAAAGGGAAATTTATTATGATCAGAAAGTTTACTATTTGAGCTTTTGGATGTAAAGTTTGAGCTAAGATTCCAAGCTAGTTCTTGTTGAAGTGTTTGATATAGTGTGAAGAAGCATAATTTAATTTTTAAGGCTTTTGTCAGACCTTTTCACCCAGCTAAAGGACCGGCATTTTTAGTTTTTCCCCTTTCTCTAGTGAGAGAGGCCTGAGTGTGGTTAGTGTTTCGGGGTAGTGAACTGAATAGAAAAAGTGTAGGCATGTGTGAAATTTTAATAGAGTTACTAGTTCTCTTAAGGGACAGATGCAAATAAAATTTATTTGCCTTTAGTTAACTGATAAGCACATTTACAATATTGAAACAAAAATTTCATAGTTCAGTTATGAGAGAGTTCTGCTACACTCCTAAGTGATCAAATGATTTTTTAAAATCAACAATTGCTATCTCCCCTTTTTTCCAGTTGTCTCATTTTGTAAATTCACAGCAAGGTTCACATGAAAGTTATGGCACACTGCAGACTTCTACGCATCACTGCCTTTCTATTGCTGACTAGCAAATGCTGCCAAGTAGCTCATTTTAAGGCCAGAAATAATTAAGTGTTTTGAATATTTCTGCTATAAATAGGACAGATGAGTTAAGTTCCAAAGATTTGTTTGGAAATCCAACAAGAATAAGGGGGAAATGAATATTTAACGCCACCCCCCCCCCCCCCATCCCTTTCTAATTACAGAATTTCTGTTTCTTATGTTTGTTAATTCTGGATTGATTATATAAAACCATAAAAAGGCAAAGTACCTGAAGCTGCATGCCCACAAGGGAATGGGGAGAGAGAAGATATTCTGGTGACCTAGAAACCCAAGTGTCATAGCTAATTAGACAAAAGAAATCGAAGGTCTGTTTATTGAAAAGTGTGTATACAATGGCAGCGGAAGAGTTTCCCACTAAATGGAAATATTGGAAAACTGGTATTTTGTTGTGTTTTTTAATTGAGGCGGAAATGCAGGAGACTTTTCTGCAGACAGTACATTACTGCAGGATAGGTGGCAAAAGTTCACACTCCTCCCCACCTCGATATATTCAGCAGTTCGCTTCCACACAAGTTGGACCTCGGAAAAATGCTATAGTAAGTATTTGCAAAGACTGTAGCGGCATGAAATGTGACACAAACCCAGTCAAATTTCACTATGCACTTCCTGTTTTGGGGACATCCTATGGATCAAGCAGCTGAGAATTATGTTCCTCTACTGCTGAAGAGGCAAGTTTGGTTTGGTTTGGTTTTTTGAGGGTTGGGGGTGGGGAAGGAGGAGACAGTGACAAACTTAAAGTTTGTTTCTCTTCCTTCTCACCTAGAATGAGCTCCACCAGGACAGTGCCAAGCTGCATGATGCTGTTCTGGGAAATACTATTGTAAGTTAAGACATGTGAATGGGGAAGAAAAAATGCAGCATCTCAAGTTCCCCTGTCCCCAAAAGGGTCTTGTTTACTGCCTCCAGAAGCGGTCAGATCCCATAAGCACATACACATTGGGAAGGCAAGCAGAATTTGTCCAAACCTCAGGCAACCAATTTCTTGTACGTGGAAGTAGAGTTAATAGTATGCATTATCAAACTGGGATTGTATTGAAATTTGTTACTTCTCCGAGGCCAACTTGGATTCTGTATCTGATTGTCCAACAGGAAAAGTTGATCATCCTGATTTTTCCTAGACAAAGATGAATTTTAAATAACTGGTTGTGGTAAACCAATGTTAGTGAAACTACCAGGTTAACTTTTGGTAGATGAGGGGGAGAAAGCTGTATGTTGGAAGGAACAGCATAAGTTCTTCCAGTATCAGCAGAGAAGAGGGTGAATAAAAGTTAATGATTTTTATTTAAATTGGATTTTTTGATTTATTAAATACATTTTTCTTGAATCCCTGAGTGTCTCATCAAAAAAACGAGGTAAAGGCTGCTTTTCTATCTAACAAAAGAATTGGGGAAACATCTAACTTTTGAGGTCAAGCTTTATAAATATGGCACAGTAGGTCAGCCTAAGTGACCTAGGTCCTAGGAGACCGTCTCATTTTCAAAAGACTTAGGTGAGTAGGAACTTAAGCTCCAATCACTTTCACTTAGGCATAATTGAAAAATTTCCCAGGCTAAGATGAAATAATCAGTTTAATTCACGGAATATAGTTAATCCTCCTGTTTAATAAATCATTTAGTTGTACATGTGAAACATTTTGATAAGAGAAGTTTCTATATTCAAAACATTTAAGGTTGTTTTGTTTAATAAAAATAAGTTTTATATGCTGTTTGGAATTTAATTACACAGTTACCATCTTAACACAGCTTGACAATTCATCAGCAAAAAGTTAAATATCTAGTAAGTGAGCAATATATCATTCACCATTTTCTAACATACCGAAAACGCACATTTAAGAATCTGAAAATATTAAGCTATATAACTGCTTAAATGAATGTATATAGTTATAGCGTATCCTCCTAGGTAGTAAAAAGAAGTACCAAATATAGTGTAAAGGCTATTTGGTTGAGAAAGCTATTAAAACATTGATTTACAACTAATGAGAATGCACCTTTCTTTAGAAGAAAACTGAAGTTCAAATGAAAAAGCTGATTAAAGTTGATTATTTAAATCGAGGCTTTCCACTTGGTGATTTAAATCAATCTGGCCTCCCAGAGGACTACTCAAGATCGAGAGAATTGCAGCCAAAACAAGCAAATTTCCTTTTCCTGGGTCCCCTACGCTTCCCCACATGGGTGTAAAGAGAAATTCTTATGCTGCTCCTGCATGAAGCATTTCCTCATGATAAAGGTATTGAAGTTCTCCAGGATCATCTCAGTTTCACTCCATTAAGTCCTGTTTACACTACAATTTAAACCAACTTTGTAAACAGTTGGTGGCATGGATGACGCTAATACAATTTATGTTTACATACAATGTACATTTTTGTTAGGCTTGGTCTACACTAGCAACTTATGTCAGTATAACTATGTCACTCAGGTGTGTTATACACACTTAACTCCCAGTGTAGATAACACAATGTTGATAGGAGACATCTCCCAGTGCCATAGCTACTGCCTCTTGCAGAGGTGGATTAACACTACACCAATGGGAGAAGTTTTCCGCATCAGCGTAGTAGCATCTTCACTGAAACGCTACAGAATTGCAGCTGGACAAGTGTTGCTGCGTTGCTGCATCATTTGAAGTGTAGACTTTCCTTTTAACACCCTTTTTTAAGAATAATGTGGAAGAGAATGACAAGATGGCAAGAACTATGAAAGGAAGACAAGAGGAGCTGACTGTTCCCCTCTTTTCCATCAGTCAACCAGGTGAGTTTGAGATCCTAATCTAATATTGCTGTAATTATTTCTGACCTTCACTTTTCTATACAGTGATCATATACACACAGCAACCCTTTGTCACTGCCCTTTATAGTCTTTAAAACCTTGTTTTCATTTGAAGGGACAGTCACCTTAATCATGCTTCTGTTTGAAGATTTACTAACCTACTATTATAGGACCATAATATCACTATAACCAATACATGGAAACTTCCCCCCAGTTTATTTTGGGCATCTAAGAAAGTATATGGTCAGTTTCCTTGGGTCTTTTTTAGAAATAGAAACATTACAGTCACAGAGCTGACACAGGGACCCCAAGCAAGTATAATAATGGATTACTTTTAAATTCTTTGAACTCCACATCTAGCCAGTTCTAATGCTCTATAAAAATGGGAAGCTAATCATGTATTTTGTACTACAGAATAGTCTAGTAGGATATTTGGTTAACAAAAAGGACCAAAAGAATGGTATGCCTGCAATGCAAAGTACTTAAATGGCATGTTATTCTTGCTTATTCACATTCTATAAGGCCTTGGCTACACTTGGGGATTCACAGCGCTGCCGCACGAGTGTAGTTGCGCCGCCAGAGCTCCACCTCTCCGAGGGGAGTAGCTTGCAGCGCTGCGAGCGAGCGTGCAGTGCTGCAGGCGCTGATTACAGCACCTCTCCGAGGGGAGTAGCTTGCAGCGCTGCGAGCGTGCAGTGCTGCAGGCGCTGATTACACTGGCGCTTTACTCGGGGGGGAGGGAGGTGTTTTCACGCCCCTGAGCGCAGCAAGTTGCAGTGCTGTACAGCGCCAGTGTAGCCAAGGCCTTAGATCAGCCAACTTAAATCCTCTTCACACTCCATACATCTCCTCATACAATCAAGATTCCTCGTGTAGTGTCTGAATGCTCCACAGATGTCTCCATTTCCATTCTTTAAGTTTTGTCCATGGAGTACTGTATGCCCGTTTTTATAGTTGATCTTGAATACTGCTATTAAGATTAGTTCAACTGCCATGTATAATACCATTAACCTCAGTTTATACTAGAAGATTCTTTTCTTCACTGTTAAACCTTTAGGAATGTGCCATGTGAGAAGGATTCAGCAGCTGACCCACACAATTACTACTTATTTCTACAGTACTTTTAGTACTAGCCGATTTCTTGCATGAAGCTTTAGGAACATTGCACTTTTACAAAAATGTGCATCTTAGAAATAAAGCTATAAATTTGTAATGTTAATCTTATGTAACACATCTAAGGAAACTACCTTTCCAGAATTAAGGTTTAAAAGCCTGTTAGCATTTAGAGACAATACTTGCTTTTAAATACTTTGTATTTTACTTGAACCCAATAGATTTCGTTAACTGCACAGCTTTCCCAGACAGAACCGCTTCCAGGGTGGTCTTTTAATGTAAATGAGACACCCAAGTCTTACAAACCCCACAACACTACTATAAGTTAAGAACACAGGGCACATAACACAACCAACATGAAATAACGTCCCAACCCCATAAAATGTAATCTAAATTCCACTTCCAACCAACAGAATAGTAACAGTGATAAGACGAAGTACCTCATTAAAGCTAATGTTATGGAAATATAATATTTAGAAATAGGTGTTACTTTATACATGAACAATTAACAAGAACTCTTCATATTACCGTACTGAGCTATTAAAAGTATTTTGTAGGCTTACATTGTAAGGAAAATGTTGTCAAGGAAAAAGTTCTCTCTCTTTTAAACAGAAGATACTTGGTCACAACAGCCACCAAGACTACATGGCAGGCTTTGCAGCTGAAATTCTCAGTGCCATTCTGTGTATTTGCAGGGAGTCAGGATCTATGCATGAAAGCAGGATCTTAGCTGTTTAGAAATTCATTTGCTTCCACTGCCTGCTCCTCACCTGAAACTGATACTGTGAGAACTTCCACAAGTGGTCAGTCCTCTGTGCTGTGACTGTGCTTCTGTTCCTAATTAACCCCCAAACCAAAGGAATCTCAAATCCAACCACATTAAGGCCTTGTCTATCTGGCAAGTTTCTGCACAGTAAAGCAGCTTTCTGTGTTATAACTCCTGAGACGTACACACTGCCAAGCCACTTAGTGCGCAGAAACTGCGCAGTTGCAGCTCTGTAAAAAACGCCCCGATGAGAGGTGTAGAGCTTTCTGCACCAGGAGTACAGCGCTGCGGTGCCAGTGTAGACACCCTGGTCAATTACAGAGCTGCGATTGGCCTCCAGGAGGTATCCTACTATGCCTGCTCTTGCCTCTCAGGTCATCTATTTGAACTCTACTGCCCTGCCCTCAGGTGATCAATCATCCCCACCCTTTAAATTCCTTGGGAATTTTGAAAGTCCCCTTTGCTTGGTGATACATGCAGTGGTCTCAGCGCATCTTTCCAACGGACGAGGCCTGATCCACGCACCAGGAAATCCCCATCTTGGAGTAATGCTGAGCTGCTGGACATCATCAGCATTTGGGAGAGGAGGCTGTCCAGTCCCAGCTGTGCTCCAGCCATAGGAATTATGATACCTACAGACAGATTTCACAATGCATGACAGAAAGGGCCATGACCGGGACACACTGCAGTGCAGGGTCAAAGTGAAGGAGCTGCAGAACGCCTACCACAAGGCGCAAGAGGCAAGCCACCACTCCGGTGCTGTGCCCATGAGCTGCCGGTTCTACAAAGAGCTGGATGCAATACCCAGTGGCAACCCCACCTCCACTGAGAAGGCCACGGTGGATACTTCAGTGGCTCGCATGCCAGTTGAGAGTGGACTGAGTCTGGAGGAGGAAATCTTGGACAAGGATGTGGAGGAGGAGGGGGGCCCAGAGGCAGAGGACAATACAGAGGTCAGAGATGCCTGCAGCCGGGAGCTCTTTTCTACCCCAGAGGAGCCTAGCCAGTCACAGCTGTCGGAGCTTGGCGAAGCGTAAACGGAGGCTCCTGGTAAGTGGCTTTGATTTGGGGAATCGCTGAAGCGAGTTGTTGGGGCAGGAGGGTTGCGGAAAGCAGGCTTGTGTCTGTATGATGCGTGTACCACCACATGCCTAGTCTGAGCGGCAGAACAGGCTGTTGATGGACTCCCTCACTTCACAGGAATCTGCCTCAGATCTTCAGAGCACTCTCATGGCGATACTGGGCAATCTGCTGACGCAGGTTCTTTGGCAGAGCTGCTTTGTTTCTTGCCCCATTAAGAGTAACTTTCCCGCGCCACTCTGCCGTCACTGGGGCGAGGGGGAACACCATTGCTGCACACAGGTGAGCCGCATAAGGGCCAGGGCGGAAGCCGCAGGCTTGGAGAAGACCCTCCCTTGATTCCCTGCTCACCTTCAGCAGCAAGATATCTTCCATAATGAACACAGCCTGGGGAAAATGTGGGGACAGGAATGATTATAAGGGCCCCCCCTACAGTGCTGGCTCTCCCCAAGAGCCCCATGCCCAGTGTACAGTACGGTCCTGGAACACTGATTCCCCTGCCCCTGTGGCTCCTCACCATTTTGGGGTGTCTTGTGGCTCAAGTGTGCTTGCCTGGGGTCAGCCAGTTAGTGACCAGTATAGGAATAGTGGCAGTGTTTTAAATCAGTAGTCTGTGTGTTCCAAACAATACTGCTTCTGTAAAATGTTGCATTTTGGCTTCACAGATATGACCTTTCTGCGTGAAGTCATGATGCACTCCACGGCTGAAAAACAAGAATTGAAGGAGTGGCGGGACATTGAGAGGAGGGACCAAAAGGAGAACGCTGCGCACCAGAATGAAGACACAGAGCGGCTCTTAAATGTTACGGAGTGCCAAGCGGACACGCTCCAGGCGCTACTAGCGCTGCAAACCAAGCAGCTCCACGCCCACCCTCCCCTGCAGCCGCTGTTGCAAAAAACTCTTTCCCATGCGCCCCCCAGACACCGCCAACACACTCTTATCAACCTCTTGGCTCCAGTCTGTACCCGCTGCATTCCACTCCTGCCCCGTCACAGTCCAGCACTGCAGACTCCCAGTACCCACTGCACTCAACACCCATCCCTCTGCAGTTTAGCCCTGCTGAAGTACAGTACCTGCCGCACTGTACTCCACAGGAGAAGGTTATATATGATACCTGGACATACACAAATATTTAACCTTCCTGGGACCCCACCTCCTCCTGCGACCCTCCCTGCCCCCAACCCCCTCAGTGCTGATGTGTTTTGTTTCTCTCCCCAGGCCAGTTGTTTAATAAAATAATTGTTTTGGTTTAAAAGCAATCTTTATTCCGTTAATTGAAAGCAAACAGAGCGCTGCAAAGCAACAGGCATTTTTCTTACACCTTCATAGTGCATCGTCTGCACCAATCACAATCACCTCCTAGCATTACAAGAACTGCACTCCCGAGCACTGCAACAATTAGTGGCTTTCAACTTCAAATTGCTGCCTCGAGGCATCCCTGATCCTTATAGCCCCGCGCTGCGCCCCTCTAATAACTCTGGTCTCTAGCTTTCACCCTTCCCTTCACAAATATTATGGAGCATACAGCATGCAGCTATAAGCCTAGGAATATTGTAATCGGCCAGGTCCAGCCTCCAATACAGGCAGCACCAGTGGGCCTTTAAATGGCCAAAAGCACTCTCAACAGCTATTCTGCACTTGCTCAGCCTGTTGTTGAACCACTCCTTGCTGCTGTCAAGGTTCCCCGTGTATGGCTTCATAAGCCACAGCATTAAGGGGTAGTCATGGTCTCCCAGGATCACAATGGGCATTTCGACTTCCCCTACAGTGATCTTCTGGTCTGGGAAGAAAGTCCCTTCTTGCAGCTTCCTGAACAGACCAGTGTTCCGAAAGATGCGTGCATCATGCACCTTTCTGGACCAGCCTGTGTTAATGTCCATGAAATGTCCACGGTGATCCACAAGCGCCTGGAGAACCATTGAGAACTACCTCTTGCGATTAATGTACTTGATGGCTAGGTGGTCTGGTACCAGAATTGGAATATGCATCTCATCTATCGCCCCCCGCAGTTAAGAAGCCCATTTGTGCAAAGCCGTCCAATGTCACGCATGTTGCCCAGCGTCATGGTCTTTCAGAGAAAGATGCGATTAATGGCCCTGCACACTTCCGTCAACACAAGTCCAACAGTCAACTTTCCCACTCTGAACTGGTTAGTGACTGATCAGTAGCAGTCTGGAGTAGCCAGTTTCCACAGTGCAATCGCCACGTGCTTCTCCAGCGACAGGGCAGTGCTCATTCTCTTGTCCTTGCACCACAGTGCTAGGGCGAGCTCATCACACAATTCCATGAATGTGGCTTTCCTCATCTGAAAGTTTTGCAGCCACTGCTCATCATCCCAGATGTGCATGACAATGTGATCCCACCACTTAGTGCTTGTTTCCTGAGCCTAAAAGCAGTGTTCCCCTGTGGTCAGCACCTCTGTGAATGCCACAAGCAATCTCATGTTGTAGCTACTACACATGGCGAGATCAATGTTGCACTCCTCTTGCCTTTGTAGTTTAAGGAATAACTCCACTGCCACTCATGACATGTTAGTCAGAGCGAGCAGCATATTGGTCAGCAGTGTGGGATCCATTCCTGCAGATGGAAGAGGCAGAGCGCACAGTACACAAACCATTGAAAGACGGCGCCAAATGTGGATGGAAGCACAGGGATTGCTGGAATGCGAAGCAATGCATCACGGGGCATTGGGACAGGACCTAGGATGCCCCATGACCCCTCCGCCTTCCCACAACTTCTAGTGGCAGAAGGGGAAGACATGCTCTGTGGGATAGCTGCCCAGAGTGCACCGTTCTGAATACCACTGCAAGTGTGAACATGCTATTGCGCAGGCAGCTGACTGTGTGAACACACAAAAGCAGTTTCCCTTCAGCGCTCTGAGCGGCGCTGTAACAGCCAGCGCTGTAACTCTGCCAGCGTAGACATACCTTAAAAAGATTCAGGAAAGCAACAGCCACAAGCAAGAAGTAGAAGGAAGAGCCACTTTTCTTTCTCTATCTTTTTACCTACTCTCAAGAAAGAAATTATGAGATTTAAGTGGTACAAGCCAGCCCCTCAGGAGTTTGGAGGGGGCACTAACAAGATTTGGCTTACATACAGGGTTAAAATAACTGCACTTCACACCACACCTTCTTTATCTCAAACTGAACTGTATCACTGAGTGAGAACAACTTTCCTGGGAGCGTGCAGTGTAAAAATGCAGACCCTGTATCACAGAACACACAGTTAACATTATTTCAATAGGATTCTCCTCACTTTTTACAGTTTGATTGAAAATGAAGTTTCATTTTACTGGTAGTCATGCAGTACAAACTGTGCCAACATACACGTTAAATATTTTCCTGATATCAATAAGAAGTTGTTTATACAATGCAGACGGTTAAAACAGACTGTCATGTTAATCTACTTTTTCCTTCCATCTTAGTGTGTGACTGCAGCTTTACTGAAGATGTTTTGGGGCCTGATTCTGATTTCACTTACAGTTTTGCACCAGTAAGACTTAACATAACAGCAGCCATATTGGTCAGAGCAGTCGTCCATCTAGTCCAGTATCCACAGTAGCCAACGCCAGATGCTTCAGAGGGAACGAATACAACAGGGCAATTTCGAATGATCCATCCGGTCATCCAGTCGCAGCTTCTGACAATTGGAGGCTTAGGGACACCTGGAGTATGGAGTCATATCCCTGACCATCTTGGCGAATAGTCACTTCATTAAGCATAGTTCATCACTTATGTAATTATTTTTTAACCCAGTTATATTTGAATAATTATATGCTAGTTCTGATTTATATTAGTGTCTATGCCCACACTTTGAAACCTATTTTGTAGATCTATGGATTTTTTATTTGTGCAAACACGCAAGGAAGAAAAGTTGAAGACTCAGGCTGAATTTCAGATTCTGGTTCTCATTCCAGTTCTTGAAGAGCAATCCACGGAGATCAATGGTGACGTGCAAGTGCCATCCTGCCATGCAGCAGTGCTACATTCCAGGTCAGTTGTGCAACAGCAATTAAAGCAACCATGTGCTCATTCTCTGGGTAGAAGCTAAAACATTAAACTGAAGTTGTTAATGGGAAAACAGCTAGAGAAAAGGAAAGATATCAGAGATTGGGGGGTGGGGGGGGAGAGTCTCCATCCGACAAGGAGAAAACAGCAAAATATTCCTCTTTCAGAGAGCAAGCCATGAGCAAGAGAGACCAACAAATGCAAGGGTTACAATTTAAGTCCCTTCCTATGATTCCCTGTATAGCCTGGAATAAGTCACCAAAACCATCTCCATTCCGCACTCTATATACCCTGAATTATAATATGGAAATAGTATTTACATTCCTCACGGGATTAGTCTTTGTGAGGCATTTTGCAGATGCAAATAGTGCACTTACATAGCACTTTACATGTTCAGTTTTCTAGTGTGCCTGCTCATGACTACCAAATTACTTACTGCTATTGAGTGAGCTGCAGAAAGAAAATGTTCTTTCCCCAACTACTCTTTGCAGGATTGCCCCTTAGCTCCTGAATAGCTTAACAGTCTTGAAGGTTTAATTTTTCCCCATCCCTAAATAGCAGCTAACCACTAGCCAGTATCAAGGGAGGCTCCATGGCTACACAGGCACTTCAGAAGATTTGATCTGAGATTGATTCGTGGGAGGGTCAACTGCATTTTTAATGTATTTTCGGAGATAATCTTGTTTTAGTCCAGTTTCAAAGGTCAGATTAAACATTCCCATGAGCACTGACACATTTCAGATAGACAACCCATACAAAAACTTTGGGTATTAACAGGAAATGTTGACTTGGAAGTTAAGGAGGCTAGCTTTCTGTTTGGAGAACTTTCAGGCAGTTTGTCGTCTCCAACACTGCACCCCTGGGTGGGTCATCAGCAGCAGGTATCAAACCTGGGACCTCCAGTTCTAAAAGCATATGCCTCCACTGTGTGAACCAGAAGACCCAGCTGTACTAAGACTGTAGCATGTTCATCAATCTCTCTACGTGTGGCCCAGAGTGGGTGGGTGTTACATCCAACTTTAACTTGATTACCTGCGTCTACCCACTACTAGCCACTATTTGAAAAACAGTTGGTTTTCCAGATGTCAATGTTCCCCACTTAAAGTCAGTGTAATACATAGATATATATTATAGCTAGTCTGATGAAATATTTGCTTCTGAAGTGACTTTTTTGCCAATCCAGGATTTCACAGGATTAGTACTAAAATGTGATCGGTCCACTGAAAAAAAATGATAGCAAGTGTATATGCTACACAAACCTGGTTGTGCACAGTGATAAAATAACGATCGTCTAAATTTCTCTGCTAGGCACATGACAGCCATCATGGTTTGCACTTGAACTTCAGAAGTTTCTCAAGACAATGGTTCTTAAGTTGTGTTCTCTGGCACTTTCTGGTGGTCCACAGAATGAAACAGCAAGGATCAGACAGTGGGAGTGCTGCACAGACCACTTCATATAAGCATTTATAGGACCGATGCCAAAGAAATACCAATTGAAAATAATGAGGTTTGTTTTCACTGACTAGTTGGATTTAATAGCCAAGATTACAGTAATTGAAAGCAAAAAAAAGTCTCTTTACTTTGTGCATGAAAGCACTGTATAAAGTCAGTTTTCCTGTGCCCCTTGCAGTCAGTTTCTCCCTTGTTGCCAGAATTTTTTAAAAAATTAGATAAATAGTGCCCTCAAATCTATCAGACATGGGAGAGTTTTTAAAGTTAGTATATTTCATGAAGTTTGAGTTGAGGGTCCCTTTAAGATACTGCAGATAGCTACCAGGTATTATAAAATGTGACTGGCCCAATCTGCATGCCACTAAATGAGAGAAACTTCCAGTTTACACAGTGCAAACAAAATGTTCTGATTTTATTTTGAACATCTCTAAAAAAAATCAATATAGTGAAACATATTGGGAGTTTTCTGCAAACCCCCAAGATCTTCCATAGCTTTAAACTTGCAGACCTGTGTGGTATTAATTATTCAGTTTAATAGGAAATTATTATTAAAGTACAGTAATATTAAGGAAGTCATACAGTTGAAGCATGATATGATCAGCTACTGATTCTCTCGATAAGTACTCAAAAACATTTCCTGTGAAATTAGTTGCCAAGTACTATAGCTGAGTTATTTCTATTTGTACAGATACCCTTACTCCTTTCAGACTACTGCACGACAAAAATTAACTGAAATATTGTTCTTAAATATCATTAACCTGCTTTTATCCATAAAAGGAGACCATTCCTTAGAACAGATTAGTTTGCTCTAGTATTCATGTTACAAGCATAAGTTCCAATACTGCAATTGGATTCATGTGGGCAAACCCATGCAGAGTTCCACTGACACTCAACTGCAGGACTACGGCAAAACTTTGAACATATGAGGAAAATGATCCATTAATGCTCAGGGTAAAATATTTTCATTTTAACGGGAAAGAGGCACCACTGCCAGACAGCTCAAACTCAGATGTTGGTTTATGTAAGTGTTTTTTGTTTTCACAAAAAAGCTAAACAGAATTCTTCATTGCACTGTTTAGAAGTCACGTGAAGTTTAAGATGTCAGAGTAAGTGCAGGTATTTCAAAATTCCTCTACAGTATTCAGATTGCAAGAATTCTAGCATGGTGTAAACAAGAACCAGATTTATTTTGGGGATTTCACTCAGCTTGGACAATAAGAATGAGAAGTAGAAAAGATTAATAAATCTTTTTTAATAATTTAAACTGTTAGTAAATCAAGTTTAAAATGTTGGTCCAGGATGGATTTAATGAAATGCATGCAAGTTGGTGAACTGCAAGTGAACAGTGCAACACTGTGTATACATGCATGCACACACACACACAGTGTTGCATGCAAGCAAGAATGTAAACCACTTCAAACTCTGGATTTTAAACTTGATACTGCCCCTCTGAACTTTTGCAGATCATTCTAAGAAGTTCAGGTTGTTAAACGGACACAGCAAATCTGCATGTTTATTGTTACAGTGCAATATTTTAAGTGACTGGAAATCTTAACTTGGGACCTAAAGTATAAGACATCTGTCATCTTGCCTGATCTATAGATTATGTATTAGGCCTCAAGTCTTCTGCTAACTGTAGTTCCTTGCTTTACTGCTGAATAGAATATAATAAAGGCAAGCTAGCCCTAGGGACTACAGTCAAGAGCAGTCAAAGCTGGAACAGCTTTGGTGGTATCTTTTAAGTATGGAGTTTGTCCTATGTCCGTGACTGCTCAGAACTGAGCAATCAGATTTTGATGTGGTCTAGTGTGTTTTGACAAAGGATATGAACATCGTCATAACTTTTTATTTCCTCTTACCCTAACCCTGGTGAAAGGTTTGCAATTTGTGATTGTCATACAAAACTGATTACAGTTATGTTTCACTCAAAGTGAGAAGAACGTGAATTTAGTTTTGTTCCAATACTAGTCTGTAATTCAGAAGTTCATTGCCACCATTTTTATTGCACTGGCAGTATGATCAAGTGAGCTTCAGGATTGAAATAGCTCAGATGTTGCCATTAAGAACATTAGTGATGCAAGGGAGAAGACAGTGGAGTCAATGGTATTTGAGTCTGTCTAGTCTTTCCTTAGACCACCCCTTCCCTATTTTCTTGAAGGCAGCACACTTTACCCTGACAGACAGAATTACTGGTTGAACGAATATAGATTTTTGATGAGGAAGAACAATATCATTAAAAGTTGTAAGTTAAGGAAAGTGTTTAGGTTCTGTAAAGGTGTATATGACACAGGAGACAAGTTACGAGCCAGATTTTTAATGGTATATAAGCACTTAACGCCCATGGAAATCAATGGGTGTTAGGTGTCTAACTCCCTTTAAATAACAGCCTCTATATACCTATCCTATTACATTTCCCTCCTGTTCTCCAGATTTTATGACTCTACCAATGTGCTTTACATGATGGCACATAAGACACAGAAAGCTCCTCCAATGCTAAGCACTGATTTAAGGTGAAAGTAGATGTCTTGCTAAGGTAGTTCCATGACGACTTATGTTCTCACTTGGAGTAGAGGACATGTGTGTTCCTGTTTTATTATGAGAACGCTGTCACAGTGAGGCCACTTGTTACAGATTTTATTTTGACCTATAAAAAGCTAGGAAATATCCACAAACTGGTAATTTACTGTTGAAATATGTCACAAGAACTGTGTCAAAGAAGTTCAGCACGACTGGAAAAGCAAAACGTAAGTAATTTCAGATCTTTGGCATTTGATCTTCAGACTATTTTAAGTTACTAAAAGCAGCAACATCATCAAAAATGTTCAGATATTCCCCCTTTCAACAGGTTTGCAGAGTACCTGATCTGCAACTTCCAACTTCTACTTCTTCCAAGATGTCTCCATATCCAGTGGGCTAGCAACTACTGTATCACCACTAACCAATGGCAGCACATGGTATCTATCAATCAGCTTTTGGTTAATACTGAATTCAACCATGTGGTTTTCAAATTAAATGTTAGAATCATGCAACAGTGTAGTTACAAAATGTTGCAAGTCTGCCCAAAGTACTGACTTCAACATTCGACTGAAGATATTAAATTATATTTTAACTCCCCAAGATCCTATGACTTAGCAAAACATTGCCTGTCTTTCTAGCTCTCAAATCAGACATTCACACGTTCTCAAATGTTCAGTTTGTTCTTGAGCCATACCGTATGACCTTAGACTCAAATATATGAGTCTAAGTAGCAAACCCTTGAAGACAGTAGGTCCCATTATTAAGAGAGGATTTGCTACAACAAGAACATTGATGTTCTAGTGTACAAATCTGCTTCCATGACAAGTAGCATATTTATACAAGCCTACTCTTGTAAGGGGGCAAGGAAAGTCTAGTTCATCTTCACAATATCTCTTCTCAGTTGATCAGTAAAATTTCACAACCAGAGCCCACCTTAAGTGCTGTGAACAGAACCAGTAAGCACAGTACATATAACTAGGGCTGTGTCGGTTTTATTTGAATGAGAAAATAAGTTGCTCCCATCATTTAGGATTTGAGTCATTAAGGTTTTACATGGATTAACATTTTTATCTATATTATGTTTTCTGCATTTCCCATCATAGTATCCAAATGCTATCATTTGCCTTGGTTTATTGACAGAGTGGTACAGTATTACAAATTTATTCTCCCTGAGAGATTTGGCAACAATTATGCACATAATTTATCTTGACATACACAAAGGCAAGGTCCCCAGGTCACTTGCCAGTTAGAACCACGTTGCAGCATAGGGTGAGGTCACTAAAATGTTATCAGTTCAATTCAGTGTTGCCACCCAACTCCCTCTATGCACACACAGTGTGTTGCTCCAGACTCATCACAGTAACTATCTACACGGGGGCAAAGCTCAAAGAATCTTTCCCTATGGAGGGGAAGGAGCTGAGAAGCAACAAATGAGGGAGTTGG
>NC_048300.1:1867950-1970135 GCF_013100865.1 Trachemys scripta elegans | reverse complement strand
CCCTGATGGTATGGCTGATGTGATTAGGTCCTATGATGATGTCACTTGAATAGATATGTGGACAGAGTTGGCATCGGGGTTTGTTACAAGGATAGGTTCCTGGGTTAGTGGTTTTGTTCAGTGATGTGTGGTTGCTGGTGAGTATTTGCTTTAGGTTGGGGGGTTGTCTGTAAGCGAGGACAGGTCTGTCTCCCAAGATCTGTGAGAGTAAAGGATCATCTTTCAGGATAGGTTGTAGATCTCTGATGATGCGCTGGAGAGGTTTTAGTTGGGGGCTGAAGGTGACAGCTAGTGGTGTTCTGTTATTTTCTTTGTTGGGCCTGTCTTGTAGGAGGTGACTTCTGGGTACTCGTCTGGCTCTGTCAATCTGTTTTTTCACTTCAGCAGGTGGGTATTGTAGTTTTAAGAATGCTTGATAGAGATCTTGTAGGTGCTTGTCTCTATCCGAGGGATAACCCTAACCCTAACCCCTGGAGTCATCCCACCAGAACCCCCTGAGTCCCCCCAGACCATCCCTCCCTGGAGTCACCTACACCCCCCCGAGTCACACTGCCCATCCCCCCTGAATCACTCCCACCCAACTCCCCTGACTCACCCTACCCGCCACCGAGGCCTCCTCCGCAGAGTCACCCCTGCCCAACCCCGGAGTCAGCCCCCTGAAGTCATCCCTGCTTCCCCCTCCCCGGAGTCACCCCTGTATAAAAAGAGTGAAATGGGAGTGTGTGGGGCCCCAGCAAACATGAGGTACCGGGGTGCCAAATCTTCCTTGTTGGGCATGCCGAATCAGCACCTGGTGTGGCTGTGGTCGCTCATTCCAGCTGACGTATCATACCCAAGTCAGGCTACAGGCCATGCTGCCTACTGGCTACCCTAATTCCCTATGTGGCCTTGGGCAAAGTCACTGATCACTCTCTGTGCCCAGTTCCCCAGCGGTTGACTGGGGAGAATAATTCTGACCTATTGCACAGTGAAGATCCTGGGAGGGAAGGTGCTCTGGAGATACCAAAGAGTGTCCTCAGGATGGTGTTGGAGAGGGGAAGACGGGTGGAATCAGAATAAAACCTCTCACTTTCTCATCTGTGACACGTCACCCAGGAAGCAGCCCAGAACGTGGCATTAATGCCACTGGATTCACGCACCGCTGCTGCAGCTGGCAGGCATTGTTGGAGATGTGTCTGCACTAGCTTAGGGAGCATGGAAAGGAGGTTCAATGTCACAGTGGGTGTTGTCACCAGTGGGGGGAAAAGTTAGGGGCTCTTTAGTGTCATTTAGAGTCGCTTTGAGACAGAAGTTGGCATTAGCTACACCAGCACCCAAGAAATGGCTTGCATGACTGCTTTGCAATCTTAAAAATATTGACCCATAATTGTTGCAGATCTGGATTTTAAAAACATGGGCACCATAGCGACGGTTGTATCGCCTTGATAAATCTTGCCCTTTCAGATTTCAGCAATCAATAGGGGTTGCTAATGGCATCAGGAGTGCTAAGTTCTGCCTCCAGTGCAATGTGATTGGGTTGGAGTTGCCCATGATCATAACGAGTTGTTTTCCACAACTTTTGCTTGTTTTGCACCAGCTTATGGCTGCTTTATGTCACCAGCGTGTACTGGTGAGTCTAGCTCAAATGTCTTAATCCGTGTTGTGACTCCAGGCACCTTTTTGCATTTCTGTCTTCTCAGCCCATTCAAATTGTCAATTTCTCTTTAGGGTTCTCATGCATTATTGCAATGCTACGTTTGGTTTGGAAACACAATGGGAACATTTAATTGCAAACAAAAATCACCCAATTTTCAGTTAAACTAAAAATAATTAAGGAAATATTTCTGCTGTTCTTGGGTTTTATAAAAAACCTTGTTTATACAGATCTTAAGTGGACCTCACAGTGTCCCTTTAAATGGGTAACTATGTAAAGAGTTGAGTTTGGCACATGAAGGTTACACCTCACAAATGCTTGCTATTGCTAAATGTCACCTGAACATGCACAATTAAATTAGCCAGGATAACCTTAAGCAGTCACTTGTTACGGTAATATACTTGTCTGGTAACTTAGCTTCTTTTATTTCACTGTGGCAAACTCTTTGTCGAAGCCATTTTGTCAGGCTATTTTCGTTCTATACTTACCCAGAATGCCATAGGACATATCTACACTTCAATTAAACACCTGTGGCTGGCCTGTTTCAGCTGACTCGGGCTCGCGGGCCGCAGCCTACAGGGCCGTAAAATTGCAGTGTAGACAATTGGGATATCCCAGAGCCTCGGCTCCAGCCCAAGCCCGAGCACTACATGGTAGTTTTGCAGGATTTGAGTCTAGGACGCACCATGAGTGAATGTATCAGAATCTGCCTCAGTAAATTAAGCTACCTATTCAGAATGTGAAGCAATGCAGATGAACTAGTCAATGCAAAGCGGACATGTTATCCTAAGACCCTTCAAAAATCAGCGATGTTATTGGAAGCAGAGAGAAGAGAAATCAATTCTTTCAGACCAGTGCGGCCTTGCAGCTGGTGGTAATGCATGTGTATGACAGATGCAGAAAGCCAGCTCCTCAAATACCATTCATTTGTAAGATACCATTCTTTCTGGTGTTGGTCTGAGAGCTGCTCTGGGGGAAAGAATAAACTAATATTAAATTTAGCTGTCATTATAGTGATTTGGAACATGAGTTGCTAGGCACCAGCTGCAGGAAAGCCTATAGGTGCTCTCACCAGCTGGGTTTGATTTGTTTGTGGGGATCCCACACAAGTGACAACTGACAGGCGCAAAACAGGAGTGGAGGCCAGGAACCAAATATAGTTAAAAAGGGGCATAATCCGTAGTTCTCAGACTACAGACATTGATGCATAGTTTACATAGGATTGAGCCTTTAAAGCCAAGGAGCAGGGATGGAACAGAAGAGGGATGGTCTGGACAACAATACAATGCTTTATTTTCTGGCAATGCTTCATGAGGCAAATAAATACAGGTTCATTAGAAGTTTGTAGGCTGTCATCAGTGTGGGTGTTGCACAACTTCTTGTGGATTTAAAAGCAGTGTCAGCAAGTTTGCGGGACCAGACAGCGATGTGAAGGGAGCTTTCTCCACAACTGTGCCAGGATCTCTAATCAGGATGACTGAAGTTTTCAAGGGATTAAATCGCAAATTGGATGTTTTTAAAAGTAGAGTTTAAAAGTCCTAACTGGCTAAAGCTTAACCATTTGCTTGAACTGACTAATTTCATTCAACATCAGGGCAGAATCTTCCCAGAGCTAGCATCAGCAGGACAGAAATTGCATCGCATTGCATTAGTCTGCTCCTTTTAAGTATTCATTTAAAGAGAGGGCCAGAACGTGGCCTCAGTAAGGGTGCCGTGCACTGGTCCTATAGTGCAAAGCAGCCTTACCAAGCTACAGGGGCTTCCCATCCCCTGCCCTAGGAGAATCCCTGGATGGCATAAAGCCAGCGTCATTAGTCACCCTGTAGAGATAGCGTCTGGAGCACCACTGTGCTGGAGCAATCTCCTGCTGCTGAAAAGTCGCTTAGGAGCTGTTGTGGCTAGGCACAACTTAGAGCAGCCCCGAGGCTGCTTTTACCTGCATTGATGGACAAACTGGCCCCACACAGTCTCAGGACTAGGGAAAGGAAAAGGTGGCGTAACACCCCCTGGCCTGCTTCGATGCTGCTGAGGACCTAGCCCAGAGGCTGGAAGACTACAAGTATTACATTTGCACTGAGATTGCTGCCTGCCCCTTTATAGCAGATTGCCAGTTTCCCAGCATTTTAATCGGACAGCAATAGGTATGACTTTTTACAACTTCGCAGCAATCTAAGGTGTGCTCTGGGCGTGAGCAGAACCATCTGGCAACAGGGAGGCTGCAGGGCCAGCCCCACAGCAGCAGTCATGCATGAATGCCTGTGGGTGTGTCCACACTGCACCGCAAACCGCGGTCTGTGGGACCCAGGCCTTGGACTTGGTATTTCCAAGGCTGCACTTACACTGACGTGTAAAGCTAGGCTCACAGCCGCTGTACCCATGTCTCTCAGCCGTGCTAACACACTCGTGAGGCCTTCGGACTCAGGTCTGCAGATCGAGCTGCGTCCATGCTGCAAAGTGACAGTGCTTGGACCCGAGTCAGACTGATCTGTGAGTGGACAGAAGTGTGTCTTGGGCTTAAATCGGAGTCAGAGCCCGGGGTTAGCGTTCAGTGTAGACATACCCATAACGACCAGAACATTCCTTACCTGAGCTTGCAGTGGTTATCCCTACGTGGCCTGTGCTCTGGGTACCCAGAGCGAGGCCAGAGTGCCACAGGGCTCATATGTCGTTCCACAGTTCAGACAGAACCGCTGGGGAGAAGAAACCGGTTGCTCTTGGAGGAAGCCATGACAGAGGCACAGGCTGTCCACGCAGGGATTGCTGGCGCAGGAGCATCATGGAAACTTGCCCGAAGGCCATAACTGACATCGCACGTAAGGGCTCCTGCTCGGGAAGGCCCCCAACAAGGGACCTGGCACAAGCTTGCAAGGACTCTGCCAAATGTGTAGTCGTTGCCTCCAGATGGTGCCCAGAGGCGAATCCCCCTCCCCAGCTAGGAGGACTGTTATGAGATAGGTAACTAACAAGCCAGCTAACAGCCACAACTCTGGCTTTTCCCCTTTTGTTCTGCCTGACCCACCCAAAGAGGAGTTACTGCAGCTCCCACGGACTTCCTGTCATGTCCCAGCAGTTTGCTGGGGACAACACCTACCACTCTGCCTTTACTGGTGGCCGGTGACTGCCTATGTGATAAGGATGTTTGCACTGTCATTGTAGCCCTGTTGGTCCCAGGATATTAGAGAAACAACGTCGGGGAGGTAATATCTCTTATTGGACCAACTTCCGTTGGAAAGAGAGACAAGCTTTCGAGCTCCACAGAGCTCTGCTTCAGAGCTGGGAAAGGTGCTCCGAGTGTCACAGCTAAATACAAGGTCGAAGAGATAGCACATAGAGTTCTGCTCCCTTTAAATAAAAGGCAAATCTCCCATCGAGTTTCCATTCAATCGGCACAGGAGTGGACTCAAGGGCTGCTGTGGTTATATCCAGAATTGTGCTTTGAGCGTACATTAAATAAATGCCATTGCTTCATCTCTGAGATAGAATATAAAGATCAAGCCTTACCAGACCAGACACGAAGAAAACACCGGGTTCAGTCATTACATACGTGCTGCAGATCAAATCGGAAAAATGTGGGGACCTTTTGTTTGTTATAACAGTAAAATCAGCTCTGAACATTTAGTGTTTCCGTCAGTTCTTTTCAGCCTGGGAAATGTTTTCTTCATCAGTCAGTGTCACTTTTGGAATTTCCCTTGGCCTGTTTGGCTTGTCCTGGGCCTTGCACCTGAATGGATCTTTACTCTTATGCGCCAATATCTCAGCTGGTGTGAATTGCCACCGTTACTCTGACTTCAGTGGAGAAACCCTGATGTACAGCAGCTGCGGCTCTGCAGCGTCACAGCTCTGTGCGCACAGCCCCGGTTAAGGATTGTGTAAGTGGTTGACTCGTTATCTGCTGGCATGCAAAGGGTGCTAATTATGCAGCGAATCTGCATCCTTTGCTGTGATGTGGGCCCCAGGAAAGTCATATTCCACAGGACAAGATTTACAGGCTCCACAAGCAGGCGGATGTTTTTAGCTTCATTTTCCACAGACAGGTTCAGACAAGCTGCACAGAGACGCTGGCGTGTTTAAAACAAGGATTTCAGTGTCAATTCCCACAGCAGCAAGGTAACTCAGAGCCAGGGTGATTGCAGCTTGAATTCCCCACCAAGCATTGCTCCATGCGGCTGCTGGTGAGGCCCCCCTCCCCACTCGAACAGCAGCCCCAACCTTTCCACAGAACTGTTCCAATTGACGAGACTAAGTCCTGGGCTATACCAGCCAGCACCCACCACTTCCCATTCAATGCTGTGTGCCCTGATCCGCCGTGGAGTCAGGGCTGCTCTCAGTGAAGAGACGGGTTGCAGCAGCCAAAACCCACCGTGGTTAGAGCATGACCACGGAATGGGAGCCATGCAGCACGCTGGGGCTCTGCACATTGACTTGAAGGCCCAGATTCTGCTCCCCTTAGAGTAGTACCGGCCTCCTTGCACTGATCCCACAGGATCGCCCAAGGAGGAAGGGACTACTGGCAGGATGGAGCCCCTAAGGTAGTGTGACCAGCTAGCAAGTGTAAAAAATCGGGACGGGGTGGGGGGTAATAGGTGCCTATATAAGAAAAAGGCCCCAGAATTGGGACTGTCCCTATAAAATCGGGATATCTGGTCACCGTACCCTAAGGCCAGGTTGGGGAGCCCAGTCAGTCTTCCTAGAAACAAGCCATGTGTGTCCTGGGACATGAACCGTCCAACCCCTGTGCTAGGGAAGCAAAGATTTTGATCATGATTCCCCAGTGTTTCATTTTGCTTTGGCACCGTTTCTTAGTTTCTTCATTAACGGCTAGGGCTCCCCTGCATGTCTAATATCTTGTCCCAGCTTTGGAGCAGCCCAGGAGGGTTGGGACTTGGGGGATCAGACTCTGATACTTCTCGCAGTTTCAGGGTAACTGCACCTGTTTCCCCCTCTGGGGCCCTGTCATAACTATAAAGGGAAGGGTAACAGCTGTCCTGTGTACAGTACTATAAAATCCCTCCTGGCCAGAGACTCCAAAATCCTTTTCCCTGTAAAGGGTTAAGAAGCTCAGGTAACCTGGCTGGCATCTGACCTAAAGGACCAATAAGGGGACAAGATACTTTCAAATCTTGGGCGGGGGAAGGCTTTTGTTTGTGTTCTTTGTTTGGGAGTGTGTTCGCTCTCGGGACTGAGAGGGACCATACATCAATCCAGGTTCTCCACATCTTTCTAAACAAGTCTCTCCTATTTCAAACTTGTAAGTAAATAGCCAGGCAAGGCGTGTTAGTTTTCCTTTGTTTTCTCAACTTGTAAATGTACCTTTTACTAGAGTGTTTATCTTTGTTTGCTGTACTTTGAACCTGAGACTAGAGGGGAGTCCTCTGAGCTCTTTAAGTTTGATTACCCTGTAAGGTTGATTTCCATACTGATTTTACAGAAATGATTTTTACCTTTTTCTTTAATTAAAAGCCTTCTTTTTAAGAACCTGATTGATTTTTCCTTGTTTTAGATCCAAGGGGGTTGGATCTTGATTCACCAGGAGTTGGTGGGAGGAAGGAGGGGGGATGGTTAATTTCTCCTTGTTTTAGATCCCAGGGGGGTTGGAACTGTATTCACCAGAAGTTGGTGGGAGGAAGGAGGGGGAATGGTTAATTTCTCCTTGTTTTAGATCCCAGGGGGGTTGGAACTGTATTCACCAGGAGTTGGTGGGAGGAAGGAGGGGAATGGTTAATTTCTCCTTGTTTTAAGATCCAAGGGGTTTGGATCTGTATTCACCAGGGAATTGGTGAAGGTTTTTCAAGGCTTCCCAGGGAGGGAATCCATTGGAAATGGTGGCAGCAGAACCAAAGCTAAGCTGGTAGTTAAGCTTAGAAGTTTTCATGCAGGCCCCTACATTTGTACCCTAAAGTTCAAAGTGGGGATACAGCCTTGACAGGCCCACTCTGGGGGAGGGAGGGACAGTCAGGTCTCCAGTCTCTGGGCAGGGAGCCATGCTGCACTCCCTTCTGACCGGGGGTTTTAACGGTGCGCAGCCTCCTGCCGCACCCTGTGATATCCCCAGCAAGCCAGGCTGCCTAGCAGCCAGCCCCTGCATGGGTCTCTCTCTCCAAGGGCTATGAACAGAGCATTGCCGGGAGTTACAAGGCACCACACAGCTCTTTCTAAGCAAGCGCCTTTATTCCTAAGGCTAAAGCGTGAAAGAGAAAGCAGCTAAAAACCAGAACGTGTTCCTATACGCATGCTACAAGCTCACCAGAGGGGCCCGCGCAGGCCAATCCCTTCCCTGGGGCCCCCCAGGGACAGAAGGGTCTGGCCATTGTCTGGCTCAGGAGGAAGGTACTGTGTCAGTCCACAGCAAACACCCTCCTTGGTTTGAGTCTCTGGAATACCGAGTGTGAACACATCTGTGCAAACTTCTGCAGGGAGCGGCAGCTCTCTAGATTTGTTACCAAGAAGGCCAACGGCATATTGGGATGCATTAGTAGGAGCATTGCTAGCAGATCGAGGGAAGTGATTATTCCCCTCTATTCGGCACTCGTGAGGCCACACCTGGAGTACTGTGTCCAGTTTTGGTCCCTCCACCACAGAAAGGATGTGGACAAATTGGAGAGAGTCCAGCGGAGGGCAACGAAAATGGTCAGGGGGCTGGAGCACATGACTTATGAGGAGAGGCTGAGGGAACTGGGATCGTTTAGTCTCCAGAAGAGAAGAGTGAGGGGGGATTTGATAGCAGCCTTCAATTACCTGAAAGGGGGTTCCAAAGAGGATGGAGCTCGGCTGTTCTCAGTGGTGGCAAATGGCAGAACAAGGAGTAATGGTCTCAAGTTGCAGTGGGGTAGGTCTAGGTTGGATATTAGGAAACACTATTTCACTAGGAGGGTGATGAAGCACTGGAATGCGTTACCTAAGGAGGTGATGGAATCTCTATCCTTCGAGGTTTTTAAGGCCCGGCTTGACAAAGCCCTGGCTGGGATGATTTAGTTGGGGTTGGGTCCTGCTTTGAGCAGGGGGTTGGACTAGATGATCTCCTGAGGTCCCTTCCAACCCTAATCTTCTATAATTCTATGATTTGTTTAGTCTCAGTGACTCGCCCGCTGTCTGTAGTTCCTGGGGGAGCTAGGGTAACCCTGGAGTAGAACAATCACCCACGAACCATTCACAGCGTTAGCACAATCGTCCCCAAAGCTACTGCCTGGGGTTGGAATATCTGTCACGGCCTCATGCAGGCTGAGCAGTGTGTGACTCCAGGAGTAGCCCCCCTGGGTCTCCTGGGACTAAGGATTTCATGAACAGCCCAGGTAGTCCCTTGCCCCTCAACTTTCCCTGAAAAGAAGTGACTCTACAAATGGAGCTGCCTGAACTCTGCATTGGTTAAGGTGCGTGAGTGCTCTCTGGGTTCACATGGATACCCGTAGTGAGGAACAAACAGAAGGAAGGGAGAACAGCAGCTGTCGGTGTAATACAGGGCCAGTTTCCAGCCCAAATCACACGAGATAGGCGCACGGGGCTCCATCCGGCATGCTTTGCAGAGCCCAATAACTCAGTGCACTCAGTGGCAGGCGTACAAAGAAGAAAGGATCAGACTCAGAATCTCCCTCCTTTTGCCATCGCCATGGGAACTCCCGCGGGAGGGATGCATGCTATTGTCCAACGTTTCCCTTTGGGGTTTGATGCGCTACAGTGCATCGTGTACACGAAGACGGTTGAAGTTAAGTCTTGGAACTGGGACTCAGAGATCTGGGTTCAATTCCGGATGTTGCCACAGACTCCCTGTGTGACCTTAGACAACCCATTTGATCTTTCTCAGTGCCTCAGTTCTCCAGCTGCATGTACAGCACCTGGCACAACGGGGCCCTGCTCTTGAGGGCAGGGTCCCATTGTGCTGGGTACTTAGGGTGACCAGATGTCCCGATTTTATAGGGACAGTCCCGATTTTTGGGTCTTTTTCTTATATAGGTTTCTATTACCCCCTATCCCCGTCCCGATTTTTCACATTTGCTGCCAGGTCACCATATGGGTGCTGTAGGTACACACAGTCAGAGAGTCTCTGCCCCAGAGAGCTCAGTCGCAACAGAAAAGACAGACCCAGGGTGGGGAAAACAGGGGAAGGGACTTGCTCGAGGTCTCTGTATCCCTGATCCCTTAGCTCACGCTGCTTCCCAACTGCAAGATGGTTTCAACATGTACAGACAGACACATGCCTCTGCTGGATGCAGTGAAACCTCTGCACGGGGAACACGGGTGCCACTGTAATACAAATAACAATCAAGCTGGAAGAGGAGGGGAGACGTTCCTGAGCTCAGTAAGGAACAAATAAAAGCCCCTTCATCAAAGCTTTGTTTCAGAAAGGTTTGCAGCACCGCGTGCTGATAGACATGCTCATAGGGCCAGATCCTCAGCTGGGGAAAACCAGTGTCGCTCCGTTGACTTCAATGGAATGATGCTGCTTCCTAGCCGCTGAGGGCTCAGTCTCTCGGGAGGAAGGATAGCAGTAGCGAGTAACACGTAGAAGGTTGCTGGGAGGGAAGGACCAGGAGCTGCCAGGAGAACAGTATAACAGAACTCCAGTGTGCTGCATCCTCCACAGGCAGAAGTCTTTCTTTCAGTACGTACCATCACCACAGAGCATTGAGCGGCATCTCTGCTCCACCAGGCCAGATTTCTTGCAACCCAATTTGAGCACCTGTGGTGGGGTGTACAACCTGCCCCGTCCCCGAAGGGGTTAAAGGACAATCCTGGGCCCAGGTTGCCCTGCTCCGCTGGACCTGCTCCAACTGGAGAGGAACCTGAAAAGAGAACAACCCAGCTCAGAAGGGGGAGGAAGACAGCCTGACCTTGGGGCTCCCGACAAGGGTGCTGGAGAACCTTGCCTGCTTGACTCTCGTAGGCCCTGGGTCACAGCCCAGCGGAGCAGGAGGGTCCGGGCTCCCCAACCAACTGTCCCGCTGCACTGAAGCAGGCAAGGACACTGAAAAGCCCAGGTGCAGCCAAACCTGTACACAGGCAAGGAACTGGATGGAAAGGCCTCCCCACTGGGACGCGAGGCTGGATGTGCTGCCCGCTAGGCCACCTGGCCCTCCGGGGCCTCTAATACAGGGCCGGCTGCACGCCTGCCAGCTGATGCCGCGCCAAGAGCGCTAGGCAAAGCAGTGTAAGCAAATAGTGAGGGCGATAATATTCCCTGCTCATTAGGTCACCTGCGGGCTGCTGGATTGCATAAGGACACCCCATCCCAAGGCTGCCTATGTTTAGCAGCGTGGGTCAGAGGCCTGGCACAGCATTCGTTTGCTGCGAAGAAATGTTCACAAGCGGCGTTTGGTGATAATATGTGACCCAGAAAACTATACTTTTTAATAAGTAACAAAATATGCCACTGTGTTGTTTCCGTGGCTTAAACTACATGTTAGAGGAGTCGCTTTTAAGAGCTGAACAGAACGCAGATCAGATTACAACTGATCTCATAACAAACCCCAAAGGTACAATATTGTATTGGCGCTCGTATTTTACAATCGTTTGGTTAATTTTGCAAAGGCAGGACATTCAGCCTGTGATTGTTATTGCTGGTGTAGGAGAAAAGAGTAAAATGGAGATGAACTATTACTCAGGGAGACTTCACACATTCGGAGTTGATCAAATGACACTAAATTTCCAGAGCTGAATTCGTAAAGCACATCACTGCCTAGGGAGAAAAGTTATGGAGGGAGAAAGCAATTAAATTCACTTCCTGGTTTTGATTGTATTAGATCCAAGTTCATTTGAGATCCAGAATTAAGAGCTGGCCAGCTGGACTCAGATTAAATGGTATATAACCACCACAAAACATATCTTAACAAATACAACACACTTAGAAAGGTGTTAGGAAACAGAAAGCTGGATTGAATAACAACGTAGCAGCGTTAAGCTGGCATGTCTTGACTGACCATATAAAACAGGCCATCCCATCAGTAACAATATACAAGCTTCTCTGCATAACAGCTTTAAGGCAGCTTGGCCTTAAATAATACAGCGCATTGTAAGCGATGTAAAAAAATGAAATTGGAGTGCCAGAGGGGAATAACCCTATATTAGTTGTTCACATACCAATGCTCTGCTACCATCCAGCAGCCAGTCTTCCAGACCCTCTCCGGTTGCAAGTTTACTTGAGTTCACAGTAGTCAACATGTCCACTTTAACCGCTTGAAACTCAGCAGATGCAATGAAAGGGACACAAGGTATCAACTGTCCCACTTGTCACAATGGGGTTTTGACTCTGAAACCTAACGATGGCAATGTAAATGTAAATTTGTTAACTATTTCAGTGCCAATCATTTTAGCAGAACCATCCAGCTACTCTTCTTATCCAGCCTGGTTGGATATCATGGTTTGAGAGAGATTGTATAGTCTCAAATGCTTTGCCCATTCTAGTTTTAAACAGACCAACGTCTCTTGGCGATTGTGTGAGAGAGAAGCAAGGGAGCTCTTTCGATTTAGCTTCTCTCCCCATCTAATAGTAATAATGCCTGTGACACACATGCCATCTGAGAGGCTGCTGGTGCCCTCACCTTCCTCTGAGAGGGAAGTATCATTACCCCTGCCTTAGAGATGGGAAACTGAGTCAGAGACTGTCACACAGGTTGTCCCTGGAAGCCTGGGAAATGGAACCCAGGGCATTAGCCCTAAGACTGTCCTTCCCCTCTTCCCGTATGTGGTGCTTTCTCGCCGTCCTACCCTCCGAGTCCCAATTTCCCTCAGTTCCTCTCCTTTTTCTCCACCATTCCTCCCACTCTTCACCCCTCACCTGGTCCTTTCTTCTCCCATTTCCGTTGGTAAAGTCCCCACCCATCTTCTCCCCCAAGCATCTCCCTCCCGTGTTTGTTACTCCCCTGACCCCATCTCTCCAGGTGTGGCTCCTAACACTTGGATGTGTACAGGTGTTAGACGGTTCAGAGCGCACCTCTGGGTGCTGCCAGGCTCCGAGGTGTCTGGGCCTGCCCAGGGAAGGGGGGTAAGAGTGTAATGGCACAAGAGAGAGTCTGGCATTGGAAAATACAGGCCTTAAACTCCTCTTCAGCTCATTCAAGGAAAACATTCTGTGCCAGTCAAAGCCAATGTCTGAGAGCTCTCCCTGCCCCAAGCAGTAACAAGCTGGCACACCTCGAAGCACTGACCTACCGAGAGATTATCAGCCGCAGATTATATAACAGAGCAGGCCAGAAGCTACATTTAGGATCTTGACCTCAGCTATATGACACCTTCCTCCAAAAGAACTTCCAGTCTAATCTTTCAGCCCTTGAGAGAGTGACCCCAGGCAGATGACATTGTCCTGTCAAGCGCTCATCATCGATAGGCATGAGAGAGACGGAGTTCACGGAGCACTTGGTGCTGGGTCTAAGAGCAGCACTTTAGGGATGAAGCAAGACCCGAGTGAGAGATCACTGTGCGCTGAAGAGGCAAACCAATAGACGGGAAAATTATTAATGGAGAAAGCTTAAAATCAGGAGTGAGTCTTGTCCTTAGCATCCATTACATAGAGCCAGGTTCGCAGGTAAATTATGGGCCAGGTCTTTCAAAGCTTAGCTCCCAGCTGAGCATGTAAACCAGATTTCCAGAAGGCCTCGGCCTCCAGCAGCTCCCACGGCTCGTGGCACGGTTGCCATCTTGGCCAGCCCCACAGAGGTTTTATGGGGCCCTCCAGAGCTAAAAGCAGACGTCTCTCCAGCCTGGGCTACAGAGGCGGCCGCTGCCGTGGTGCTACGCTTCCCATTCTCTGGGGCTCGGAGCGGGACAGTCACATACGCTGACTGGCGTGTTACACTCACATTTTTTAAAATCTGGGTGCCTGAGTGGGAGCCGTTAGGTGCTGAGCTCTCGGGGAAATCCGCCCCTGCCTGTAGAGCCTTGCGTGGACACAACATTTGTATCTGCATCCAACCCGTAATCCGCAAAAACGGTCTGCGGATATAAACCCGATATCCATGGATTTGCAGGGCTCTGCCTACAGGTCCCCTGAGGAGAGCCGCCCTGTAGAGGGCTGGGGGTGCATAATGTGCTGGGAGATGGACGATGCCCGTAATTCCCCCTGCAGCTCCACAGGATTTGGCCCAGGGGAGATTCCCCAGGGAACCCCAAGTCAGAGGACTCTGACAGACCCGTTCCAGCTAGCACCACCCAGCTTTGCTCTGGCCTCTCCCATCCTGGGGGTTTTGTGCTGTTGCAACCTGACCTGCTGCTAAGGTTCCTCCACCGGGGACTGGCCCCTCCAAGAGAGTCGTGTTGAGCAGGGTCCGTTGGCTGCAACCTCTATGTCAGAAACCTGCGTTTCGGATATGAATGAGCGCAAAGCAGGCAGGAGAGGAGGTCCCCTGGGCAGCCTCCTGCTGGAGAATAGCCAAAATGCATGGGGAAGCAGGTCAGTTATTTCAGCCTGCTCCAAAGATCACAACCTTTAGCGTCTCTCCTTAGGACCTGCTCACACAGTGCCAGGCACGTTAGGGAACCCAGCCTCGGGGCCTGGGGTGAATGTGCCTCTCTCTTTTAGTGGTTTGTTTCCTTTTCATTCGCCAAGAACAGAGGCTTTTCCTGGCACAATCTCGAAAAGGGGAGCTGGAAATACAACCCCAGTCCCCCCACACAGACGGGCTTTGCTCCTGCCTGATGTAAAGGGCTTCCCTTGGAGGACGCTGCTTGTCCAGGACCTGCATTTCCTCTCTCCTGCAGGTTTGTTGACTATGCCCAGACGACTTGCGTGGAAAGATCTGCGTGTTGCATACGCGAGAGCCCCTCTGTGGCCGACACACCAGGGACTGAACCAAAGCCCTCCAGGCCCAGCAGCAGGAGTGGCTACAACTTGAGTTAACGAGCCAACATGTTATAATTAGGGGCTACAGCAACTCATCACCTCTGTTTGTGGCCCGGCCTGGCGTGGGCCCTGTCACACACACTCGCTCACCCGGGGGTTACACATGCATCAAAGGGTATGTCCAGACTCCCTCCTTGGCCACATGAAGGGCTTTTCGTAGATAGGGGCATGTCGGAGACATTAGGTGGTGTGGCTAGTGCGGTGACTACCTGTGTGCAGGGTGCAGGCCCTCAACGGTGGAGGTAGGCACCAGGGCCCAGCTCCTCAACGGTTGGCTTTTAAATCTTCACCCAGGCACTGAGCAAGGGGCCTAATTGTCAAATGCTGAGCCCCTGCAGCTCCACTGAAGGCTGACGCCAGGTATTCAGGAGCCTACATGTAGACCCCCATCTTGGGGAAGGTGTGCAATCACCAATCCGATGGTCGATTGCTCACCTGAGTCAAAATCAGGCCTCAAACCTTCAGCTCTACGTAATACTGATGTATGTTCATCTGCACCTCGCAGCGCAGTTCTAATAATGCTGAGGAGGAAATCAATCTACAGATTATCAGTAACTGAGTAAGCATTTCCCCGGCCCCGAGGCTATCGTCAGACAGCGCTGCTGCAGTCCAAGATCAAGACTGTGTATATCTTGCCAACATGCACAGATAAAACGTTGAAAGGGCAAGATCAAGATGTGGAAACCCCAGTACATTAAATCCATAGATCCGTCTACACATGGGCTAGAGTGCTGTCAGCTGAAATTCAATTCAGTTTAAATATTAAACGTGGGCACGCATGGAACCCTTATCTCTAAGGAGCAGGGAGCTCTGTCACTGAATTCACACGTACTGGTGCCACCACTTCTGTGGCCCAGCACTGTGAGATGATGCAGCAGAAGGGCTCATTGAAGTCTGCTAGTTATGGAACACGGAGCGAACAGCTCAGAGGAATTGATCTGAGTCGAGTTTCAGTCCATTAGCTTCTGCAGCATCTGTTCCTTTGTACTCTTCAGTGGCAGCAAAGCGCAGCTAGTTCCATGCTCTGGTCTGAAACTATTGCCTTTAGATGTCGCAGCGTATGGACGAGAAGCGTACAATACAGCGGGGGAAGTAACATTCTTAATATGCAAATCTGTTACACAAGCAACTCAGGCGGATGTTTCCAAATCTGCCTAGTGGGTTTTCACACCTGCCAGTATGTGACACAGCTGTGGAAATGTGTGACTAATGAGCGGAAGGTGGAACACCTGGGCTTTGTTGCATGTCATGCTGGAATTGAGGAGTAATCCTTTTTTTTTTTTTTTTTAAATGTGTGAACTTTTTTTTAAAGGCCCCCCCCATACATATAACTGCCAGCTGCCCCTCACCCTCTACCATTAATGCAGCCTGCCCCTTCGCTCACACCAGCTGCCCACCCTTACCACATGAAGCCAATTCATACTAGTACAGAAACTGCAGCATTGAAAATAAACAGAGGGACCCTTCCTTTCTGCCACCCTCTGCCCGTCTTTTCTGTTTCAACAGTGAGCCCTTTGAGGCAGGTCTGTCTTACTATGTGTATGGACAGCCCCTAGTACAACAGGCCCTGATCTTGGGTCGAGCTTCTAGGTGCTACTGCAATACAAATCAATCCTTAGAGCTGGGCGGACCCTGGATTTTTCTGTTTCACAGGAAAATTCTGTGATTTTCTAAAGTTTTTCTGAAATGAGACACACACACACACAAAAAGAAAAAAGTCAAAATTTCCTACAAAACTGCATTATGAAAAATGTTTGGGGTTGATTGAAATGTTTTGATGAAATCAAAAACGTTTCATTCTGAGGCAGGACCACCCCAGACAGGGGTTTGTCCCACTGGGTCTTAAACACCTCCAGTGATGGGGAATCCACAGCCTCCTTAGGTAACCTGTTCCAAAGCAGAACTGCCCTGAGAATTAGGAAAATCTTTCTAATATCCAACCAAAACCTCCCTCACGGCAGATTAGGCCCATTACTTCTTGTTCTATCTTCAGTGGACATGGAGAACAACTGATCGCTGTCCTCTTTAGAACAACCCTTCACATATTTGCAGACTGTTGTCAGGTCCACCCTCAGTCTTCCTTTCTCAAGACTAAACACGCCCAGTTTTTAACCTTTCCTCACAGCTCAGGTTTTCTAAACCTTTGATCATTTTTGTTGCTCTTCTCTGGACTCTCTCCAATTTGTCCACGTCTTTCCTAGAGTGCGGTGCCCAGAACTGGACACAGTGCTCCAGCTGAGGCCTCTCCAGTGCTGAGTAGAGCAGGACAGTTATCTCCTGTTAATATGCCCCAGAATGATATTAGCATCATTTTACAACTGCATCACATTACTGACATTCAGTTTGTGATCCACTGTATCCCCCAGATTCTTTACAGCAGTACTATCACTTAGCCAACTGTTCCCCAGTTTGTAGCTGATTTTTGCTTTCTACTTGTAATACTTTACACTTGTCTTTACTGAATTTCATCTTGTTCATTTCAGACCAATCCTTCAATTTACCAAGATAATTTTGAATTCTAATCCTGACTGCAAAGCGCTTGCAACCCCTCCCAGCTTGGTGTGATCTGCAAATATTATAAGCGCACTCTTTGCTCCGTTAGCCAAGCCATTAATGAAAACACTGAATAGTAGTGTTATATAATACAGATGTGTAATCTATTATACACTTTACAATTTAAAACATTGAAAGGAGAAGTCATTCCAAAATGGAAAAATAAAAAAGTACTGTTTTGAAAAGGCTGAAATGGTTACAACCTAATTGGAATGCTCAGTTCCTATTTCTTGTTTAAATTCACATTTCCACAAAATGTCTGGCTCCTAAGGATTCAGCATTTTCTGATGGAAAGTTTTCTGACCAGCTCTATTAATAATTAATATTAATAAATACAGCAATAATATTTACTCTTAATGATTAATAAACATCAAAGGATCAAGTTGGTGAACAGGCCCCAGCTGGGATCTTTGTCAGCTCTGGACATAATCTAATCTCTTCATGAATGATCTAGAAGAGAGAAAAAGTCACATTAATGGCATCCACACATGACAGACGGTGTCAGAGCCCAAAGAGTGATAACTGTCACACTGCTTCCCATGGGTGTAGTATCCGGGCACTGTCCACGTAAAATCGATTGCAATAGACCAATAGATTTCATGGAGTCATTGGCTCTTCCTTCTGTCTGGGCAGAACCTCTGCTTGGGGTACAAGGGTGAGAGCAGCTGTGTCTGCTGCAGGAGGGGTCTCATTGGCCCATTTCCTGTGGTGGAGCCAGAGGAGGGGTCTCATTGGCCCATTTCCTGTGGTGGAGCCAGAGGAGGGACACGGCCTCTGGCTGGGATTTCCCTCGACTTCCCAGAGGTTTGGTCTCAGACGATGCTTTTCCTTGGGGCCTTGGAGCTGGGGGATGGAGCTCATTGGCCCAGTCCCTCAGGGTGTTTGCTGAGCTCGGCTTTTACACGTGGCTCTGGCGAGGTTTTAAGAGTCACAAAATATTCATACACAAGGCAAACGTGCCCTCTGTTCACATGTGCACTGCTATTGCTACTGCCACCTTCTGACTCAGACACTGACGAGTCTCAGAGTGAGAGATTCTGTGCCCAGTAATTTGGATTTAGCCGATTGGGATTTCAGCGTGTGCTTAAAGTTAAGCATGTATTTAAGTGCTTGCTGAATTGGGGCCAATGTCTCTTGGTGAATTTAGCTTTTGAAAAGCTACGTTCTACAGAAACGTCTCAGACCCAATCGGATCCACCCTTACTCCATGACAGCACTTTATATATTGGTTCTGCTGCAGCACTATGGCCAAAAGGATGAATGCGATCCTGGGATGCACAGACAGGGAAATCTCGAGCAGGAGTAGACAGGGTATTTTAGTTCTCTGTTAGGCACTGGTGTGACCGCTGTTGGAATACAGTGCCCACGATCCAAGAAGGGTGTTGATGAATCGGAGAGGTCTCAGAGAAGAGCCTGATTGCTCTAACCCAGCCCAACAATGGGGACAAGAAAATCACAGCAGAGTAAATGTCACTAGGCTGCCACAATTAATAATAATAATAAAAAGTCATACCCTCCAGAAATTGACACACATCCTTTAGCAAAAGCTACTCTATGAGTTTGGGCTAGAACCAGAGGTAAAATCAGTTCTTTTCCCTCAATGACCCATTGCAAATAATCCAGATCTTAACCCAAATCACAAACCAGAGTACTTCAAAGATGGGAGAGCCATGGAATACACACGGTTGGCCAGCTATTTAGTAAAAAAACTCAACTTATTTACAGGTCAAAACTAACTTTAGCTGGCCCACTCTCCACTGTACCACTTCTTTCAAGTCAGGCACTATGTTTCTTCACTTATTAGAAACCTGTTTGATATGAAAGCTCACTTTAACAGAGGTGATGGCAGCTGGGCAATTAGGAAACAAAAACACTTTTACGAATGTATATCAATCTTTGCAGACAGCTTTCCTAACAAAAAAGTGTCCATATCTGACACACTGGGGAAAGGACCTGGATAGACAATTCACCCCAGAGGAAGGGGGTTTGATCTGGAAAAGAGGACATGCAACTGCGGTTCTCAAACTTTTGTACTCATAGAATCATAGAAGAAGAGTCAGAGAATCTCAGGGTTGGAAGGGACCTCAGGAGGTATCTAGTCCAACCCCCTGCTCAAAGCAGGACCAACCCCAACTAAATCATCCCAGCCAGGGCTTTGTCAAGCCGGGCCTTATAAACCTCTAAGGAAGGAGATTCCACCACCTCCCTAGGTAACCCATTCCAGTGCTTTACCACCCTCCTAGTGAAATAGTGTTTCCTAACATCCAACCTAAACCTCCCCCACTGCAACTTGAGACCATTACTCCTTGTTCTGTCATCTGCCACCACTGAGAACAGCCGAGCTCCATCCTCTTTGGAACCCCCCTTCAGGTAGTTGAAGGTTGCTATCAAATCCTCCCCCCGCCCATTCTTCTCTTCTGCAGACTAAACAAGCCTAGTTCCCTCCGCCTCCCCTTGTAAGTCATGTGCTCCAGCCCTCTAATCATTTTTGTTGCCCTCCGCTGGACTCTCTCCAATTTGTCCACATCCTTTCTGTAGTGGGGGGGCCTAAAACTGGACACAATACTCCAGACGTGGCCTCATCAGTGCCAAACAGAGGGGAATAATTACTTCACTCCATTTGCTGGCAATGTTCCTACTAATGCAGCCCAGTATGCCATTAGCCTTCTTGGCAACGAGGGCACACTGCTGACTCATATCCAGCTTCTCGTCCACTGTAATCCCCACGTGATTGGTACTCCCAGGTACTGGTGATCCCTTTCACACAGCAAACCTCTGAGTGCCACCCCCCCCCCATAAATTAAAAACACTTTTTTATATATTTAACACCATTATAAATGCTGGAGGCAAAGCGGGGTTTGGCGTAGAGGCTGACAGCTCGCAACCCCCCATGTAATAACCTCGTGACCCCCTGAGGGGTCCCAACCCCCAGTTTGAGAACCCCTGAACTACAATCTGTAGCATAATAAAAGAAAATGTATGTAAGATACTGTTTCCACAGTACCTTACACCAGTCAGGTTAAACTAAATATATAAATTGAGTGGGGCTAAATGTTGGCTAAATAGTGGTGAAAGGTGATTTTAGGCATATGTGGTGGACACGTCCAAGCATTGGAGTGCTGGGATGCAATCCTTAACCAAATATCACACATTGTCGGGATATCTGTTACCAGGAGCCTCTGCTGAGTTCCTGGGGCTTCCTTGCAGAACTAGTCACGCAAGTGGAAATGAAGAATTAATCTCTATCTGTTAGTAGCTGCTTGGCTATTCGTGGCCCCTCCTTGGAAAAAGAAAAATAGCCCAACCATTGAGGAACAGTTCAGAAAAATATGGAGATTGTGGTTATGGAAAAATTAACACACCAACTCCATACACTGCAAAGTAGGCAGAGGACAGAGAGATACACCTCTACCCCGACAGAATGCTGTCCTCGGGAGCCAAAAAGTCTTACCGTGTTATAGGTGAAACCGCGTTGCTTTGATCCGCCGGAGTGCACAATCCCGCCCCCCCCGCCAGCGCTACTTTACCGTGTTATATGCGAATTCGTGTTATATCCGGGTCGTGTTATATCAGGGTAGAGGTGTACTTAAATATTTACCTTTGATTCATCACTCAGATAAAGTACATTCACCAGCACACTTGTCCAGTTTTTTTGAACATTAACATTTGATAGACATGCCTGGTCTGTTACATGTATCTATAGAGATCTCACTAAATTTAATAAAATCACCAGAAACGACATAGGTGACATAATGATGCTCACTCTAACATGGGAGCCCTGTTCAGTAGAAAGATCTGCTGACTCTATTGCTGTATCATGTCTCTTTAAACAAAGCTCATTGTTGTAATAGTGGGTTTGTTTCTGATAGTTACATGGCAAGGATTTGTAAACTTGTGAAAACTTCCTAAAGAGTTAAAAAAATATTTTGCAAAGAGAACCATCAACTGTAGCTAATAAGATCCTGCCACATTGCCCTGGGGGACAGACAGGGAAGGGAGTGAAACAAAGCTTTTTGTGCCTTTAAAAAAAAACAAAAACCCAAGAACTGTCCAAACCCATAACGTATGGTGATAGATTCAAGGAGCTCTATCTGCTTAGTGTAACAAAGAGAAGGTTGAGGAGTGACCTGATCACAGTCTACAAGTACCTACAGTACACGGGGATGAAATATTTAATAACGAACTCTTCAGTCTGGCAGAGAAAGGGGCTGGAAGCTGAAGGCAGGAAATCCAGACTGGAAATGAGGCATAAACTTTTAACAGTGAGGGCAATTAACCATTGGAACAATTAACTGGGGGTTATGGTGGATTCTCCATCACTGGCCATTTTAAAAATCAAGACTGATGTCTTTCTGAAAGCCGTGCTCTGGGAATGATTTGGGGGCAGGTCTCTGGCCTGAGCTACGCGGGATGGCCGAGCAGATGATCACAGGGTCCATTTTGGCCTGGGAGTCTGTGTATATGGATGCTGGTCACTCCCTTCTCATGATCCCCCTGTTACGGGAGGTGAGTGTTACAGGGGGAGTGATAGCTCAGTGGTTTGAGGATTGGCCTGCTAAAACCAGGGTTGTGAGCTCAATCCTTGAGGGGTCCATTTAGGGATCTGGGGGGAAAAAAACCTGCCAGGGACAGTACTTGGTCCTGCCTAGTGAAGGGAGGGAACTGGACTTCATGACCTTCTATCTCTATGAGACAGGTATATCTCCATATATATATGAAATTGAAGCCATGTCTCAGGCTCTCCAAAGCACTAGTGAATTTTGAATGAAAACACTTACAATATTGCTCATGCCAACAATTCAAAATGTGTCCGGCCCCCAAAATCATGAGATTTGGCATAAAACTCATGGGATACTTACAAATATTGTTTTTAATTTTCTTTGTATTTTTAACCTTTCGGGGTCACATTTCCAAGCTTTTTACTCCACAGTCAGGTGGCCTACATCAGAGGTGGTCAAACTTTTTGGCCCGAGGGCCACATCTGGGTATGGAAATTGTATGGCGGGCCACGAATACTCATGAAATTGGGTGTTGGGGTGCGGGAGGGGGTGTGGGCTAGGGGGGGCAGAAATGAGGAGTTCAGGGCACAGGAGGGGACTCTGGGCTGGGGCAGGGGGGTGAGGTGCGGGTGGGGGGGTGGGACCGAGTGGTTCAGAGCGCGGGAGGGGTTCGGAGGGCGGCCAATCGAAGCTGCAGGGGCGGCGCTTGGGGCGGGGGCAGCGTGCAGATCCCCCTGGCTGCCCCTATGTGTAGGAACCAAAGGGGGGACATGCTGCTGCTTCCGGGAGCCACGCAGAACCATGGTACACGTGGGGTGGGGCAGCCCCGACCCTGCTCCCTGGGAGGAGCTTGAGGGACGGATTAAAATGTCTGAAGGGCCAGATGCGGCCCCCGGGCTGTAGTTTGCCCACCCCTGGCCTAGAAGCTTACTGTTTTGAAAGGAAAGCAGAGATTCTCAAGCAATCACATGCCTCCTGGAACTGGGACTTTACAAAAAACACTAAATATATGGAGAAACAATAAAATCGTGGGAATTGGCAACACTGTCTTGACTCACCATGTCCTTGGGAGTCCCCCCATGCTAATGAGGAAATCACTATATATATTTCTGAAAGCAGAGGACCATGTGTGTGGATTCCTCTATAAATGCTGGAATCACAGCTCCTTGGGACATCCTGCAGGAGCTAAAGCTTACTTGGAAACCAAGATAGGCAACGTCTCTATAAGCCTGCATGAAGTTTTATATAGTCTGACTTTTCCACAGCTGAGCCCAAATTGATTCAATGTCCCCATACCATGATCCAAGAACGAGAACTCTGAACCCAGTCATCCAGGCAGCAAGCTACACTCAGCTTGGACTAATGCCCATCAGACATCACAGGCAAAGAGGTTGTATTACCCCAAGTCACACGTTCAGATTTAAGAGTTACTCATCAGATATTCCAGCAATTACCTGTATCAGTCTAAGGTTAATTTATGCAATTTCTCTTTTCACCTATGAGCTGGAGGGGTCTAAAGGGCAGTGCTTTGAAGTACAGCAGAACCTCAGAGTTACGAATACCTCAGGAATGGAGGTTGTTCGTAACTCTGAAATGTTTGCAACTCTGAACAAAATGTTGGAGTTGTTCTTTCAGAAGTTTACAACTGAACATTGACTTAAGACAACTTTGAAACTTTACTATGCAGAAGAAAAATGCTGCTTTTCCACTTTTTTTTGTTTTAGTAGTTTATGTTTAACACTGTACTGTAAAAAATGATGGGGTCTAAATTAGCTGTTACCACTCAAGAAAGAGATCTTGGAGTCATTGTGGATAGTTCTCTGAAAACATCCACTCAATGTGCAGCGGCAGTCAAAACAGCTAACAGAATGTTGGGAATCATTAAGAAAGGGAGAGAGAATATCATATCACCTCTATATAAATCCGTGGTATGCCCACATCTTGAATACTGAGTGCAGATGTGGTTGCCCCACCTCAAAAAAGATATATTGGAATTGGAAAGGGTTCAGAAAGGGCAGCAAAAATGATTAGGGGTATGGAACAGCTTCCATATGAGGAGAGATTAATAAGACTGGGACTTTTCAACTTGGAAAAGAGACGACTAAGGGGGATAAAATAGAGGTCTATAAAATCATGACAGATGTGGAGAAAGTAAATAAGGAATACACTTTCTCTGCCTGACTGAAGAGCTCATTACACAAGAACTAGGCGTAACACAAGAACTAGGGGTCACCAAATGAAATTAATAGGCAGCAGATTTAAAACAAACAAAAGGAAGTATTTCTTCACACAATGCACAGTCAACCTGTGGAACTCCCTGCCAGAGGATGTTGTGAAGGCCAAGACTATAACAGGGTTCAAAAAAGAACTAGATAAATTCAAGGAGGATAGGTCCGTCAATGGCCATTAGCCAAGATGGACAGGGATGGTGTCCCTAGTGTCTGTTTGCCAGAAGCTGGGAACAGGCAACAGGGGATGGATCACTCGATAACTGCCCTGTTCTGTTCATTCCCTCTGGGGCACCTGGCATTGGCCACTGTCAGCAGACAGGACACTGGGCTAGATGGACCATTGCTCTGACCCAATCTGGCTGTTCTTATTTGCTTCTTTTTCTTCTTATTGTTTTGGTCTCTGTTGCTGCCTGCTTGCATACTCCCGGTTCCAACTGAGGTGTGTGGTTGACTGCTCAGTGGATAACTATGGTATTCGTAACTCTGAGGTTCTATTGTATGTGGGCCCGATCCATTCTCCACTCTCCCACCCCCAGAGAGTCATTTACACTCTGATCTGCTAGCATTTTACCCCTAGTTTGCACTGCTATAAATAACAACACAAGGGCCAGGGAGAATCAGACCCTGGGTTTCCTACCAAAGAAACCCGAGCTCCCCATTCAGGTTGGACATTGATTCCAGCGTGGTTTTAGGAGGTGGTGAGTACTCATGCTAAGTATGTCAAGTCTTCCCAGGTGTGGATCCCCAGCAAGCATGGAGACTGGAGACACTGGAGCTGGCTTCACTTTTCCTGCTGGATCTACCAAGAAACAAAAGTGACCCTGGCAATTGCCCTTTGCCTAAGGGTAACTTATCCCTCACGCAGCAGCGGAACGAGTGCCCACAGAGAGTGAGGGAGTGATGAGCAAAAAGCACTAGGGGATGAGGAGGAGTCATAGATTTCAAGGCCAGCAGGGATTATTAGATCAGTTTGCCAGACAAACTTTACTCCTTTTTTTTCCTGATAGGATTACAAAGCCCAGACCCGCAAAGGTATTTAGGTGCCTAACTCCCCTTGATTTCAATGGAATTAGGAGCCTACCTTTGAGGATCTGGCCCAGGGGAATGGGCCAGATATAATACAGCTGGATTTCAGTCAAGCGTTTCTCAGAGCCTTAACTGAAAAATTAATTCATATTGACGGGGTGAAGGTGTCATTGTGTGGCCTGGAAACCTGCTAAGAGAGGTCAAACGAAGGGTAATGAGGCGAGGGCACTAGAACGGAGTCTGGGGCAGGGCTAGAGGGGTGCAACCCAGGTACCTGTGCGGGCATTGATCTGATTCAAACACTTCATTAATGGGCTGGAAGAGGGAGTGCACACATAATTCTCACTTGTTTCTCTGCAGGTTGGTCCATGCAGCCCAGACTCTGGGTTTCCACTCATTCAAACAGGTAGAAAAATCATGATCAATCAGAGGAGAGTATTTTCATGGCTCCTGTACTCCTCCTCTCTGCTCTCCACAGCCTGGCTCCTTCCAGATCCCCCTCTGGCCACGTCTACACCACACGCCAATGTTGGCAGCGGTAGGGTATGCGTAGCTACACACTGCAGCGAGAAGCAGGCTGTGTCCACCCCGCTGTGTGTAGCCACCCATCTGTGAAAGGCTCCAGCGGGGGCACCTGGCAGAGCCTTCCCTGCTGCCTTCCCCCTCCCAGCGTCTTTCCCTGCTGCTGGAGTCTTTTCCTGCAGTGGGACACTACACTGCTAAACCCCGCAGTCGAGACAGGGCTGGGTGAGTAGAGAACCGTGTAGGGGGCACACTCTGGTACATACCCACGCCCCGCAGGTGTCACTTTACTCACCTAGGCCTCGCCTCATAGTCTACACTGCTATTTATACCTGTGCTGCGGGGCTACGTGCATAGCTACTCTACATGCAGTGCAGACGAACCACCTGTGTAAGCCTCTGGCTGTGACCCCCAGCCTGGTCTCATGCATTGTTATGAGGCTGTGGGAGAACAGCCCAGTCAGTGACAGGTGCTTCCAAATACACCACACTGTATGAGAGGAAGGACAGACTTGTGATTGAGGCACTGGGCTGGCACCCAGGGGATCTGGGGGCAACTGAAGCTCTGCCACAGGCATCCTGTGACCATGGCCAAGTCACTTGGGCCCCAAATCAACAGAAGTTAGGAGCCTAAATCAGTGTGAGGATCTGGGCCTTAGTTTCTCTGTACCTCAGCAAAGCGGGATAACTGCTCTTCCTTTAACTGGCTTGTCTATATACAGCGTGAGCGATTTGGGGCAGGGATGGTCTTTTACTAAGTGCCTGCATAGTGGGGTACCAGTCTTTGCTGGTGCCTCTTTGTGCTACCATAATGAATGTCTTTGACCATAGGTCTTTCCTTATGGCCCCAGTCAGTTTACAGCCCCCATAACAATGCTCCTTCCTGGCCGAGCTGGTTTGAATCAGTTAGACAGTAAGATTTCATGAGATAATATCAAATACTTGACTAAAACCAGAGCCCATGACAGCAACTGGTGCCCCTCTGCCTACTTATTTGTAATTCTACCCCAAAAAGCAATCCCAGTGGTCTGGCAAAGTCTGTTCTTTATAAACCAGGCAGCCTTTTATTAGTGTGGTATCTGGGGGCATTTGCATACATTTGGAAGCACATCAATTCCTCAAGGAAGAAGGCCAAAAGTCTCCTTCCCTCCTGCACAGATTAAAAGTGCTTATACAAGCAGCAGGCAGCTGGAGTTCTTTTGCAACGCCATTCTTAGGACATCTTCCTTCACGCCAGGAGAGCATGAGGAAATATCTGGGCCTTCCACTGACCCATTAAGTCCACACAATTGGGCTGTTCCACACCAGGGCTGAATCCTAAAGGGGTTCTCACAGCAATGACTCTGCTCTTCCCCTCTTTTAACACAGCACCTGCGCGCAATGGGGATGCTCAGTGTATGTGAGGATATATTACTCAGCTGTAGGTGTCTCTGTGGAGTAGTCAGAATTCCAGACAAGGTGCGGGTCCCCCGTAAACAGAGACAACGCTGACACTCATGCTGTGCGGAAGCAAATTTGCTTGTGTCTGCAGCTTGTAGTTTTCTACAGTAAATACTTCCTGTTTAAGATGCACTGTGATACCACACAACACAGTATAGTGGGCACAATAATACAGATGGGCAGGATCTCCACCTGAGCAGAACCAAATCATTAGACAGTATGTTGGATCAAATCATGAGTCTTTCCCAAAAAGAAGAGTCAGCGATCTCCCTAGTCTCAGGTTTAAGAGTATGAGGGAGTCCTGGCAAAGTTAACATCATCCTGGGGAAGCTAGTAAAAATGGTTTTAATCACTATGTTAAACATGACACTACAACAAACTCTGAAAACTCAGCCTACGGCAGGAAAGGGGGCTATACAAACCATGCAGGGGTGTTTTGACCACTGCTGCCAACTCTTGCAATAGTTGGTGTTTAACTTAAAGCCTCAGCTCCTGGATTCAGGTGATTACACGAGACTCTCAGCTTTCATTTAAAAAACAGCATGTTTCAAGCCCTCATGGTTGCAGAGAAAAGCCTGAAAATGTAACCTGAGTGCAGCCTAAGTGCTCAGAAACCAGAACACAAATATAGAGAACCTGAAACCTATTATTAGTGTTTAAATCTCATGATTTGTAACCTAAGCTCCTGATTTTGGAGGTGCCCAACTCATAATTTCTAAATACCATGTGAGGTGTCAGTCACCATTTGTGCACCTGGAGTGAATGAATTATGCAAATTTAGTGCTGACATCTGGTGTTGTCTCATGGAATGGCAGGAAATGTTCACATGGTCTTTTATGACAGGTTTCAGAGTAGCAGCCGTGTTAGTCTGTATCCGCAAAAAGAACAGGAGTACTTGTGGCACCTGTTCTTTTTATGGTCTTTTATATTGACCTTACTCTAGGTGAGTTCCCTTTATCCTGGTGTCAAAGGATCCACTCACTGCTAGGGGCGCCTCCTCCTGGCCGCTCTGGGGATTAGCTCCTTCCAGGTGCTGTGCTCTCCTCCGGTGGCCTCTCCGCCTGTCATCCTCTCTCACCCTGCAGCTTCCTCTTTGTGACTCAGCCCCCTGGCCAGGTCACTGGGGTCCTCCCCTTCCGGGGTATCAAAGTCATTCTGGGCAAGCTCTTCCCGGACGTCTGCTCTCCGCTGCCGGCTCTGTGCCACTTCCCCAGCCCAGGCCTGTCCTCTCCTCCCGGTGCCAGCTCAGGGCCCCTCTACTCAGCAGCCAAGCTCTGCACTAGCCTATGCCTCACTGCTTTCTGGCTCGCCGGCCTCCCAGGGAGGCACTGGAGACTACCTTCGATAGTCCCAAACACCCCTCCTTTGCCCAGGAAACAACTGCAGACTCCTCCCCTGCAGCCCCCAGCTGCTGTTCCTGGACTTTATGCAGGCCCCTTCTGTTCCTGTCCAGCCCAGCTGAGCCTCATCTCTAATTAGTCCCTGCTCCCAGGCTCCTCCTCCAGCTAGCCACCTTAACCCCTCCAGTCTTGTGTGGGACGGACACCCCCTCACACCTGGGGCAGGTCAAAGGAAAGGGTGACACAACAATAGCTGTAGGCACTGTAGCTTGCTCTAAACATCAGCCAGAGTCCTTGCCCCTAGCAGGCAGCAGGACAAACTATCCAGACTTGGGTCAGCAGGGTCACGGAAGGGGGGCCCACCTATGAAAATAGGAACCTTCTTGGCCTAAGTCTCTTGCAATTGCTTGCTTCTGAAGCAGACCCTTTCATTGAATTTCCCCTTCGTTTGCTGCCTGATTTTTCTCCAGGTCAGAAGATCACACACTTGTCTCAAAGGGCTGCTGGCCTGAGTCAGATCTTACTGAGCAACGGAGCGAATACCCTGGGAAAGGCAGGGGTCTCCAGCAGAGGCGCCAGTTAATTCGGAATGCTCTCCCGGAGCCTGAGCTTGAACTAGCAGAGTGCTGAAAGCCACAACCCCGAAGGATAAAGCACAAGGGAGGCGAAACCCAGCATCGTTGTCACTCGGTTACATCAGTCGTATTTATGCTGTAACTTCACCTGCCTGAGCGACTGAGCTCAGCTGGAGCCGGAGGGCCCTTCTCCTTTATTCACCCATTTCTGCCCCCTTCATCTTGCTTCTGGGGCTAGAGCCTCAGCTGGTGCCCTTGGTACAGATGCAGCGAGATCATGTGCACGAGTGGCTGGTAGGGCCCCCTAAGTACGGCAGAGTTACACACACAGCTATGTACTCAGTGCAAAAAAAAAGCCCCAGGTTCAGGGGCATGTAAAGGCCAGACTGGGCCCCATCCTGGTGTAGGGAGAGTGCAGAGAAGGAGCCTTGTCCTATCCTCACTTCCCATGTGCAGGGCCCAGGGACAGCTGCTTTCCCTGTGCTCTCCTCAGCTTACGGACTGCTACCTGCTGAAGGCAAGCGGGATGTGAAATGGATTAAACATGTGACTTGCTAAACCCCTCAAAGCACGAGACTTGCCGGGCTCCTATGCCATTCCTCAATGCGCCTGATGCCAACACGTGGACTCAGCTAGCCACAGGTTGTCACTCATGCATCAGAAGCTGAGAGAGACCATTTCCTCATGAGCGATTGAATGCAGCGACGCAGGCTGAGAGGAGGATGAGGGTGCCATGGATGATGGGAGCTGGAGATTATATTCACGTGGCTAGACACTTGATTCTCAAAGGTATTAGACACCTCCCATCGCAATCAATGGTAATTAAGCACCTTTGCGGATCTGGGCCTTCCCCCCTAACGAAGGGCTGATCTTGGTACCGTGCTGGCAATCACTTTCCTATGGAGCGAGGTTTTTCCTTTCCAGAACACAGATAGAACTCGCTAGCGTTTGCTGCTCCAGCTGTAGCCATTTCCATCGGCATTAGGTTGTAGTTTTATCGGCTGTCACCCCTAGTGACACTGGCTTTAGCCTGGGGTAATCAGACCCCAGCTAGCTGCGGAAGGCAGGCAAACTGAATTCAACCCCTGGAACCTCACAAGGTGCTGGAAACACACAATGGAGTGTTCACCACTATTGTTATTCACACAGCAAGGGCTGCCCTTGAAGAATGAAGTGTAATTATTTAGAAGGTCAAAGAGTAGACAGAGATCCTCACAAGTGCACACTTTGCCAATCTTCAAATCAAACAGATTTCCTTTCAACGGCCAACTTTTCTCTAAGCAAACAGGTCATTTCAACTGCCTGCTCCTATGGAAAGAATTCCAGAGTTTGATATTTTCCTTGCTGCAACCAACCTATGCAACCAAATCAACACACCAACAGGAAAAGAATGCCAGTGTTAGGTCTTGCAGCAAGTGATCTTCAGCCTGAAATGTGATGCTCTGCAGTTGTCACTCATTGCTAATCAAGACTGGCTGCAGAGAATGCTCCGCCTTGACCTTCAGAGTATAGTACATAAATAAAAGGCAGGGAGAAAAGGAAATGGGAGGGAATTAAAAATCTGTGCCTGTTACTTTGGGATGCTCAAGATGGGACAGAAGGAAGAGAACACATGAAACCAAACCGACTGGGGGATGACGAGACACTTTTGATAGGTAGCAGATGTATAATTGGAAGAGTTATGTCCATTAAAATGCTGCAGGAATACCTTACAGGAAATTGACTAGCCCTTGACTAATGCTGAATATGACCAAGATGATACATGGATCATTCTGCCAATACAGTCTTAAGAAGAAATAATCGAGATAATGCTGTACTGGGGTTGCAGCTGGCATAAGGGGAACTGGGCACTGCAAATCTTAAGTCCCTTTTTTACCACGTGTTTGTTTTTAAATTCCTGTGAGGCCCTCTTCTCCTCATGTGTCATCCCACTGTACATAAGCTGCTCACTTTGCAGCTGCCAAAAGAACATGGAAAAAGGCATGCAAGGGATTGAGGCCTCAGCAATAACTGAAGTGAAGTGAAGAGAAACTAATTTGAATATTAAGTGTTTGATTTGGATATGGAGGGTAAACCGAACTGTGAAAAGTGGAAAAAATTGGCCTGGGATACCGTCTCCCTAGGTATGAGAACTACTGTCTTAGAGCAAGAGACTGGGGTTGCTTTCACTTGAGGAATATGGACAGAGTTCAGCACAATTAAACAGGCTGCACACGAGCTGTTTAAATTATACCATGATCCACAGTGAAAGAACCGAGTTCTCTGATTTTCTATAACGATGGAACCTCATTGTGGGGGAAAAATGGGAACAAAACGGAAAATGTGTGCATAAAACAATTTACTCCGCTGGTACTTTATGATACAGATTAGCAAATCTGGGGCTTGTGCCTTTCGGGGATATCTGATTTGGGAATCGAAGTTCAGAGGGAAAGGAGCGAGAGAGGCAGATGCACGCTGGAGTAGTGGAACCATAGGAGAGTGCACTACTACCCTCAAACCCAGCATGCGTACTGGTTTGTGGCTGGACCACAGCAGCGAAGGGCAACCAAACTTTCATTAGATACACACTAGAGTTAAGCCAAACTATGGCTTTGAAGGTTGCCCAAAGTGAATAACTGGAATGTGACAGCTAGAGGAGCTGCCAGCATCTGAGCAAAGAGGGTGACTTTATGGGAATACACTTGTTCTATTTTATAAAAGGGAAAACATGACAGCGTTTCTTTGGCCTACACTAAGCCACTAAAACGTGGATCACTTTTGTGCTGGGATATCTGGCCAACCTTCCTAAACTAAAATGTCTGTGGTCTGTCACCCACTCTCCCTCTGCCTGCAGAATACTATACGTTTCCCACCACAGGAATCAATTCTTATAAAGGGCCAAACTCTCTTTCGCGGCATTTCCCTCAACCTGCCATCACCAAATTTACAGATTCAGCTTTGGCTTTTAGGGCTGGTCCACACTAACCCCCCACTTCGAACTAAGATACGCAACTTCAGCTACGTTATTCACATAGCTGAAGTCGAACTATCTTAGTTCAAACTTACCGCGGGTCCACATGCGGCAGGCAGGCTCCCCCGTCGACTCCGCATACTCCTCTCGCGGAGCAGGAGTACCGGCGTCGACGGCGAGCACTTCCGGGATCGATCTATCGTTTTTAGTCAAGACACGATAAATCGATCCCAGAAGATCGATTGCTTACCGCCAGACCCGGAGGTAAGTCTAGACGTACCCTTACATACAGGGGGTGGGAAGGTCTCACCCTCACTGTCTGAATATCCAGGTCTATTTCTGTGCTTGAATAGGACCCTGCTCTCGGTCAGCTCCTCCCTCCCTCCACTCTTATAGCAAAGTCAGAATCCTGCATTTGAGACGACATATTGTTATTATAGGAAGGACTGACATACGTTTATAGTACTTCATTGCCTCACCACATTGGATGATTGCTTGCATTACAGTCGCACCTAGAGGATGCTATCCTACTAGGTATTGTACATATACATCATAAGGTGAAAGCGACGCATCCCCATTTTACAGATTGCGAAATTAAGTGATTTGTCCAGGGTCAGAGAGTCTATGGCGGAGCTAGGAATTACAGCCAAATGTCCCAGGCCCCCCTACACTACCTTCCCCTCAAGACACTCCTTCCTCCATGCCTTTCCATGAAAAGAATCCCCAGGGATAAGAAGGTGGGCTGGGTGGAAGACCAGATTAATTTAAAGCATACAACTTTTCCGCCAATCTTAGAATACCCAGTCCTCCATGAATGGGGAAGTACTCAAAAAGCTAGCTATCAGGAGAATCTCAGGCCCAGGCCCAAACAGGTACTGCAGTTCCAGGTTCTGCAAGGAACATGTTCTGTTGCTATGGGCCCCCACCAAATCCTCCAGTCCTGTAGAAAGGTAGAAGCACCCCTTCCATTGCCAGGGGATCTACGCACTCTCAGACATAGGAAGCAGGATTTATTCCCTAGTTTAAGATGTACAAAACCAGATTTTTATACTTGTGTGACTCTGGAGTGACTCCCCTGAAGTTTAATGGAAGCACTCTCATGTAACTGAGATCAGAATCTGGCTCCTGGTTTTTTCAAGCAGCGGAACAATTCACAGCAAACTAAGCCCAAATGCAGGTTACATTGTGTTCTCCTGACTTTGGCCAAAGCAAATCTTCTCTACTTCTCCAGATCATTGCATCACTTCTCCAATTGGTGGCTCAGAACAAACATCCCATATGTTGCTTACAAAAGAAACACGAGAGTGAAGTGCTAAAGGAAGGAAATGTGGATGCAGATGTGAGGATAATTTATGTTCTGTGCAAAGGATTAAAAAAGCAAGAGATGTTCTAAGCATTTCCCAGGGTGGGAAAATGGTTCAAACTGTAACTCATGTGTTAAGTGTTGCTATATTTAAGAACTCCGTTGCATAGGAGAGAGAGTAAATGCCTCCTGCTGGGACGCAATAGATTCAAATAAAATAAACTTTAGCAGACAAGGAATAAAACCCACACAGCCGGAAGAGGAGAAAATTATATTTAATTATAACCAGGGAAGGGGTTCAGCCAATCACAGGCCAACCCCCCGCCCCATGACACTCAGTGACACTACATTCAATCGTATCATTCCTTCCTAACAGCATATTTTCCTGAATATTTTCTTTTAAATCCCTCCTCAAATTATTCACCTTAGCTACAACTTGATGACAGCACAGGGAAGTCAAAGACTACTAAACCTTCTTAATCCTTGCATGTAAAGAAAACATCTTAACGAGGATTAGAGTATGGTTTTGTTTTTATCATAAGGGAATTATCTAAAACAGGATGAACTCCTCTCTGTCAATATTTTATTTTTCCACTCCAATAATATGTCTATCGTTGAAGCTTGATTTTAAAAGCACCATCCTTCACTTCTACATTGAAAAACACAGTAGTGGGTGTTTTACGACGAGAGTGTGGATGGTTTAAAAATAAGTCTTTTGTATGGCAAGGTTCAATGTTTTGGGTATAAGGCTTGTGAAAAAAGGCAGGAAAATTACAGCAAGACATCAGTGCTTCAGTTTATCTAACCTAACAAGTATGTGACAGAACAGGAGACTGCCAAGAACATCTTCATGTTCTGTACAGATCTTAGTCTCTCCTGTCGTCACTCCCCCTCCTGCCACCATCCCATTCTTTTGTCTCTGTTCAAAAGAACCAGACCACACATGATCTAGAACTCCTGTGTGTGTGTGGAATAAGGAGACCATCTCTGATCTCTGATAGGTGCACTTGTTGTTTCAGGCTCAAGGAGGGCCCACTATGCATCAGTTTAGTTATATGGCAAAATGGCAATAAGAAATCAGACTGATTCTCCGATTACTGATGGACCAGATGACACTCTCAAGGGAAGAACTGCATTGGGATTTCAGATCCACTCCTGACTTAGGGTAGTTTACATTGCAATCAGAGTGCAACTCATATAGACATACCCAAGCTAGTTCCGACCTTCACATGCTGCAGTCACAACTCTGACTGAAGTGTAAACATACCTGTAGGCACAAACTGCTCAGATATTTTGGGTGAAAGGATTTCTAGTTGACAGAACGTCCTCTGAGAGGCTTTACTTTGAGGCTGCTCTCCTTCTCTCTCTCACTCAAGGCTGAACAGCTGTGGGGAAGATGCTTCTCATCTAGACATGATGGTTCACTGAGGTCATTTTACCATTATATAAGGTGCATTTTTTAAAAACCTGAATGCTTTAGGGTACTGTAATTCATCCTGAAAACCTTGTAAACCCATCAAGTGGCATCACTATTCTAATACTAAACTACAAACTATCTCAGCTGCTAGAACTACATTGATACCAATAGGAAATGCAAACTAAAACAACTCTTAAAGGGGACTACTGTGAGAAAGGAACAGGTTTCTTCTGGCCGGTCAGGCTGGTAGAAGAGAAACCTTTGGGGTGGGCTGCACTTTTTACTGGAAAGGGTGGAATATATAGACCTAGGTACAAATGCTGCCAAGTATTTTATTGGTTTCGTGGCCAGCGAGGCATGACATATGGTGTAACTAACCTGATATTAAGAATGGGGAAAGTTTAATCTGAATATCAATAAATGCAAACTGAGAAGCAGATCCTTTAAGCTGCAGAATTTTCTCTGTAGGGAAGGGTGGAACACTCACTGTTTGCACAAAACACTAGGAAGTGTACTGCATGAGTAATCCTGCACTGGCAGACAGACGAAATGGAGGATCCAATCCATAGGTCGTTCCCATTTAACTTCTATGGTTGGATAAAATGACGTTAGGGTGTGACTGGAGAAAGTACACTGCTACACACTGGGAAGTGGAACACATTTTCTCCCAGCTGGCAGAGAAAAACTGGGCCAATTCTGATCTCATTAATTTTACACCACATAATTCCATGAATTCAAACAGAGTTGTATCTGATTTACACTAGCGCAAGTGGAAAGATAATCAGACCTACTGACTGTATGATTTCTTTTCTGGTCCATGGCAAAACAGTCTTAAATCGGACATAAAGAAATAAACAATATGGACAAGGATACCAACTGTGAATTAAGAACAGTCTCCCAGTATGTGACATGTTTTGTTAAATACTCTTACAAGGGGAAAAACCCATTTCTTTCCTCCAATGTCAATCTCTTTTGCCAGGATCAAACTTCTACCTGTTAATAAATTATGGCAATGTAAGAAAACCTTAAGATACCACGAGGATTCCATGAACACTGAGAATTTAAATTCACAGGAAGTAAAGTAAATGAAGATGAACACATTGACTGAGGCCTGAAACTTTAATTTAAAAAAAAAGTTACCCAAGAATGGACTGGTATGCCAATGCAAACGGAAAATGGTTTTTAAAAACCATCTCCATGTTAAGTAAATTTGAGTGCACACTATACAAATTGACTGAATAATTGTCTTCTCTATGCTAGCTTTTTTGAAATATAAATCAGGTAAGTCTATGCTACTCAAAATCCAGTATGTGCGCAATGTTAACCTAATGAAAACATTTTATAAATACAAACTTATTTTTAGTATTAATAATTGCAACATACTTCGTTACCTAAACATGTAACCAGAAACAGAACTATTTCACGTAGAATCTATCTGCCAATTAAGCCTACAATGGAAAAATACTTGCTAATCCTTTAAACATTATTGAAAACGCAAATATACTTCATTCTTGGATTAAAACAATTGCAGATTTAAAGTTTGGAATGGTACACAGTATCTGTGCATAAGCTACCTACAAGGTGGTTGAATACTTGTAGGTACTAATTACAATTTAGTGAAAAACAAACTTTTTGTAGTAAGTTTACAACAAACATGTTCTCTTCAGAAGCAAAGAGAGAAGGTTTATTCTGTATTTATGAAGAAACATCCATTTATTCTAAAACAAGATAGGAGATCTTAGAATTAAGTGGAAACGAGGCAACATTAGAGCAACAACTTCAGAGCTTCTGAATGAAATGTAGTTTCAAACTTGCAAATCAAGGTGAATGTAGCGCCTAACATGCTTTCTTCTTCTCTCTATAAATGGGATGAAGTAGAGAAGCAAAGCTTCAAGGTATAAGGATTAGAGCCATCTGTGAGAAACAAGGACAAAATTAAATATTCAGTATAAGCTTTCTTGTATACAATTTTGTCAGTTAAGGGAGCATAGGCTTCCTGACATGCTTAGCAGAGGTGTGTTTTGGGGTTTTTTGGTTTAAATTTTTCAGGCACTCCAAAGCCTCCCTAATAAACAGGGCTTATTTATAGAATGGTGTCATTTTCTAGACTGCCATATAAAACGATAGTTAAGATCACACATACGTGCACAACATCTAGTAAATTGACTAGTATGTAGTAAAAAGTGCCCCCATTATTAACAGCCTCCACTGGAGGATTTATGATAGCAACATTTACAAAGGCGATTCCTAAGACAAGAGAAGGTGGATGTTCAATGAAAGTGACAAGCAGGAGAAAACTGAAACTGCTGTCAAAGGCAGAATGGCAAATCGGATGCAGAATTTCATCCTTGCTTGACCAAGAAAACTCTCCCCTATCTTGGAAACTCTCCCCTCTCTTTTGCCTGAGGCTACTGTTCTGCTGCCGAGGGCTGCTATAGCCGAGAACTCTTGGAGCTCTGGGAGGTCATGGGGGCTTTGTTCCAGTGGAGCAGCCCTGTTGGGTAATATTAGTTTCGTAAATGTTGGTCAACGCTTCAAGTTTTAATACTATTTTGTTGACCTTGAAGAAAAACAAGGTCTTTCTCTTAGTTTGCTGATTCTGTATTAAGAAAGGACAGAGGAAATTTTTCTTCCCCCTCCTTCCTATCCATTAGGTCTCCCAGAAAAGTCACAGAAAAACAGATACCAAAGAATGAAAAGTGTATTACTCATAATATCTGAAACACCCATTTCCATTAGCAACAACTGCCTCAAACTGGTAGAATAGCAGGGAAGATACTTCCTCCTCCTTTAGCTTCAATAAGAATTGTAACTAAAATAACCTTAGATACGGGGCTGGATTGTGATCTCACATCCATGAGATCTGTAACATTTCTATTTGCTTTAATAGTTACTCCAGACTTCCACAGAAATCTGGCCCACTATTTTAAACAGAAACACAGGTAACTCCAGTCTCATTTCTATCAGTTTGAAACGAAACTGGATTTACTTGGCCCCATAATTTCTTATTTAGAAGAGGTGAAACCTGCATAAGAATTCTTTGTTTAGAGCAGCAGGTTGAATATTTACAATCCCAAATTGAATGTTTTAAGCCCCTCTCTGGTGTAATGAATTAAATTTTTAGAAGTCATTAAACTGGCCAATATTTGAGTTCTGGGGTTATCAGAGAATATACAGGTTAGATATCTCCATTTATTTTCATTTGGGAAATTTAAGAATCCTTTATTAAGTCAGACAGTGGATTTTATTTTGACTACAGTAGTTTTCTTTATTCCCTTTCTGAGAGCATGGCCGCAGACAGAAACGAGCTTTGTGACGGGAAATCAGTTTGAGCATCCAGAATCAGAGGGGAGCCGTGTTAGTCTGGATCTGTAAATAGCAACGAAGAGTCCTGCGGCACCTTTAAAGACTAACAGACGTATGGAGCATAAGCTTTCGTGGGTGAATGCCCACGTCGTCAGATGCATGCGTCTGACGACGTGGGCATTCACCCACGAAAGCTTATGCTCCAATACATCTGTTAGTCTTTAAGGTGCCACAGGACTCTTCGTTGCTTTGAGCATGTTCCATCCCTATTCAGATATTATGAGTTCTGCAGCAAGACTCTAAAGGACCTCCATTTTTGTCAGCATTCCTGTAGTCAACTGAAATCTTGGCACCCATTATTGAGAAAGCTCTCAGCACAGGAATACATGTTAGGAACCTTGTCACTGGAGCACATAATGAAGGAAAATCACAAAGGACATCTTTATTTTTTCAAGCTGCAGATTTCACAGAATTATTTGCATCTGAGACACTTCTTATAGAAAAGATATAATATGAACGGGGGGTTGGGGAAATCACAGAGAAATACATTTTTTAAACAGCAATGTATTTTAAAAAGTCTTAAATAGAATGACTTACTTGGGACTCTTATCTGGTAGTGATTAAGTACAGTGAGGGCCTCCACTGCATCTGTCTTGCATTCCCATTCCAGCAGACCAGAGAGCGTTTTGGCAGAAGCTGGTAGAACAAGAGAATCAGACCTTCTTGCTCCCAGAACAATTTTAAAACATGAACTTTATCTAAAAAACAAATACTTACGTTTTGGATCAAACACTTTATATTTGATGAAAGTGAGAACTTCATGGTCATCACACAACTGCCACAGGAATAAAAGAAGAGATGAAAATATGACCAAGGTTAAGATTAAAATGCCTATTCCCAAATACTGAAGAAGTGACTAATGACGCTTAGCTTAGAAACTCTTGTATTTGACAAACGAGAGTTTACCGGTAATTTTATTTAGGGCAGTATTCTCTGCATTTTAAGTGGAACACACTGAAGGGAAAAAATTAAGATCTCTTCTGCTGTAAAAGATGTGTGAGAAACTTGGGAAAATAATCATTTCCCAACACAAAATGCTACCTGCTGACTATCTGGGAGTACAGGCACCCAAAACAAAAAAATTCAGCTTAGAGAGAATTTCCAGTAATTTTCAAGACAAGTTATTCAGGAGAATTATAACATGCTTAGATTGTAAACTCTCTGGGTACGTCTACACAGAAATTAAATACCCGTGGCTGGCCCAGGTCAGCTGACTTGGGCTCATGGGGCTCGGGCTGCGGGGCTAAAAATGTCTATACTAGAAATTTTTAGCCCCACAAGCCCAAGTCAACTGATCCAAGCCAGCTGCAGCCATGCTATGGGTCCTTTATTCCGGTGTAGATGTGCTCTTTGTGTTTGTACTGTAACAAGCACAATGGGGCCAATCCTGATTGGGGCTTCTGTGCACTACCAGAATATAATAAAATATTCATTAAGTTGGATAGAAGCTAGGGTTGGGCATTTGACCTGTCCAAAAATAACAGGTTAAATATTGTCAAAAATGGTCAAATATTTTAAAGCACTAATTTATTAGAATAACTATAGTAATAAAAGACTTTATGGTCTTCAATAGGCTTAGCCTTTAGATACTTATGTCCAATTACAATAAAAGAGTATTTAACTGAATTATTTGAACTCAGAAAAACGTGAAACCCAATGAAATGAAGTTCTGTAAACTGAAATAATTACCTTTCTAGCAAATGTTAATTTAACATTTAAAAATGAATAGTTATAAAAGAAAAAAATGAAATTAAATCTTCTGTATTGGGAAGAGGTCTAATGACTGAACCCTCCTCTTCCCTCATCATTCCCTTCAGAGTTAATTTCTGTATGCTCGTCTAGTCAGATTAGATTGTAAGCTCTTTGAGGCAGGGAACAGGTTCAAACTTATTTAATGTGCTCTGTCCACCAGCATGTACACTGGTGGCCAGGTATACAAAGCAAGAAAGAAAGAGACAGATAAACACTATTTGACCAATATTTGTGTATGTACACACACACACACACACACACACACACACAATGTTTGTTCTAGAAGATTCCAGCCAATCAAGATGCTTAACTTTCAGTCAGTTCACCTTTTCCCTCCCAAACAGGTGGCATTAGCATGCAATAAAGTGCGTGATCAAGACATTTAGATAAGCTTGCTAACAGATGGCACCATGATGCAATCAAAAAGGCAGGCCACCACGTACATCAGGGCGTTCCTACTGAAATATTTAACCATAGTCAAATAGGTGCTCAATTGACATTATTGACAGGTCAATTGACTGGCTTGCCAAGCCTATTTGAGGCACAAGAAGGTAGTCAACATTTTAAACAAAACCACCAATATAAATACTTTAAACCATTTATATCATGGCTAAATATTTGCACAATTACCCACATGAAGCATGGAGGTAGCTTTGAAGTATGGAGAGAGAAGAAATGACTGAGCAACCATTAAAAAGAACTAGGAAATCCCTAGTTAACTTCTCAGCCATACCTTGTAACCTACAGTCATGTTTTATCTTCTCCACCTTCTCCCTTTCCCCCACCCTACCCTTCAAACAACCATGCACTACCATCTCCATTTCTGGCTCTTGCTGCTCACATTTTGTTTGTTAAAGCTGCCATATTTCCAGGTTCAGGAGACAGGAGTACAAAGATCTTTTCACAGCTCAACTGGATAGATTTTCCATAAAGGGAGCAATGCTAAGCACTGCAAAAATACAGGGGCCTCTGTTCATATATAGCATTTAATGGGCTCCAGCTTAAACATCAGTATTGTTACCATTCAGTTACCACAATTATTTCTTATTCAAAGTATAGGGAAAGACTGTGTAATTCCCAATACCAATGTACGCTACCATAGTTTTGATTTCCTACCTTTACGAAGGTTTCTTCAGTCACACACAGGGGTACATTATAATAATGTAGCACGCAAGAGGGTGGCTGGATTATATTCTTGGATGCTTGGCCAGCACTGGTGAAGCGATTATTCTTGCTCATAGCAAAATCCTTGTAACTACTTGTACCATCCTCCAGCTCGAATATTTGACTGGGAACTACCGAGTGCTGCTTGGACACACTGAGATTTAAAGATACATAGTTGAGAAACACCCCCCTATTCCGACTGACACTGTTCATAATCATACTTTTAACATAAGGAGTCTCGAGGCAAGAAGAACAGATGACACGCACTTGCAGCAATGTGAAAAAAGTATTGATTCCCTTGTTTAATACTTGGAGAAGGGTTCACAGATATGGCAATAAAAATATTTCATTAAATGTCTGTCAGAGTTAGCTATTGTCTTTGTATGTTAAGTCAAGTACGTTTACCAAGGTGTGTGTTGTAGTGTTAAAAATTGCATAGTGCATGTACATCTGGTTTATATCTTACAGATTTACAGCTTGAATATCCAACAACCTTTCTGATGCCCTATTTTGTAACTGTTATTTAGCACCTTAGATTCTTATTCCAACTGAAATATTTGAAAATTTTTGTGAAGAGTCAGCCAGTTGTTGTAGCAATAGGGGGCTGACATTTTGCAGTCAAAGCACACCTGAAAGTGAACTGTCAGTAATAAATTGCATATTTACCAGACATTAAGCCTCTTCCCAAATAACTTGACATTGTTGAGATGTGTGACAGCTCTTTCTACAGCATACTCATCACCCATTTCTACCAATGCTGTGCCTGGAATCGTCTTCATAAATTTTACCTAAAATAGTTCAGGAATAAGTGATAATGCAGTTCAAAGGAAACCTCTACTGTAAGAATTTTGCAAGTTCTTCTGGAAAGTTGTTACGTGCCAACTTAAAGTTTTCCCTGGTATCAATAACTCTATGTCTAGAAAATAAGCTTTTCGCAGCCCTTAAATTCCAACATTAGATAGACTGAGTTGGGTTTAGTAGCAGCTTCCAAGTTCATAATAAAATATGTTTTACCTTTTCAATATTTCCGTACAAGCAGAACAGGTTGAAGACCCTCGAACAGTTCATCTTTAGCTGATGCAACCCACTAACCATGACAACTGAGCCAGAAGGGTTTCCACCATGCATGTAAGAGGAGGAAGCCTGGGGTAGTGGGTAAGCAACAAGCTCTGGAGTGTCCCGAGATCCCATTCGGTACCGGCTTGGTAAGGGTAACAAAGGACCATGTGATCCTACAGAAATGACAGAGACCAGGTTAAACACTACTCAGCATAACCCTCGTTTACTTACAGGGTATTAATGCTTCACTATACAAATACTTGATGTAAAGGGACACTATCCACTAAGAATTCTTTGTAATTTACTAATTTAATTCCTTTTTCTCGCTAGAAAAAGATTCAGATCATGCAGTTTATTTTCCTCCACTCCACCCTCAAGGGCTCTTCCTCAATGTTTAAGTAGTTAACAAATAAAAAAAAAAATCTTAAAAATCATAACAAAACTGTGATTGATCAGAGAATATTTTTTGTTTGCAATTGCATTATTTGTTGAGGCAGAAATATATGGAAATATATGTACATATATTTGTAACTGAAACCTTTTTGAACTTTGCACAAAAAATTGGTGCTAATAATGATTATACCCCAACCATGATCTTAAAATAGTGTGGTACCACAGATATATAAATTTTTTAAAAGGGTATAAAATTGACTTTTGTTGCAACAAAATAAAAATAATAAAAAATAGTCACGTGACACACACAACATACAACACAAAACAACACACATGACATACAGACAAACTTACAATTAACAACAAATGGCGCCAGAATTCTATTTATAACTATACAAAGTAAGGCAAAATAAAATAAAATAAAATAAAAATAAAAAGGGTTAAACATTTGAATAACCAAATTATTTCTTTATTTAAAACTTGTAACATAAATTAATAAAAAATATATTACTATTTGCTAAATGTATTGTATTAATTTGGTAACAAGGAATTTTGCATTACTTTATATTTAACATTATTTTAAAACTCTGCTATATGGAAATAAGAAACGCCCATGTTTCGAATATTAGTGAGTGGTTAGGATTAGAAGCAGAGTGTGCATTTCTGTTGCTTGGCAACCATATTTTCAAGAAAGTTAGGAATAATTCCAGCTGTTGCATTCCTGAAGGTTAAAATACAACTCAGAGGCTCAGTGACAAACAGTGTAATAATCATAATGTATAGCAAACACCACAAAATTAATAGGTGCATTGACAATGTTATATTCATAGAGGTACACCAGACACCACACAACGTCTAACAGGCTCCACAACAGCAGGGGCAGGCAGATCACACTACACCAACACACATTACTGTGGTTCACTGTTAAAGTGCTCTTTCAAAGCCTCCCTAGCTGTACATCTTTGCATTGAGCTCTTCTAATAGCCCGTGTGTCTAGCTATTCAAACTCAGCAGACAGCTGCTCCACCGCTGCACTCCACCCCAGCAGCAACTTTTCCCCCTTTGCTTCACAGATATTATGCAGGACACAACAGGCAGTTATGACCACTGGGATATTTCTCTCACAGAGGGCCAATCTTGTGAGTAAGGATGCCAGAGTTCCTACCAAAAGCACATTCGACTGTCACTCTGCACCTGCTGAGCTGGTAGTTGACTCTTTCCCTGTTGCTGTTAAAGTGGCCGTTATACCGCTTCATGAGCCAGGGGAGGAACTGGTAAGCTGGGTCTCCCAGGATTGTTAATGGCATTTCAGTATTGTCAATGGTAATCTGCCAGTCAGGAAAGAACATCCCTGACATTGCTTTCTGAACAGTCCTGTGTTCTTAAAGATGTGTGTCATGCAGCTTCCCTTACCAGCCAACATTGTCGTCAGTGGAACGTCTCCAGTGATCCACCAATGCATAACCATACAGAATTAGCCTTTTTTATTGATGTACTACTCTGTAGCAGGGTATACTGGTGCCAAAATAGGGATGTGTATGCCTCATATCACTCCACTGCAGTTTGGGAACCCGTTGCTGCAAATCCATCCGCTATGTGCGGCACATTGCCAAGAGTCGCAGTCCTGTGTAGCAGAAGACAATTAATGGCCCTGCAGACTTCCCTGACAATGGCCCCCACAGTGGATTTTTCAACTCCAAAATGATTTCCCACTGACTGGTATCAATCCAACATTGTAAGTTTCCTCAGTCCAATTGCCACTTGCTTCTCCACTGTCAGCGCAGCTCTCACGGTGGTGTCCTTGTGCTGGAGGGGCTGGGGCAGTCTCAGCACACAGATCTAGGAACACGTTTTTTGCGCATCCGAAAGGTCTGCAGCCACTGCTCATCATCCCAAACCTGCATTATGATGTGATCCCACCAGTCAGTGCTTTTTTCTTGGGCCCAGAAGTAGCAGCTGCAGATGATGGAGTGCCCTGTGAACTGGTTCTTGCTAGCTATGTCTCACGGCAACTTGTCCTCTGTGAAATTGGCCTGTTCCCTGCTGATTCAGTTCCTTCTCGTGACTCCGCAAATACCAGAGAATTGTGCATCCTGTGCTTGCAGTGCTCATGACAATAAAGTGCTGCGCTCTGCAGGCTCCATGCTTCTGTCAGAGATGGTGGACAGCGAGGAAGGCCACACAGATTCGTGGGAATTTTTAAAAAGGCGTGAAAAATCAGGGACATAGATGACATCATGACAAAGTTGCATGCTGGAAAGTTGACCCCTTGCTCCCAGTCACGCCTGCTAACTTGTTTCTGCCCCACCATGCATTGCCAAAAGTTCCCAAAGACAGTGCACTGGAGGTGGCGAGCTGCACAATGGGATACCAACCCATAGTGCATTGCACTGTGCAATGCCACAAGCACTCCTGGTGAGTAAGTGCGGTGCCAATGCAAGGAGCCAAGTTTGCATGCACACAAGTGATATTCTAGGGTGGCTTTATAAACGTTTGTAGTGCAGATATGGCCTGAGTCTGAACAGTTTAGTTTTCTCCTAGGCAGAAGATATAATACAAGGAACCTACCCCTGCAGTCTGGCCCACTGAGAGCAGCAACCAGAGGAGCAAAATGTCCAAAAATCGCATATGAACTTAGCAGAAGGAAAACACAGTCCTCTAAGAGTGGGAAAATTTTCTTTGAGAGGAGAAAGGGGACTCAGCTAAATTGGGTGGGCATGTTTGTGTCCCTTCTTTTCTCACCCTAACAGTGAAGAGCAAATGGAAGTAATGGGAATTCAAGACTTGAAGGTCGCTGGGAGAAAATAAGTTAGAAAGTTAACCTGTATTGTACTGTACAAGACATCTGCGGAGGGATAGCTCAGTGGTTTGAGCATTGGCCTGCTAAACCCAGGGTTGTGAGTTCAGTCCTTGAGGGAGCCACTTAGGGATCTGGGGCAAAATCAGTACTTGGTCCTGCTAGTGAAGGGAGGGGGCTGGACTCGATGACCTTTCAAGGTCCCTTCCAGTTCTAGGAGATGGGATATCTCCATTAATTAATTAAGACAAAATGCACTGACTTCTGGGGATTAAGATGACCAAAAAATAAATAAAAACTTAACTTGCATGTGAGACTTACGTAATGTTTCAGAAATCCTATCAAGATTTCTGCCTTCAGACCACTGAAGATGGACTGCATATGTTGGGGTACAGAATACTAGATGCCCTAATGGAACTTTGGTCACTTGTTGACTGAACTTTGTAACAGCGATAGCAATAATTCCAAAGCTCTTCCCCCAAGGTGTTAATGACATACCACCAATTGCAGACAAATAATGACAAGATGGATAATTAGAAGGAAAACAAAAACTGCAACTAGTAGCTTTGAATGCAAGTCTCAAAAAGCTCCAAAGATTTCCCTGAAACGATTTCAGGGAACAAACACTGTATATAGATATCAGTTATTAAGTTGTACTGCACTGTCTAGAAAAAAAAATCTTGGTGCAGATATTTATCCCCTTGTCACTGTCTACCATGGTAGCAACTTACAGAGGATATTGTTCAAGGGGATAAATTTGAACTGTGAAGAAAAACAAACAAACAAAAAAACCCTTTTCCCTAAAAAAGGGTTCCAGGTGCAAAACACTACAGGTTTCATCATATCACAAGCATCATGAATTGACATTGGCACCTGTGCAACAGCAATACTGACAAACTGTAGAAGCCTAGAGAAGTCTAAAATTATGTAGATCATACTTCAGTGCCAGTGGTTCTCAAACTGTGGGTCAGGACCCCCTTTGAAAGGGGTTGCCTGGGCTGACTTAGACTTGTTGGGGTCTGGGGCTGAAGCCCGAACCCCATTGCCCAGGGCCGAAGCCAAAGCTGGAGGCCTTCAGGCCTGGGCAGCGGGGTCAGGTTACAGGCCCCTGCCTGGGGTTGAAGCCCTTGAGCTTCAGCTTTGGGCCCCCCACCCAGAGCGGTGGGGCTTGGGCCCCACACCCGGGGCAGCACGGCTTGGGCAGGCTCAGGCTTTGGTCCCCCTCCTGGGGTCATGAAGTAATTTTTGTCAGAAGGGGGTCACGGTGCCATGAAGTTTGAGAACCTTGTAACCTATAAATATCTGTAATTCCACCATACAAAAAACTAGAAACCACGAACCACCTGCCACCCCATGTAACTTACCATAGCCATCATGTCTAAATGATGAAGGATGTTCTCCCAGAATGGCTTGCCTCTGGCGGCCCTTCCCTCTGTCTAATATACAGGAAAAAAGCAGTTTTAACAAACAGACACGTACACACTAATTCTCAAATTAAGATATAAGTTTCATCTAATAAGGGGAAAAAAGTAATTTGATTCATGGTTAACTTAAAATTACCCATTCAAATCAGTTTTTAAACACAAGCTGTCATCAGAGGACACCAAAATTAAGAAGAGGTTGTCTGCATAACAAATTCCACTTAAGTTGAGATTTTTTTTTGGCAAAGAAAAGGTACAGACAGACACTTTAAATTTATGGGAATACTTGAAAATTTTCCTAAAGCAACATCACACAATACTATAGGTAACATTTTAGAGTAGGATTTACCTATGCATGTCTTAAAACAAGTTTTAAATACAGTACTTTTGAAAAACAGTACCTGAATCCTACTATTAGCTTCAACAGCAACACATTTTCAAAGTGGGCTTCTTTCAAGAAGTTTCAGCATAAGCCAACAACAACCTGTATTACATGGTTTTACAATCAGTAAACAGAGAGCATTACATGTGTGTACACTATATTTACATGAACACCTACTGGGAGTGCTGAAAGGATTGTACATTACTGCATTATTCATGCTGCATCACAGGTTATATTTCAATTGCTGTAAAATATCAGAATAATGCACTTCAACAATGGACAGTCCTTTGAGCAAACCTGTTTCATATAACAATCTAAAGTTAAGCAAGGGGTCAACATTACTGGATGGAAGCAGTGCACCACTTTCAATAGGGTCATTTCTAATTAGTGACTGCTGCGTACTGGAAAAATGTGAACTCCCAAGTACTCTTTTGGTAAGCAGCAGATAATTTTAAAGAACATTTCTCACTGTGTTTTGTTAATAAACCACTTCTTGAAGTGCCATATTCAAAGATATGGTGTAATGTTTAAGTTTGCTGTAATTATCATTCTATTTAAATATGACTGAATGATGGAAATTGACTCTCCAGCCCACTACAGTTGGAGTTTTCCCCAAGTAATTTGAACTGCTGAGCTTAACCTCTATGACAGCATACAAAGGGAGATGAGAAATTGTGTGATTTCCACCTAAGATGTTGAGGATAGGTTCCTAGCTAGATGATTACCTTGTCAATAAAAATCAAGGGAGGATGAGGAATGCTCCCACACAGCTCTTTGGCCTATAGAAAGCCCCTTTGACATAAGACCTCTTTCAGAGAGCAGAGATGAAAAGTTAGGTGTAAAATCCCAGCCTGGGGTTCTATTCTCTTGGACCTACGCAGGTTAACTGGTACAGTGGCTAGCTGTTAAAGAGCTCTATCTTTAATAGAGGGAATGCCTATGCAGCACTGGTCTCATAGTAAATGGCAAAAACGTGAAAGGGGTCAGTCCCGTTGGCCAGAAGGAAAAGACATCTCTCCTCAATCAGTCACCTGATGACAGCATACATGCAATCCAAGAATATATTCCCCTCATATTTGCAGGTATTCCTTAGAAAGCCTGCATAAGTGGAGAATGCTCTTAGAGGAAGGAAAAAAAAAAAAAAAAAGGATCTTCTGACCATACAGGACTAGAAATAGTTCATTCTTAAGAACAGAAGCAGGAAAATGTGTCCTCTGTATCCTAAAACGGACAGACATGAGATGGAATCCTGTCTCCACTTAAAACAGTGGCAAAACTCTCATGGACCAGGATTTCAACAATGGTGCGCAACTGCTGTTTAGACTGACCTAAAAGAGAAGCTGAAATGAAAGAAGCTAGTTTTGAAACAATAGTCTAGGTCTTCTGAGAATTTCAGAAGAGACTGGGGGTACCTCAGCCTACAAGGGAACCAAGAAATAAATGCTATTTCTCTTGAGAACTTTTACTGCTGTGGAGTACACAGTGGCAAGCCAAGCCTCAGAATGAAGTTCCCTGGGGATAAGATCTTGTTTGCTGAAGCTAGAATCTTGCAGTCTGGGTACAGTAAGTTCAAAGATCACGTAGCACCATCAGAACTTCAGGAAGAGGAATGGCCTGAAGAGTGCATGTGGAACAGTTGGCATGTTACATGAAGTATGGAGAGGAACTGCTGGGACAATTGGGCAGTAACTGCTCTATACGCCTGCTTCACTGGATAAAGACTGGCTCAGGGAGGTAGAGTTCACCTATTTGTGTACTCCCCTATAGATTACTTTCTGGATCAAGAGATGTGTGCAACAGAAAGAGAAAAACAACATTACAAAGGGACAGCTGGATAGTACAGATCTAATTCCCTTTCCTCTTACATGGTGTGAAGGGATGTAGTGTCAATATGTAGATGACAAAGATATTCAAGCAACTGAACTAAAAATAATAATAATAAGAAAAAGGAGTGAGAAACAGAGCTGTGCATTTTTTAGGCCCGAGTTATGCTGGTGAGAAGCTTCTCATCTCCCACTGCTTCATTTGCTGGAGGAACCCCTGGTCCATACAGTCATATCTGTTTGTAACATAATTACATGAAATAAAGGTTGTCAAATTTGAGACTAGATGCCATAAAGGCAGCTGTAATATAAATTGCAATGGTTAAGAAACTGACAATCCACTTAATCTTTCAGGTTTTTTCATTCCTGCAGTTTCTTTGCTGTCAGTTTCTAAACATTTTTCTCAATTTTAATTTTCTTTAATACTTCCTGACTACTTAAGAATGAGTTTCTGAATTATGGTTCAAATATTTAAATTCTATCATCAACCAATACTGTAGCTCCCTTGTTAACCTTTTACAAGAACTTCATTTTGAAAATCCAAAACCTGCATTTTTAATTATACAACAGTTTTACAAGCCAAACCACTACTGATAACACTCAACATTTCTACAAAAATGTAAGTTTGAGAGTGCATCTCATCAGAGAGAATCAAAGCCCTTGCTTTCATATTTAAGACTTTGAAGATACTCTACCTTGGTTAGACATGTTATGTTTCCACCTCCATGTTATGCACTCCTAGATTTCTAAAGATTACATTATAGAAAAACTATTATTGTATACAAGTCACTGAACAGTTACAAAAAGAGAATTCTTTAAATACTTTACAGAAGTCAGGCTACACAGCATTTTGTCTTTTACATTTTTAGTCATATTTTCACTATAAAGCGTTAAGCTCTGACTAGTTTTCACAGTTAAGAACCGAAGAGACAAGTTACACATGCACCATGTGTGCACCTCCTTGCTTCAAATACTTAAATTTAATATGCCTGAGGGAGCTTGTTTAATATTGTATTATTAATCCCAGTTAACTACAGATAAATCCTTCAGTTTACTTACTATGAGACAATTTACACTGTAAAGGCTGACTGCAGTTGTCTTAAATACAGCAAGGAATAAAATAAGAGTATTACAACAATGTAGATGAGATCAACAAGAAATTTGGGATTTACCATTTTATGGAGGTTCTTAAATGTTGCAATTGTAATTAAGGGAAATAAGACCAATATACATAAAAACTTGAACAGAATGGGTACAGTCTATCATGGTATTCATCCCATGCAAATCTGAAGTACTTTAAGTGTCCTCCTTTAAAAACTTGTGGTGGTGGTGCATGTAGTATGCAGACAAGGTGAATTGCAAGTCTGAGTTTTTTCAGAGGGCTTTTTGCTGATGCCGATGTAGTGCATGATGAAGTGTAGAGTCAGCCTGCTGGAGTCCTCTATCCTTCTTAATGCCTTGTCCAACATAGGGGAAAAAGTCCTTTCCATAGAGAAGCAGTGTGCAAGTTTGTAGTTTGTAAGGAATAGTCTGTATCAGTTTCCTCTCCTCCAAAGAGTGAGAGCTGCTTGGAGAAATGCAAGTCCTTGTACTGCGAACATGCTTGCATGTATGGGCTTCTTGTTGAACTAAATAGCTCATTGTACACCAGTAGGGGGCACTAACGTTCAATGTTACTTTTTTCCTGGATTACGTGTTGGCCTTTGCAAGACAGCCTTCATCAGCAACGGCTTGTTTGAAATGACTATTGCATTACACAAGCTAACCATGTATAAAGTAGTGTCATTAGCATAGTCAAACACTTACAGCTATAACATATAAAAAAAACCTACCTCGTCTGCCCAGATACGGTTTAGTGTAGTCCCAACTATCATTGTCGTTTCTAATGACATTAAGTCGAGTTGGCTGTTAAAATTTAAACACAGGGTAAGTCTTGAACTTATGCACTTCATCAGTAAAACAGTTAATAGAGAAGATCTAAGCATTACCCTTGCATATTCAATTTTTAGTGTACAGCATCCTGCATATATATCTGCTCCATTGAGTGCTGCTTTAGCCTTCTGAGCACAGAGAACTGATTCAAACATAAATCTTGTTAAGGATTTTTTTGTTTTTAAGTAAAGATGTGTTTTTCCCCCTCCAAAATATTGAAGCAACCCAAGACATTTTAGAGCAACCTACAGTTACTTTGTTAGGAATAAATGAGAGATCTAAACAGACACACTAGTTTAAAACTGCTGAAAAGCACTGGCAATTCAAGTTCTCAGCTGCAGCCTGAACCATGTGGTACCTGCCTTTGAAGTGTATGCAGCCCAGGCTGAGCGGTTTCATGAATTAAGAATAGACTCATTCTGCTTACAGCCTATGCAGGTTCACTGAAAGCTTTAGTTTATTCACACAGGTCTCTCTGTGCTGAGAGCTTATCCAACTTCTAAATGGTGGACACCCTACAGCTGAGTGAAAATGGAAGTGGATATTTCAGCTGATTTTCTAAGACGAGGTGGGCAAATTTTTGGCCCGAGGGTCACATCTTGGTGGGGAAATTGCATGCAGGGCCATGAATGTAAGGCTGGGACAGGGGTGCGGGAGGGAGCGGGGTGTGCAGGAAGGGGCTCAGGGCAAGGGGTTGGGGTGCAGGAAGGGTGCGGGGTGCAGGAGGGGGCTCAGGGCAGGGGTGCAGGAGGGGTGTGGTAGGGAGCTCAGGGCACGGGGTGCAGGAGGGGTTTGGGGTGTGGGCTCTGGCCCGGCGTCACTTACCTGGAGCAACTCTGGGGTGGCGGCGGGCTAAGGCAAGCTCCCTGCCTGCCCTGGCCCCACGCCGCTCCTGGAAGTGGCCCGCACCATGACCCTGTGGAACCCTGGGGTGGGGGGCAGAGGGCTCCGCGTGCTGCCCTTGCCTGCAGATACCTCCCCCGAAGCTCTCACTGGCCGTGGTTCCCCGTTCCCCGTTCCTGGCCAATGGGAGCTGCAGGGGGCCTGCAAGCAAGGGCAGCATGCGGAGCCCTCTGCCCCCCCTCCTCCAGGGGCTGTGGTGCCAGCTGCTTCTGGGAGTGGTGCGGGGCTGGCTATCCCGTGGGCCGGATCCAAAGCCCTGATGGGCCAGATATGGCCCGTGGGCCGTAGTTTGCCCACCCCTGTTCTAAGAGCTTGTGTTCATGAACATGTAATTCACACCTAGCTTGCCATAAGTCTACCCTGCCACACACCAACTGTCCCTTGTGGACCCTGCTTATACACCTTAACAGTTTGTTAATGCACGTCAGCAGGGTTCACACAGACAAGCAGTCTGTGACAGGCTACTGCAGGGTAGATTCACACCCCAACTTGGTGCAAACTAAATGTTTGTGTAGGCAAGCCTAAAACTTAAGGCTTACTACACACTAATCAGAGTATGTGGATGCAGCACATTACCGACAAATATTGCAAATGACTGTGCCATGGTAAGCAAGGTTCAAACTAAACCCTTGAACAAGGCAGCTGGAGTTGGTATCTCCCCTTAGTACTACTAAACCAGGCCTGGAAGGTTGGGTCTGGACAGACATGAACTCTATCACCCTAGCATGGAAGGAACTGAGGATATAAAAAGGGAAAGATCTGAGTAGTCTGCCACTTCCAAGAAAAATTCTACCACTGAACCAGGGAAAAGAAGTTTGAGAGAGACTTCTTGTGTTTGGATTTGTTAGTCAAACATTGTGTTTGTAGATGGACAAGCAAGAGACCCCAAATGGACATTTTTGACAACAGACACTGTATTTGTGGCCTGAGATTAAAGAGAAATTTGCTTTACCTTCATTGCCCAGTGGTGGAGATGACAGCCTGCAAGACAAGTGTCCCTTCAACATGCTAGGCTCAATACATGGGGGAAAAAAATCATATTCTTTACATATTTTGAGATTTTAGTTCTCTGGAGACTAGCACAAGAGCATTCAAAATGCCTGCAGAGATCTAGAGGATGGCTTATGTCAGGGTGTCCCCCTCCCTCCTCGATCCCTGTAGTCAGTGGTCTGCTGTGCCAGACGGTCTAGATTCAGCAGCACCCAGCACAACAGACCATTCAGTTTGCAGCATCTTTTTAATGGGGAAAACCATGAAACTGACTTTACACAATGTGCTCCCAAATGCACAAAAATGATTAGCCTGTATGTAACATTCATCTTAGGGGCTACTTTTAGCCCAGAATATAAAAACAATGAACAAAGATGTGATTTAAAAGTGGCAATATTTTGGTGCAGATTTATTTGCTGCATACACTGGAAATGACAAAGCATCTTGAATCTACTAATTCTCAGATTTGTAGAGCTCAAGATTAATGTAAAATCTTACTGATATCTGCATGCTTAAGTCTCATCTGCAGCTGAGAACATACAAATATCAGTATTAATAAAAGGATATTCAACCATTGCTTGTATTCCATTTCTCTTGAATATAACAATACGTTGCACTTTCCCAACAGGGTTGCACACAGTATACAAGACATCCTATAAATGAAGAAGAAAAGCTATTTTAGAGAGACATTTCAAGTTTGACATTTTTATGAAGATTCACAAGTGTTCTACAGGACTTCAAGGTATATGCATGTGTTCATGGAGTAAATTTCACCATATCAGCGTTTAAATCTCAAAGAAGGATAAACCCAGTTATTTATCAAATTATAGCTACTTTATATGTACATTAAGAAATGTTAACCTTAAAAGATGATGATTTTTCCTTATGTTGCTGTATCACAATCGAGAACAGTCAACTCCCTCAAAGGAAGATTGTCTGTTTTCAATTAACCAGGGGTTCTCAAACTGGGGGTTGCGAACCCAAAGGGCGTCACAAGGTTATTACGTGGAGGTCATGAGCTGTCAGCCCCATGCCCACGTCAAATTAAATTAAGATGAAATTAAATTAAAAATCCCTGTTTTTAATTTATAAGGGAGATGGGGGGAGGGAGGGTGTTGCACTCAGAGGCACGCTGTGTGAAAGGGTTCGCCAATACAAAAAGTTTAAGACTCACTAAAGGAAGCATTCACACAAGTATTAGGTTTCACTCCAGGAGATAGTTCAGGCCACAAAAGTAGGGTTACCATATCAAAAGTAAAGAGGGATGTTTTATGCAATGACAAATTGTGACATCACAAAGCCCAGACAATCTATTGCCTGGGTTTCTAATCAACTGATAGCTAGAAAATAAGCCAGTTAAATAGTGAGATAACACCCATGGTCAAGACTCCTGGGTCTCATGCCCTGTAATGGGAATAAAGAGACAGTGGGATTTTTTTAGAATACACTTGAATATAAATGTCTGATATGTGTCCAAGTAATTGTAACTTTTAATAATCATCAATGGATCACTCGATGATTGCTTTTGAAGCACCTGGCATTGGCCACTGTCAGAAGACAGGATACTGGGTTAGATGGACCATTGATCTGACCCAGTGTGGCCTTTTTATGGTTTTAGTAGATTGCCTGCTAGGATTAAGTGTACAGCTGACAAAACAGAAGTCTTCAAAGATATTGCGTAATAGCTGTGCTCATCCCAACTTGCTTCAAAGGTGTTATGCAATGTCTAAAGGGTTCAGAGGCCAGGATTTTGAAATATTATAAGTTGCTACATACTTTCTGAAAGACATTGCAAACGTATTGCTATAACAAGGGGAATGCCATTCAGCTTTTAAGCCGTTCGGAATATTTGTGATTGAGAGAGTTCTGTTGGACTGTTTTCTGATCATAATAACTTGCTCTGATAGAATATTAATAGCATAACCAATGTTTTGGATATATAACACAAGGTCTTATAAACTGTACCTTCATACAAATGGATGCATCCTAAGTACTGGTTGCATCTCTGGAGAAGTCTGATATGTATGTATGTGCTTAACTTGAATTCACTGTTGTAACAAAAAATACACCAAAACTGACTGCATATTAAACAGCTTAAATGGATACCCATAATACATAATTATAACAATAAAGGGTATACACTGGAAGTGAAGTTGAAAGGTTTTTAAAAAAAATTAAAGAAACATACCACTGTAATTGGGTAGAGAGGATTTTGAATTGATAATAGGAGAACTTTGTTTCCACCTGATGGATCATCCGTGTTCCCTGGCCGAGTGATCCTTTTGCTTGTAGAATAGTTGAAGAAAGCTTGTTGTCCAGCGATATACACTGGCTCATCTGCTGCAAATGTCACACACTTCTTGGCACTTTCTATGTTTTCAAATTCCACCAAAGCCTGGCGTTTAAATGGCATCATCATGACATAGCTGCTCAGGAGAAAAACACAGAGTAAGTTCTCCTGATACGCTTTTTCTTAAGATTGCTTGTCATAAATGGAACGATGTTAATTAAAAAAAAAAATTCCCTAGTGTAAGACAGCTGGTCTCCCTTCATAAGTTAGTAACTTTCATTCCATTTCCTAAACCAAGTCATGTAACTATCATTATAAAGTACATTTGTACAATAAAGTTAAACAATTTATCAGTAAGTTAGATAAGCAAAAATAGTGTTTTCAGAATATAAAGAGTTAAATATTAGTCTACTAAAGCTTGTAATGTTCACAACTAGCTAATATGAATGACATATACTAGCCCTGCTAAAACTATAACTAGCTGAAGATTTTACTTCCAAAACAAATGTTTTTAAATTGTAGCTAGTAAAAGGTCATGGATGGTCAAGTGAAAATAGCAAAAAGAGATCAAAGCTTTGACACCGTATCAGAATGAGAGAAACCTATAACTCTAGCATAACTATTCTTATTGTTAACTATTGAAAGTCTGACTGCAGACATGCAGCGTTGAATGTACAATAATGAGACTTTATTTGATTAGCCATCTTGTGTATAGAAAGTACCATGCCTGCAGTTAGAGACATTGCCAAGAAGTTCAGTATTCCTGTGCTACCGACTTAATTATTGATAAAAATGGCCATTTTGAGATTAGGGATGTCATTACAAGTCTAGCAGATCATTTAGCTTTGTTCTCAAAAGCAATCTTACCACCAAAGCTCCTAACCTGCCTTGAGCCACCAGAAACATGGCTTTACTACTGTCAACATACCATATGGTTCCAAATTTTTCAAGAGCCTCCACAAGGTCCGCTTCTACGACTGATTCACAGAGTCCTCGGACATGGACGACAGGAGAAATAGAAACTTTGTGATGACTTCCACCCACATCCTAACAAAAGCACAAAAATTTTCTAGTTTATACCAGAACTTAAAACAGCTATAATTAACCACATGTAAGTAAATGTCTGACCTCCCCTCAACAAAAGTGCCTCCATCCATCCACAAGATCTAACACACGAAGAGTCAAGTGAGTCAGAGCAAGCATGTTGCTGAGTTGGGTATTGAGGTTCCCTTAAAAATTAACCAGTTAACCAAGACCCCAGTTTCCAAGTTTGGTCACCTGCATTAGTAAGACCTTGTCTATACAAGGAAGCGAACCATAGATTACAAAAGATTTCTACTGTGGAATATACTCTCCTTGACTGGGGAGGAAAATTGTTTGGATGCAAGCACAGATAAGCCCGTACAACCTTTTTTTATATTCTTCCAATCTAGTTTAAGCCAATTTTTGTTGGTGATGCGCAGAGAGGACAAGGGGACTGAGAAGATCTATTACTGAAATCTGAACTACTGTGGGTCACTTTCCTACTGTAGACAGGATCTGAGTTTCAACAGCATTTTCTCACATTACTCAGGAAGAAAAGCAATTAATTAACTGCAGGCCCTGAATTTTATGTGATTATGCACTTTCTTCACATCACTGAGGGCTACATCAGCACTTAATCAGAATTACACTTAAAAAAACCCAAATTTTTATATATTTTATATCCTGTTTTCTGATCCTAGGGGACATTTGTACACCACCTCTGGGATTAACTACTTCAAAAAGATTCAGTGTCTCGATGACACAGCATAACACCCACAATGAAGATTTTCAGAACTTAATGTTATCAAATAATTTCATTACTCAACCAATTCCTTCACTACCATCCTCCACAAATGGTCTGCACTAAGAACTATATATGCCAGGTCATTACCACAAAAAGATCCAGGTTTCCTTTAAGTACAATTGCCATGTCTATGCATGACTGAATAGCTCAGGTGGTGATTTTTAGTTAATCTTTCTCTGTGCATCCTTGAGATACGAATGAGGATGATAAATTTCAGCCCAAAGACAGAAAAGATAAATAAACTGAAGAGGGAACAGACATTGAAAGATCCAAAGACAGCAAGAAAAATTAGATAATAAAGGCATACTAAATAAATTGTGACGCAAACAGCTGTTGTGGTCAACTCCTGCCACAATACAGATTAGTCCAATGTGAAGTTAACCAATATAATTTTAACCAAGTCTATTTTGTGGAAATACATCCATGCAAAAGTGTAATGTCTTCCAACTACGGTGTAGATGCCTTGACCTGGGGTCCTCAAGCCCTCTCAGGATAAGCAATTAATAAAAAGTTTTGCATAAATTAGCTACTAAGATTGTCTTTCTTATAATTCAAGAAGTCCTTCTCTTCCCTTCCTACAACCTTTTTTTGAGCCTGCAAATTCAAGGAAATTGACTGCAAGTTTAAAATAGATGTGGGTTTACAGTGGATTATATACTTATTTGTAGATGTGCAGTAACTACATTGAACATGAGTTTCTTGAAATTACAAGATTTGTAATTTCTCTTTAAATCCAGAGTCCTTCCCTTGGAACAACTGATTTTTGAGGTGTTAGTTACAAACTGAAAATGGCTTTGACACTATAATCCTTATAAACAACCTCAGAATTTGCAAACTCTGGACAGCCAGTGAGTAAATTACTTTGTAATCTTAATTTTAGTTGCAGATTGTTAATGTAGATACTTGCAGGATTATATTGTTTTAAACTGCAACATGTGTTCTTTGAAGACAAGTGGTGGTGGCTGTGGTGGGGAAGAGCACCAATCATATTTGCATAAATCACTACAACCATTTCCTGAATTAAATCCAGTATCTTTGAGGTCTAAAGCAATAGCTATAAAATTAAACAGAAGATTATTATGCTTTCAGCTGCAGGCATTTAAAGATTGTGGAAAGTTGAGGGAAATACACAATAGTTTCTATTCTCCTCTTATTCTGTTCTTTGTTCTGTCCTCTCCTGCTGGTTGGTAGCAAATCTAGTTCCACTCCAGTCATGGAGAGCACCACCTGTTTCCTCTTTCTGCACAGCACAGACCAATGGCAAAAGCAGCTAGGCTGACTTCTTATTCGTGACTTATTATAAACTGACTTATGTAGCCACTAGCATTGAGCCGAAGTTTTCCTTAAGCTGCCTATAATGAGATTAAACTCTTTTTCCTGAGGGGTTAGCCAGTTTAGGATCCAGCATAGGAGTATAAGTAGTTCAAATTATTTGCATGGCCACTGCGGAAGCAGCTAGAAAAAAGGAGAGCCAGCTCTCTAGGCTGTAAGTGCTCGATAGACCACAGTTAGGTACCATAAATTCCCTTTCCTTAACTGTTGTTTTGGAAGCTAAGCACAAAAAATACAAAGTAAAGAAGAATGCCTGAGATGCTAATGCATTTATTTTTAAGTCTGTTTAAGTTGTGGTGATAAATATTTAAGAACAGATTTACAAGTAACGTGTATCTCAAGAGTAAGGCACACAGATATGCAACTGAGGCTTTGGACTTATCTACACAAGTAAACTGTAACACTTAAACCATACTGATACAGTTAAAGCAGTACAAATCACCTAATGTGGATGCAGCTTGTCCATATGGGAAAGGAAATAAGCTAAACTGGTATAAGGCACTTTTATTCCACTATCCCCGTGTCCATACTAAATTATGTGCACATGCACATAAAAGCAGTCCACAAGTGTGCAAGATGTGACTCCTGCCAAAGATTATGTCTAAACTTGGAAGGATTAGATTAACAGTACATGTCAGTAAACATTGGTTTTTGTGTAGAGTGAAATCAATGAAAAAATATTTCCATCCAAAATAATTGAAATTACAGATAGGCAAAGGAAAAAAATGCCACTTGAGAATTTTTTAGAGTTTGATTTAAGGAGATTTACTTTGTATATTTTAAACACAAGATGTTGGCAATTTTTGTGTTAAGGGTTGTAAAGCTTTAACTTTTACAATCTCAATGTCCGTCATTATTGTCTACACCTCATAAATTTGCACAAATGTGAAAATTTAAAATAGATAAAAATAAAATGCTTAAAAATAATCAACATCATCTGTCAAAATTATAAAACATAAAAATCAACTTCTGCCAAACCTAATTATATCAGTGTGCTCAGAAGGCCAGCAGTGTCACAGAGACCCAGCCAGTCACAACCTCATTCAGTCTGACAGTGACTATGGGCAGCCAAAGCTATCTCCTGCAGACATCCCTATTTTGGTTAGCCAAGCGGCTCCCAAAACACAAGTTCCCCCTTATCCAGTGTCACCCGGGAAGACCAACCTCCTGCAGATGGAGCTGAAGGTTTGGAGGGGGAATAAAAGCCATATTAATGCTCAAGAATCCCCATGCATAAAATGTGGAGGGACCCACAGAACACAGAGACACAATACTTGTAGCAGCTCAGGGATAATACTGGCAGAAGTTCCTTGGGGAAAGAGTGGGAAAGAGGTAACAAAAATCTCAGTCTCTTACCATGGGTGTATGAGGTGTTTAGCAGGATTTGCAACTTTTAAGGCTAACAGGACTACCACCTGAAGGCTCCTGATTCAGCCCCACTTGCGATTGTTCAGACAATCAGCTGTGCACAGATGTGATGGGCAGCAGTATGAGGATACAACAAGATGACACCCATGTGTGCAAGGACTGGTTTCAACAATTTTGTACTGCTATAAATGTATCTCTACAAGAATAAGCTATACTAATATATAAACCTTTATGGGATAAAAGTTTATCTCAGAGAGAGAGAGAGAGAATGAATCTCAGTGGTTCTCAAACTTTTTTTATTGGTGACCCCTTTCACATCGCAAGCCTCTGAGTGCGACCCCCCCCACAATAAATTAAAAACTTTTTTATATATTTAACACCATTATAAATGCTAGAGGCAAAGTGAAGTTTGGGGTGGAGGTTGACAGCTCGCGACCCCCCAGCCACGTAATAACCTCACGACCCCCTGAGGGATCCTGACCCCCAGTTTGGGAAACCCTAGCTTATCTGCTTAATGTGCAATGACAGTCAGAAAAGATAATAGGAAGCATTAGGAAAGGGATCAATAGTAAGACAGGAATATCATAATACCACAATATAAACGCATGGTACACCTAAACCTAAAATACAGAGTGTACTACTGGTAGCCCCCTCTCAAAAAAGATATATTAGAATTGGAAAAAGTAGAGAATGAAAACAAAAATTATTAGGAGTATGGAACAACTTCCATCTAAGTAGAGATTATAAAGACTGGGGCTGTTCATCTTAGAAGTGAAACAACTAAGGGAGGGGAATATGAAAGACCTTTATAAAATAACAACGTGGAGAAAGTGAATAAGGCACAGGAACCAGGGTGTCTCAATGAAATTAATGGGCAGCAGATTTAAAAGAAACATAAGGAAGTACTTCTTCACAATGCACAGTCAACCTGTGGAACCTGCTGCCAGGAGATGGAAGTGACAAGGAGAAAGGCCTGGGTGTATTGGTCGATCACAGGATGACTATGAGCCACCAATATGGATGCAGCTGTGAAAAAGGCTAATGCAATCCTAGGATGTATCAGGTGAGGTATTTCCTAGAGAGCAGGAAGTGTTAGTACCATTATACAAGGCACAGGTGAGACGTCATCTGGAATACTGGTCTCCCATGCCATGTTTAAGAAAGATGAATTCAAACTGGAACAAGTGCAGAGAAGGGCTACTATGATGATCAGAGGAATGGAAAACCTATCTTATGAGAGGAGACTCAAAGAGCTTGGCTTGTTTAGCCTAACCAAACAAAGGCTGAGGGGAGATATGATTGCTCTCTATAAATATATCAGAGGGATAAATGCCAGCGAGAGAGAAGAGTTATTTAAGTTAAGCGCCAATGTTGACACAAAAATAAATGGATATAAACTGACCATCAACAAGTTTAGGCTTGAAATTAGACCAAGTTTTCTAGCCATCAGAGGAGTGAAGTTCTGGAACAGACTTTTAAGGGAAGCACTGGGGGCAAAAAACCCTAACTGGTTTCAAGACTGAGCTTGACAAGTTTATGGAGGGGATGGTATGGTGAGACTGCCTACAATGGCATGTAGCCCATCTGCGACTGCTAATAGCAAATAACTCTCAGCAGCCGGCAATGGGACACCAGAAAGGGAGGGCTCTGAGTTACTAGAGAGAATTCTTTCACAAGTATCTGGCTGTTGGTTCTTGATGACATGCCTAGGGTCCAAGTGACCACCATATTTGGGGTCAGGAAGGAATTTTCTCCTGGGTCAGACCCTGGTGGTCTTTCGCTTCCTCTGCACCATGGGGAATGGGTCACTTGCAGGTTTAAACTAGAATAAATGGTGGATTCTCTGTAACTTGAAGTCTTTAAAACATGATTTGAGGGAGTCAGTAACTCAGCCAGAGATTATAGGTCTATTACAGGAGTGGATGGGCGAGATTCTGGGGCCTGCATGTGCAGGAAGTCAGACTAGATAATCATGATTGTCCCTTCTGGCCTTAAAATCTAGGAGACTGTCAGAAGCTGGAGCTGGGTGACAGGGGATGGATCACTCAATAATTAATTTATTCTGTTAATTCCCTCTGAAGCATCTGGCACCAGCCACTGGTGGAAGACAGGGCACTAGGCTAGATGGAACACTGGTCTGACCCACTATGGCCATTCTTATAACTGTGTCCACACTAGGGTTGTGCTGCTTTAATTAAACCAATATAGTTGTAGCGCAGGGGTTCTCAAACTGGGGGTCGGGACCCCTCAGGGGGTCACGAGGTTATTACATGGGGGGTTGCGAGCTGTCGGCCTCCATCCCAAATCCCGCTTTGCCTCCAGCATTTATAATGGTGTTAAATATGTTTTAAAGTGTTTTAAATTTATAAGGGGGGGTCGCACACAGAGGCTTGCTATGTGAAAGGGGTCACCAGTACAAAAGTTTGAGAACCGCTGTTGTAGCGGTACAAGAACAGTGTGTCGTTCAGCCCTAAATCAGGAAGCCACAAACCCTACAGAAGAGTCATGGTTAAGGCAACAATTTTAGTCACAGAGGTCATGGATTCCATGACTTTACTGGACCGCTATGACTTCTTCCGCTTCAGCTGTCAGCAGCTGAAGCGGGGGCTGGAGGCAGGACTGTGCACTTGCCCTGCTGCAACAGCTTGCAACTGCAAGCTGGATGGCTGGAATCAGAATCCCACTGCCCCTGCCCTTGTGTTTGCGGGTGGGAAGGGAAGACTGCAGCTGGGGCCCCGCATCCCTGCCGGGCAGCTACAACCAGGGCTGTGCACCCCAACCCTGCAGCTGCAGCCGGGGTTGCATGCCCCAGCCCCGGCTGGAGCTGCAGCAGGAGCTACGTGCTCCTGTCCCGCAGCTGCGGCCATCTCCATAGCGGGGGGGGCTGCGCGCCCCTCATGGCTGCAGCCCCTGCTGCGGTTGCTGGAGCTGGGGGTCTTGGCCTGTCAGTTTCCCCCGCCATGGGATTCCATTCCTCCCCCCTACTTAGACCTGCCTCCGGTTATTTTTTTAGTAAAGTCACGGACAGGTCACAGGCTCCGTGAATTTTTGTTTATTGCCCATGACCTGTCCGTGACTTTTACTAAAAATAACCGTGACAAAATCTTAGCCTTATTCATGGTATATGCTGAAGCAAAAGGTAGAAGTGTGCAAAAAGCATTGTAATGATTACCCAGGACAGCAGATATAGAATATCGCTGAGCTATTGTAAAAGGCGCTGCAGTTGTCAAACTACTATGGCACCCGTGACCTCCCCCTTAAATAGCTATCAGTACAAGAAAAGAAACACAAATGGTCTGAAAAAGCAGTCATCGCTGTCAATGAGGCATACCGCAGCTATGCAGGACATCGCCATTATAGTTCCTATGCTCTAGTGGTCACTGTATCTTGACCTACAGATATCAGCACCAGCAAAGGCAGCTAAGCAACATAAAAATGCAGTTATTTATAGCATTTGCAGATTGACTCCATCTGAAAACACGCCTTGCGGGTTTATGCAGAGATTGTAATCATTATCAATGTTCTCCTTTTACACAGAGGTCTCTCTGCACTAACTCCTTTGCCTCCTAGGACGGTACCACCAGTTCCACCAGGCACGACAATCTTATCCTGCACCAAATCCAGCAGACTAGATTAATTAGTGTTACCAACTTTACGCAGCAGTAAATATAGATGAATTTGAGAATTAAGTCATTTAGCTTTTAATTTCCAGAACATCAGTTGACAGTAGACTCACTGTCTATTTGGTGTAGTTCTACAGTTTTGACTGGGATTTCTTTGCCCTGGACTGATTGCCTGTTTGTTCCAAACCTTTCTCTCTGGACTCTCCCTCAGTCTCTTCGCCTCAACTTCACTCCCCACCCGTTCCTCTTACCCTCTTCTCCCCTGCCCCCCTCACCTTTCTATTTAACTTATCCCCCCTCAAGTAACCCCCCCCCATACACACACACACACAAAAAAGAGTAGAACTAGTATGACATTTGCCACCATCACACTGTTCATTCTGCTTATATGTTATAACCCTTCTATTTAAATTGTAAGCTCTTTGGGGAAGGAACTCTCTACTACTCCTTGTTTGTACAATGTGACCTCATTCTTGGCTGGCCCTTTGGCACTCCATAATGAACATGATTAAGAATATTTTTTAAAATTAGAAATATAGGGTCCGTATCTACCCACCCAAGGCTGGGTGATAAGACAAAGACATGATGTGTTCCCCCTGCCCTCCTCCAACAAGAGGCCACTAAAATAAAAATAACAGTATAACTGAAGCTAAGAGCACTTCTGTAGAACTGCAGCATCAAGAGCTGACGTAACCCAGCGCTTGAGGCACAAACAAGGTTCACATATAAAGATTTCAGCAGAAGCAACTTCACTGACTTGCTGTAGTACTTGGGCATTGAGTCACATCACTACTTTAAACAATGTTTTCAATCTGTCTCCCCCCCCCCCCCCCCCCAGTCTTCAATTCACTATTTCAAAATCCAATTAAGATTTTCTATAAATCTTTTAAAATTTGCTATTTGTTTCTATTAAATTTTTTGTCTTCCAGTTGGTCGCATCTGTTTACACTCTTTCTTTCTCCCCCATATATTTTCCCTTGCAGTATTCACTTTAGCTCTCTACGCTTTTTTATCTCTTCACTCTTCTCTTTTTCCTTGTACACCTGTCTTTGCCCCTTTTCTTACCCCGCTACAGCCAGATTATCCTCTCCAGACCACTCCACTCCTCGATACATCAAGCTCCACATTTCCCACACTGCAGGTTCCCTTCTATACTCACCATCTTGTCTCTTTTCTTGTTTCCTTCAGAAATATCCCAAAGGTAAAGTGACAAAAAGAGCAAAGTTATAAAGCAAGCAACTTTTTTTTTCCTTTTTATACTCTAGAGCAGTAATTCTTAATCTTTACCGCAGCCTGCACCACTTTGGTTCTCAAAATATGTTCTTGCACCCCTTATCAAAAATCAAAATATGTTCTCGCACTCCTTAAGCCTAAAAAATATGTTCTCGTACCCCTTAAACCTAGATATAGAATCACAGAACATCGGGGTTGGAAGGGACCTCAGGAGGTCATCTAGTCCAACCCCTGCTCAAAGCCATACCAATCCCCAGCCAGATTTTTGCCCCGATCCCTAAATGGCCCCCTCAAGGTTTGAACTCACAACCCTGGGTTTAGCAGGCCAATGCTCAAGCCACCGAGCTAACCCTCCCCCCCAACTTGTTTGTATATTACAGTAATCGTTACATAGGTTTGATGAAACAAAACAGTTGTACTTAGTGCCTGTGCTTTATTTGTGTTTTCAATGATTTACCTTCTAAAAAAATCTGGCATGTCTTGCACCCCCAGAAAGGGCATCTCGCACCCCCAGTGGGTGTGTGCACCCCAGGTTAAGAACCACTGCTCTAAAGGGTTGCACACTGTTGCTTCTCTAGGCCCAGCACGCTGCACAAACCAGGGACTACTTGCATTTCTCTATTGCCTACCACAAGCTAAGCTGTGACACACTCCCATTGCCATTATTTCAGAGACTCCCTAAAACCTCTCTTCCCTGATGCCAGAGGCTCAATGTATTCTCCCGCACTGTCCTTCAGCCACATGCTAGGAGCTGTATCCGTACCATACTAGTGTTCTCCACTGCCCCCATGGCAGGGGTTCTATGTGCCATCCCACTCTCTAACATTCCCCCGTCCCCATACTTGTTTTCTTTCTGTCTGAAAGAAGACTTTAGTGGGGTCAACATTTTAAAATTGTACTGGAAGAGCAGAGCTAAGATGGGGCATTATGCTGGGAAGTGTTAACAACTCCCATCAACCATTCTTTGATCTCTAGACAGTTACACAAGTGGGTGAAACGGATGGGTGTGCTAACCGGATGCCAGGGGCTCCATGTGTCCCCCAGGTCCCTCCCACTTTTGGTTTTTCCAGTTTTCATCAAAATCAATATGGGTTCCGTCCATTGATGCCTCTAGAACATTCCCTAACATTTTGGACTTATCAGATAAGAACATAAGAATGACCACACTGGGTCAGACCAAAGGTCCATCCAGCCGAGTATCCTGTCAGCCGACAGCAGCCAATGCCAGGTGCCCCAGAGGGAGTGAACCTAACAGGTAATGATCAAGTGATCTCTCTCCTGCCATCCATCTCCACCCTCTGACAAACAGAGGCTAGGGACACCATTCCTTACCCGTCCAGGCTAATAGCCATTAACAGACTTAACCTCCATGAATTTATCCAGTTCTCTTTTAAACTCTGTTATAGTCCTAGCCTTCACAACCTCAAGTCACAGAGTTCCACAAGTTGACTGTGCGCTGTGTGAAGAAGAACTTCCTTTTATTTGTTTAAAACCTGCTGCCCATTAATTTCATTTGGTGGCCCCTACTTCTTATATTATGGGAACAAGTAAATAACTTTTCCTTATTCACTTTCTCCACACCACTCATGATTTTATATACTTCTTTCATATCCCCCCTTAGTCTCCTCTTTTCCAAGCTGAAAAGTCTTACCCATCTTTAATCTCTCCTCATATGGGTCCCATTCCAAACCCCTAATCATTTTAGTTGCCCTTCTCTGAACCTTTTCTAATGCTCTAATATCTTTTTTGAGATGAGGAGACCACATCTGTATGCAGTATTCAAGATGTGGGTGTACCATGGATTTATATAAGGGCAATAAGATGTTCTCCGTCTTATTCTCTATCCCTTTTTTAATGATTCCTAACGTCCTGTTTGCTTTTTTGACCGCCGCTGCACACTGCGTGGACTTAGAGTCCACGGTGACTCTAAGATCTCTTTCCTGATTAGCTATAGCTAAATTAGCCCCCATCACATTGTATGTATAGATGCAGTGTTCAAAAGTTATCGTGTTACATCCAAACACAGAAATGCCATCTAGTTGTGCATTAAAGTGTGTCACTGAGTCAATTACAGTATTCAAGAGTTAATTTTCATCAATGGTGTATCAATACCACAGTTTGTTTTGGGAACTTTTTCTCTAATTGATTTAGTGTTATCTCCATCAGAAAGTTTACTGGATGGAGGGACACTAACAATAGAAGTTCTTTCATAATACCAAAAAAAACAAAACGCACAACAATCACAACACTAAACTCAGTTTCCTACATTCTGATGCAGAACAAATTTGTTTTAACACAAACGAACATCCAAAGGCTCCCCAAACTTTTTCCACTGAACATTAATGATCATCTCAGCTGATCCTTTTTCCAACCGTGAAGAGTGATGCAGAGAAAATGTCACATTAATTAATAAACTGGATAGTTAACTAACAAACCCAATACAGTTACGTGGAGAAGACACCAAAGCAGGGTTAATCTATATTAATGGATTCAGAGAATAGTGATTTAATTTCACTATTCAGCTATAAGTATGTACACAAAGCACATGGGAGCCAGGGGAAAATGGAATGATAATGAACCCCATACTCGCTCAAACATATGCATTGAAGGAGAAGAATTTAGATTATTTTTAAAATCTATGCGTATGTTGCCAAACTTGCCAGACAAAATGTAAGAAGAGAGCAGGATAAAAAACCCTTCTCTCCCCTTCCAGGCTTTTATAGCTATAGCCAGCAATGAGTAGGCACAGGGTCTTTAATGGCTATACCCCAAATGGTAACAGAGCTCACCATGAAATAGACACAAGTCCTAGGAACACTAAATCAGACCATCTACACCTTACAGACTAGAGCAGGGGCTGGCCCCCTCCTGCAATCATGGTGAAGGGGGAATAGTGAGCATCATCCCTCCTCCGCCCCCATGGTGGGAACAATCAGCATCTCCTCCTGCCTCTAGACATGGAAAGGGGTGTATGTGTGTGTGTGTGTGTGGGGGGAAATCAGCAACTCCCTGAAACACCTCCTGCCCCTCCACTTATGCGGGGGGGGGGGAGGGAGATGGTCACCATCTCCCGCAATCCTCCCCAGCACCTCCTGCCCCTCCGCAGGCCCTGGGGAGGATGGGGGGACAATGATCAGCACTTCCCCAGCACCTCCTGCCCCTCCGCAGGCCCTGGGGGGGATGGGGGGGGCAATGATCAGCACTTCCCCAGTTCCTCCTGCCCCTCCGCAGGCCCTGGGGGGGATGGGGGGGCAATGATCAGCACTTCCCCAGTTCCTCCTGCCCCTCCGCAGGCCGTAGCCAGCCAGCTGCCCCCCCCCGGGGCCCCAGATCCCGCCCCCCCCGGGGGCCCAGACCCCCCCTCCTCTCTCCTCAGGGTGGGAAGTGGGAACCCTGCCCCGCTCTCACCCCGCCCGAGAAGCCCCCTCCGCGGGGGGGCGCCGCTTTCTCCCGGCGGCCCTCGCCTTCCTCGCCGCCGTACTCGATCTCGCCCTCCTCGGCGGCGGCGCTGGGCTTGAGGCGCTTGGCCTGGCTCTCGTAGGCGCCGTCCTCCTCCTCCTCGTACTGCTCCCCGGACGACGACGGCGACGACATGGCGGCGGCGGCAGGCTGGGGCCCGGCGGCGCACACACAGCGGGGAGGGGTCGCTCGGCAGCGGCCAGCAGCAGCAGCACCGGCGACGTTCCGCGCCGCTCCCTGCTCCAGCACCGGCAGCCAGGCAACCGCTCCCGGGCGGCGATTGGCCGGGCTGCTGGAGGGGCGCGCTAGGATTGGCCGAGCGGCAAGTCCGTCACGTTCCGCGAGCTACTCCCGCCCCCTCCCCTAGTTCTTCGATGTCTGGCGACTGCGGCTTGGGAAGCGGGGGGGCGAGGCGCGTGCGGAGGGGGAGGGCTAGCGGGAGCCCGCGGGCCGCCTAGCCCACGCGGCGGGCGGGCACGCGCATGGCCCTGATTGGAGCGCGGCCAGGGAGCGGGGGGCGGCGTGCCGCGTGCCGCCTGCCCGCGCGCCTGGCGCCAAGGCTGAGGTAACCGCTCCCCCGTTACGCGGCTGTCGTTAGCCGGGTGTCGCCCCGCAGCCCCCCTGCGATGGCTGCCCTCAGCGCCCGTGACAGCCTGGCTGCCCCGGGCCACGCAGGAGCCAGCGGCAGAGCCGGGCCCCGGCCTCCCACAGCCTCGGCGACGCCCCGACCACAAGGGCAGCCTTGATAAGCGTTTGGCCTCAAGCACATCCTGCGGCAGTGAGTTCCTTCGTCTAGTTGTATTTGCCACCTTGTCATTTAATTGACCGGCCCCTTGCTCTTGTCTGGTGAGACGGGGCGAACGGGAGCTCGCCGTTTTCCCTCCCCAGACGGTTCATTATATTACAGACTTTCCCAGGAGAAGGGCTAGCCCAGTGTCCGGCAGCGGCCAATGCCAGGTGCCCCAGGGGGGAATGAACAGCACAGGGCAGCTAGGGAGTGATCCATCCCCTGCTGTCCTGTCCCAGCTTCAGGCAGTCAGGGGCTAGGGGTGCCCAGAGCATGGGGTTGCAGCCCTGCCCTTCTTGGCTAATAGCCATTGATGGACCTGTCCTCCATGAACTTACCTAGTTCTTTATTGAACCCTGTTATAGTCTTGGCCTTCACAACATGCCCTGGCAAGGAGTTCCACAGGTTAACCGTCTGTTGTGAGAAGTAGTACTTCCTTTGGTTTGTTTTAAACCGGCTCCCTATTAATTTCATTGGGTGACTTTTAGGATGTCTCCTTTTCTAAGGGGAACAAATCCAATCTCTCTTCCCAGGAGAGATCTCCCTGCTCCTAATTAATCTCCTCACCAATTCACCACACTGGGCTTCCCTTTGCACAGCCTTCCACCCCTCCCCCCAACAGTGGACCTTCTGATCAGCCTCTCATGCAACTCTGTCAGCCTCCGACCCAGTGTTTAGCCTCCAAACTGCCTTGCTCAGAAGGAGGTCAGGGTCAGCTCTTGTGCCATTGTGAGGTAGCATGGCCCAGGGTTCACCCTCTTACGTGAGAAAGGATTACTCTATTGCAAATTTACCCTGCAAGATTTGTGAGTGTATAACAGCCTATACTATCGCTGTGTGTATCCATTATTAACATTCTCTGGTGATTGGTGCTAGTAAACACCCATAATAGGGCCATGTGTTGTTCCCCAGCCTTTGCTGCTTGAGTATGTTCAGATGATGCAAGGAGTATATACTGCTGCTCAGCTCATGTTGTACATGTCTCCTTGAGGTTTGTAGGGGCCGGAAGGCGTGCTGGAACAGTTTTTTTTAGTGGGGGTGCTGAAAGCCATAGAACCAAACTGTAAACCTTGTATATGATGGAAACCACTTGAAGCCAGGGGATGTGGCAGCACCCCTACTTCTAACATTTATGTCTTGAGGTCCTCTCCAGCCCTACGTTTATATGATTCGATGATGCGCTGATGAGCCCATACCTATCTTGAATTACCCTTTTGTGCATACGTGACTGTGCATGTGGGAGGAAAGCTATTTGTGTTTGGTGCATGGCTAAGCCTTAAAGAACCTTTAGGCGGCTTTATGCAGCACTCTTTTGACTGCCTAACCCATGAAAACATGGAGAAGAACGGAGGTTAAAGTAGAGCAATGGAGGATAGGGAGTTCACACATTCGGTTAGCCTTTACCAACTGGGGGGGGAGGGTGGTGTTGTGAAGGATTTTTCTTTTTGATTAGTCTATTGTCTTTTTTGGCTTTGTTCTTTCTGTTTCATTCTATTGAATTGCTTTATTTATCTTTCCCTCTGTCTTTTTCAGTGTCTCTTTTCTCTCAGTCTATGGTTCTTGGAAATTTTTCAAGTGTATTGTTAAGATTGTGGTATCCAAACAGCTAAAGTTATGCCTCCGTTTTAGGGACAGCTTGTCAGAGATTAATATCAATTGCCATTGTGATTAAGCTTTCTTTTCTCTGTACTTGCCATTTTTCTAGGTATCCAGCACATGTTATCCCAAAGACATTTCTATCCTGGACATAAATGCTTACCTGCAGTATATGAAGTTTCTAATAAACATCAGTTATATGGACTGTAGTTTCGGGGTTTTATCAGGCATGACATTCTTCTAGGCTGTGCTGCAGATCTGAATTATAGTCAGATAAATTCCGCTGCCTTTGTGGCATGCTGTGATAATGAGGTCATGTCTACACTACACAATTAAACGGACTTAAGTTAGGTCAAAAAGAACAGAAGTACTTGTGGCACCTTAGAGACTAACAAATTTATTAGAGCATAAGCTTTCGTGGACTACAGCCCACTTCTTCGGTATGTATCCGAAGAAGTGGGCTGTAGTCCACGAAAGCTTATGCTCTAATAAATTTGTTAGTCTCTAAGGTGCCACAAGTACTCCTGTTCTTTTTGCGGATACAGACTAACACGGCTGCTACTCTGAAACCTTAAGTTAGGTCGACCTACAGCCACCGCAGTAATTAAATTGGCTGTTCGTGTGCACACTACCCTCCTTCCGTCAGCTGTGCGCATCCTCACCAGGAGCACTTGCACCGACTTAAGTGGGGCATTGCCCACTGGAGTCCCGCCACCCCTGGGCGGACTGCTGGCAGTGGGACTCTGTCTGTCAGTCCCGGAACAGCAACTGGTGATGTAAGCAACGCAGTATCCACATAGATATTGCATCAACCTAACTACATCAACTTAAGTGCCTTGCCTTTCACCTAGGTGGAGTTATTAAGTCAGTGTAGTGGGCAACTGACATCAGCGGGAGGGACATTTTAGTTTAGGTGCTTAGAGAGTAAGGTCAAAGTAAGCTGCCTTAGGTCGACCTAACTCTGTAGTGTACACTAAGCCTGAGTTTCTTTCTTTGTGAGAATGAATGATTGTTTGACCAAGCTCATTTGTGGTCACTGTTTAAGCAGAATCTACCCTCTGCTAACAGGAAATAGCCAGACAAATTTCAATATGTTTCTATGTAGCATAAGGATTCAAGGAGCACCATTTGGTAACAGATCCAGTGTCACTGATTGACGCAGTGTTTGCATATTCCAAATGGGGATTTCAAGATTTTTTTTCTCACTCTCAAGCAGCAACACTGATCCCTTTACATCCTGCACGTCTGTCTTGTTCCTTAACCTCTGTAAGGCACAGGCTTGGAACAATACACCTCTACCCTGATATAACGTGACCTGATATAACATGATTTTGGATATAACGTGGTAAAGCAGCGCTCGGAGGTGGGGGGGCTGTGCACTCCGGCGGATCAAAGCAAGTTCGATATAACGCGGTTTCACCTATAACGTAGTAAGATTTTTGGCTCCTGACGACAGCGTTATATCAGGGTAGAGGTGTAATTCTTTCTGTTTGTCATTCATACTTTTGAAGGAAAAAAGTAATGGAAATGTATCCCATTTATTTACACTCAAAATGTAGTATCTGATTCAGAAGATGATCCAGACAAATATGCATTAATCAGCTACATTGTGATCATTTGTTGAACGGTAGGGATGCCATTGTTTTTGATGATCAGATTTGTTTCCTTGTATGAGAAGGAAAGCCAATGGGTGGTAAAGTTTTCCAAAATAATCTTACTAATTTTCATGCAGTTTTTTATTACACAGTATTATTAGTGAAGAGGAGATACGGTTTTCAGTCCGCTACTCTCCATTAGGAAAGGAAATAAAGATTACTCACGTATCAGCGTGCACATAAGTGCAATGGCATAATTATACAAAGAATATTTGCTCAGAGGTTGGAACAAAAACAACCACCTCCAAACTCTGAATGACTTGAAACCACCTGATAGTGCACAGAGCTATGTAACCACATGGTCCTGTCACTGGGCTTGTCTTTGTTGCTGTGTTAGCTATTTGAGTGTTGCTCCTAACCAGACTATCAACCACACACAAATATGTCTAGCTTGAGTTAGGTGGTATTTTAAACTTAGCTGGCCTATCAGGGAGCGGGGGGTTGAAGCTTGAGTGCTGCTGACACTAAGGGTACATCTACACTACAGGGGGGAGTCGATTTAAGATACGCAAATTCAGCTACGTGAATAACGTAGCTGAATTCGACGTATCACAGCCGACTTACCCCGCTGTGAGGACGGCGGCAAAATCGACTTCTGCGGCTTTCTGTCGATGGCGCTTACTCCCACCTCCGCTGGTGGAGTAAGAGCGCCGATTCGGGGATTGATTGTCGCGTCCCAACGGGGCGCGATAAATCGATCCCTGCAAGGTCGATTTCTACCCGCCGATTCAGGCGGGTAGTGTAGACCTAGCCTTAGGGTACGTCTACACTACCTGCCAAATCGGCAGGTAGCGATTGATCTATCGGGGATCAATTTATCGCGTGTAGTGTAAACGCGATAAATCGATCCCCGATTGCTCTCCCGTCGACTGCTGAACTCCAGCTCGGCGAGAGGCGGAAGCAAAGTCGATGGAGTGGCGGCTGTCGATCCCGCACTGCAAGGACGCGAAGTAAGTGATTCTAAGTCGATCTAAGATATGTTGACTTCAGCTACGCTATTCTCGTAGCTGAAGTTGCGTATCTTAGATCGATTCCCTCCCTCCCCCATCCCCACAGTGTAGACCAGGCCTAATGCAGTGTGGATGCATCTACTCTATGCTGCCTGATTGTTATTTTGCAGACTGGTTGCTCTCACTCCAGCTAGGCTAACCTGAGAGGGTGTTAATTTGAGAGTAAATATTGAGCTAATTCTGCAGTGACGACATACCCACTGTTGACCTTGTCTTTCCTCCTCCATTGTTTCTTTGCTTCTTTGCATCAGTTTGCTGTGACTTGTATTCAGTTACACTGTACACTCCGTGGTGCCAGGACTGTCTCTTACTATGTGTATGTACAGCACCTGGCATAATGAGGCTCCGATTGGGACTCATTGGCATTACTGGAATACAAGTTATTATCAGAAGAACAAACAGCAAAACTATTTCATGCATTTAGGCATAAATATAATAAAATAATCAACATGGGTTGATCTAACATAGCTACAATAGCAGGATGAAAATGAGAAAGAGAGCTCCCTGGAGATCAGTGTGCTCATGAGGCTTTCAAATGTGAATTGAAATTATGCGTTACACTTTGCCATCTGTTGTAGGCCCATGCAAGTGGCTATATTAGGATAAGGAGGTCATGGTGGATAATCAGCTGACATGAGCTCCCAGTGTAGTGCTATGGCCAAAAGAGCTAATGCAATCCTTGGAAACAAAAATGAAGAGAGGAATTTTGAGTAGGAGTAGAGAAGTTTTTTTACCTCTCTATTTGGTACTGGTATGACTTCTGTTGGAGTACTAGAAGGGATGTGCTGGCCGCCGCTTCCCACAGCTTCCATTGGCCGGGAACAGCGAACTGGGGCCACTGGAAACTGCGGGCGGCTGTGCCTGCAGATGGTCAATGTAAACAAACTGTCTCGCGGCCAGCCAGCGGATTTCACTAATGGGCCGCATGTGGGCCGCAGGTTGCCCACCACTGGCCAAGAGAATTATTAAAGGATTAAAAAGTATGTCTTATAGTGAGAGACTCAATCTATTTAGCTTAAATACAAAGAAGGTTAAGCAGTGACTTGATCACAGTCTGTAGCTATCTACAGATATTTGAAAGTGGGCTCTTCAGCCTAGAAGAGAAAGGTGTAATGAGAGCCAAAAGGTTGAAAGTTAAAGCTAGACAAATTAAGACTGGAAATAAGGTGTACATTTTTACACAGTGATGGTAATTAACCATTTGAACATCATATCAAAGGTTGTGGTAGATTCTCCATTTTATATCAAGATTGGATTTTTTTTAAGATATGCGCTAGAAATTACTTTGGGGAAGTTCTATGGTCTGTGTTATACAGGAGATCAGACTAGATGATCACATTGGTCCCTTCTGGCCTTGGAATCTATGAATGCTCTTGAAGACCCAGGGCACGGTGCTGTGCCCACAAATCCACATCAGCTGTGGGTGTAGTCCAGTGCATTCTCTTTTTTATTGTTGGGAAGTGGTCTTGAGCGCAGGGCTCCTATCATGGCTCCAAATCTCATGACAAATCCCATGAGACCTTATAGCTCCAAATCCTGTGCCAATCCTGCAAGACCTCCAACCCACCCCAGAAGTCCCATGGGAGCTGAACATCTTGTGGGACCCAGCCCCTGCCATACAGTTTACTCTCTCCGATTGTGGGAGCCACCAAACTAATCTCTCACTAGGCTCGGGACTCTCTTCTGTTATGAACCTTCAATTTTTTTGTTCTTTTTCAATATCTAATGGCTCTGTTAAAGAGTGCATGTCCTTAAATTGGAATAGGCATACAGTAACCTGTGTTGCTAACTAAGAGGAACGAGGCCACCCCTGGAGTCCAAGCTTTCTTGACCTCTTGGAAGCTGTGACAGGACTTTTGCAAACTAGGCACAGCTAGTGATAGACAGGGTCTGTGTCTGCCCTCTCAATTTGTTGAGTATCTCCAACCTTCACCAAAATTGTGCAATCTCAGGTTCTTTGTAGACTCATCACTGCTCCTGGGTGCTCATGGAACTGCAGTGTTTTGTAAACCCTTTTTCTATCTGTGTCTCGCTAGAGGGTTGCACTCTTTCCTCCCTGAATGCACTTCGCTAGTTATCTGTCCCTACGGTGACCAGATTTTATGGGGACAGTCCCGATATTTGGGGTTTTATCTTACATAAGTGCCTATTACCCCCCCCCCCCCCCCCGAATTTTCACACTTGCTGTCTGGTCACTCTATTCATACCTATCCATGGAGGACTAGTACAGTGCACTTGACTTATAGGAATAGTCTTGAGTATTGCCTGTAAACTGGCATAAGGAAGATGTAGCTGCTCACCTCCTGAATGTGGGGCTACTATATGGAGATAACAGTAAGGTTCTGTGCTACATCCACGCTATCTATTTGCTTCTCTATGCAGGAAAGAAATACCAGTATAAATTAACACCTTAGCCTATACCTATATAATTATACCAGTGTAACGCCCATGTGGACAATCTTATTCCTGTGTTAGAATCGCCTTGTTTTAGTTTAGCTTATGTCACTTTGGAAGGGTTTAATTTAGGGATATAAATATTGTTTTAAAAGTTAACCGGTTATAATTGTAATAATTTATCATTTAACTGGTTAACTGAGGTCGCTCCGGATGTCCCGGCGCAGACGGGGCTGGGGTCCCTCCGGACGGACAGCGTGGGCGGACTAGGGCCACTCCAGCCCATCCATGGCTGGGGCGGGGGCTGTGCCCGCCGGAGCACAAAGGGTTAATGGTTAAGGTTGGTTTACCTGGTAAACCTAATGTTAATCGGTTAACCTTTTACATCCCTAGTTTAATTATAATAAGACTGGTATAAATCATAAAACTTTCCTATCCAAACAAGCCCACAGTGCAATTCAAGGTGTGTTAGCGTCTTGAAAAGACAGAATGGTTTGGAACCTGACAGAGATCAAAGGCTACATTTTCAAAATGTGGCCTCTAAAACTGCATACCCAAAGCAGCATGCCCAAGTTGATGTATGCCCTCCAATATGGATTTGTTAACTCAGACTGGGCTGTTAGATGTGTGCCAAACCCAGGTAGTTATACAAGTGTTTGTTCACACAAATCTAAGTTCTTGGCATGTGCAAAAAGTTTAGGTTGAAATCTAGAAGCTGGGTTTAGGCCACTTTGGAAATGTTCTGCTCTAGCAGCAAGACAAGAAAGGGTCATCATACTCATTCATTTACAGGGTTTATTGCTTCCGCTTATCACACACTAACATCCATCCCTCTTGCAAAAGGATTATTAAAAGGGTAAGAAGAACTGAAAGCTTGTTTTGGTTTGATAGCTTCCTCTCTCTGCACAATAATTATGCTGCTGTTCAAATTGGAAACAGATCACAGTGAAGTGAGCACTACAAAGTTATTTCCTACCGTTATGCAAATGAGCAACATTATTTAAGTAGATCGCAAAAAGTAAACATTTAGGCCAACATTTTCATGAGCATCCGTGTGACAACATTTCTGCATCCTACTGGTCCCCAGTACACAAGGCAGCAGCAGGATGATAAAAAGGGCTGCTGGAGAGATAGGATGGGGAGAATACCTGGGGAAAGTCAAGGCTGCCTATTCAGATGAAGTGGTTTGATCCTTAACTGGGGAAGTGTTTGTCAGTCTCTATTTATGCTTATATCACCTTTTTAGAATTTGGGTTTATAAAGATCTTCTCCTACTGAACACTATCTGCTGTTATGGTTTGATTCTGCACAGTCACCCACCAAGTTACAGTCCTCTAAGTTTGGATACTCAATGTAAGTCACCTATAGCCTGATATTCAGAGTTCCTAAGCACCCACTAGGATCCAGGGGAGCAGGAGCGGTGGCTGCTCAGAATCCATGTGGATCTCTGGTAGGGCACCCAAACATTGAAGCAACCAATGTTAATGGACACTTTTGACAATGCTGGTTTTAAAATGCTACCGTGAAAAGTAACTACGTAAAATTAGCAGTTTCTTACCAAGTAGATCCTTGCAGTGTTGCCAACTCTCATGATTTGATCATGAGTTTCACAATATTTGCTGTGTTTCTTAAAGTATCAGATACTGGAATCAGGTTATTAGCTGAGAATCTGGGCTTTCATATTTTAAAAAAAGTTTCTAGCCCTTGTCGTAGAGAGAAGCTTGAAAAGGTGATCTTTAAACACTCGAACACCAGGCCAAAAAAACACCCAAACAGACCCAGGGCCGGCTCCAGGCACCAGCCCACCAAGCTTGTGCTTGGGGCGGCACCTGGAGGGGGGCGGCGCTCCGGCCACTGCGGCGAGCAGAGCCGCAGTGGGCTCGCCGCCCTCCCCCCGGTGCTCTGGCCGCCGGGGAGAGCGGAGTCCCGGCCGGGCTCTCCGCCCTCCTCCCGGGGCTCCGGCTGCCAGCGGAGCCGCGGCGGGCTCGCCGCCCTCCCCCCAGCACTCCGGCTGGTTGGGGAGAGCAGCCCGCAGCCGGGCTCGGCGCCCTCCCCTGCCGCACTGGGTGGGGGGCGGCAGGAGGCTTTTTTGCCTTGGGCGGCAAAAAAGCCAGAGCTGGCCCTGAACAGACCCTTTCCCCTCTCCTCGCGACAACCATATTATCTTGAAATTCTCATGATTTTAAAGCCAATCTTATGATTTGGGGGCTCAACTCAAGATTTTTGAATGCTTGGGATTGGCAATACTTTCTTTGAATATATTCAGAGGCATATACTTACTTTAGTATAAAACACTGAACAGGTTTTTTGAGTTCCTCTGTGATGCTGGGAAAGTCACTTCAACCAGATTTTTCAATTGTGGTCACTAATTGTTACCATGCAGGCAGATTTGCAGAAGTCTGACCACCGACAACTGCAACTGAACTCAGTGGTAGCTGTGCTTTGAATGTATAAAGTGCTATATAATGCTGAGTGAGAACTCTGAAATATTGGGTCCTAAGTGTCTGAAATTGGGCATCCAATATGAGTGGACACTTTTGACTTTAATCTCTGTGCCTCAGATCCCTGTTTGTGAAATGGGGATAATCCCAACCCCTTGCCTCACGGGGATACTGTGAAGATAAATTTAAGTTTATGAAGCACTCAGATACTATAGTGATGAGCACCATAGAAAAATCCACGAGGAAGTCAATAATTCTGTCTTCAGGGAATTCTTTTTTTTTTTTTTTTTTTTTTTAATAATTTTTGGGGGAATTTCATGTTAGTTCATTTTATCCAGGGGGCCAGGCAGGTCCTGCCCTGGGGGGTGGGGTGGGTGGAAGACCCCAGGAGGAGCCTACACACACCCAACCCACAGCGGTGGCCCCTGTACCACAGGACTGAAACTCTGGGCATTGCAACCTGATGCATGGATTCACAGTACTGCTCAGGTTTGGCCCAGCCACCCTGACAGAGAGGTGGCTATGCCAAACCTGAGTGGTGCAGAGACCTCAGGGTCTGGGTTTTTTTTTCAACATGAGTATTGGACACATTAGTTCCTACTGAAGATAGAGGCATCACTTTCACATCCTTCCTAGCTGTTGTTTTTGCCTCTGTTGTGCCAATATCATGAAATAATTGTAGATCTGTGGCAAATTCTAGAGTCTCAGTAGGTCTCCTTGGCTTCTAGACACTCCTTTGATTTTTGTGTCCAGGTCCAGGTGGGCATCAGTGAATTGGTCCATTGCCATAGAATCACAGAAATGAAGGGCTGGAAGGGACCTCAAAAAGGCCATCTAGTCCACCCATTGCACTCAGGCAGGACCAAGTAAATCTAGACCATTTTATCCATAGTATCTGCAGTGGCCTTTTTTAAACAATCTCAGTATAACTTCTCTTTCTGTCCAAAACGGGACCATGTCACTGGACCATATCGCCAACGTTTTACTTTTATTTATTTCTGTGACAATGCTGTCCACACCTAAACAGTCACTAAGCATCCCCTGCCAGCAAGGTCTATAAGGGATGTGAACAGCTGCTTCACCCAATAAACTAAAAGAGCCTTGGTTGAAATGCCTCTGGGGTCTCCTTCCTGGCACATCTGACTAGCATCCGGCTCAGCTACCAGGGCTGAGCAATGGCGTGAATGCTTAGATTGCAGCATGGACAGCTCACATTTCAAAATACTGGTTCCGTTGTTTGGATTTCATAAGAAGGAGATTGTTTCCTTCCTTTAGTTTTGCTTCTGTCAGCTGCAATATTCACAAACCATGTAAAGTAAACTGTGATAACTAAAACAAATAGGTATTGAATTCAGGGTTATTTAATGCATAGTGTTTTAAGATCATTTATTTTAACTGGATGTACAAGCAACCTTCCTCCCTCTTATTTGCATGAGTCACTGGGAGCTCATTAGAAACTCCAAAAATGTGACAAAAATAAACCCAGGATAACAACAGTAATTAGTACCTAGGGTCTTATGTAGAACCTTTTTGTCCATAGAACTCAAAGCACTTTACAAAGGTGGTCAGTATCTTTATCCCCATTTTACAGATAGGTAAATGGAGTCATGAAGAGTGGAAATGACTTGCTCATGGTCACCCAGCAGGCCAGTGGCAGAGCTGGGAATAGACCCCAGGTTTCCCTAAAAGATCCAACACTCCAGATTAGAAAACAACCTCACTAGTGAGTGAATATATCAGTATTTTAATTCCCAGGCATTAAAAAATATGAGTTAGACTCCCAGTGAGGTAATGAGTGTTTTTTTGGGAGTTGGGTTAAATATATATTGGGTTCTTTTTGTTTCCCTTCTGGTTTTTGAGGTCATTAGGATCTTGTTTATAAGCTTTTCTCTGCAGCCCTGAGAGCTAGAAGCTCACATTTTGAATTAAAGCTGAGATTCTCAGCTAATCAAATGATTCCAGACTCTGAGGCTTCAAGGAATACACCAAGCATTGTGAGATTTGTGACAAAAAGGCTAGAGGTAGCAACACTGAATATGGACCTGCTATTCATGTAACAAATTGCAAGGACACAGTTTGCAGAACTATGTGAGAAACTGTATTTGTCACAAACTTTAGACTGCTTCACCTGAAATCTGCCCACTGATCTGTCTCCACTTTAAGATAGCTTGTCAAATAAATATTTTCTTTTTTATATCAAATGTGGAGTTTTCCACTCTGAAAATTACACTGGCCAGAGGGCTAGGGCAGGTAGTATGGAGTTCTGCATCAGTGATGTATTTAAGGCCTGATACATCTTTATCCTGCAGAGCTGGAAACAGGGAGCTAAATTCTGTGCTGGTAAGATACACCAGTAGAGAATATGGCCCAGAGCTTTATTTCAATGGCAAGGAGAGATTCATAGCCCTCGGTAGAGAGGTCATGAGATCAGATTTTTAAAATTATGACATCTTTAGGTTTAGAAAAGCCACTTGAGAGGTTTTCATGGCTTCTGCTGAGCCAGGTGTAGTTGGACTGCAATCAAAGCATCTGGCTTTATAGTCAAACGGATTTAAAATAGCAGCCCTAATTAAATCCTTAAACTCTCTGAAACATCAATTTTCTGTCTGTTAGGGCCTGCTCCAGCTCTTACTGGGGTCAACTGAAAGATTCCCATTGGTTCCAGCAGGAGTTGGATCAATCCTTTATGTGGCACATGCCAAATAAGTGATAGTGAGGCACAGTTTGAAGGTTTTTCAGCACACATTTAGGATGTATTGTTGTTGTATAACTCTCTTGGCTTCACCACAAAGGAAGAATGGTCCCATCCCAAACACACACACCTCTATCTGGCCAGCCCCATCTTGTAGAAGAGCCACCAGAGGAGCTCCATCTGTGTGGGTGGGGTTTCCCTGTGATGGAATAGCCCTGGAGAAACTCATGCATTTCCTGAACCTGGGTTGGTCTGGATGTTCACTTCTTGGTGCCTTAACTGAGTATTTCCAGACACTGCATTGGCAGAAAATACATTTGAACAACCTTAACTCTAAGGCCTTGTCTACATACAAAAGTTGTATCACTTTAATGTTACCTGTATACTTAAAATGGTTCAACCCCTCTAATATGGATGCAGTTATACCAGTATAAATGTGTCTTATACCCAGGAGCGGCGCCAGGGTTTTTGCTGCCCTAGGCAGCAGTGCTCCTCCTCTGAGCATTCGGCGGCAGGGGTCCTTCCGCTCCGCGTCTTCAGGGTACTTCGGTGGCGGGTCCCGGAGCAAGTGAAGGACCTGCCGCCAAATTTCGCTGAACGCCCGGAGCAGAAGGACCCCCCCACCGCCGAATTTCCGCCGAGGACGGCAAAATGCCGCCCCCCAAATCCTGCCACCCTAGTCAACCACCTAGGGTCGCCTAGTGGAAGCGCTGGCCCTGCTTATACCAGTGGTTCTCAACCGTTTTGGGCTCAAGACCCATTTGTATATGTTCATGGCCTGTCCCAGTAAATAGCTTGGGGGTGGAGGCCCTGGGGTCGTTTTGGTCATATCCTTCCCCCCTGGGAGGGGGTCTTGCCCAGCACTTACCCCACAGCGGAGGCTCCTGCAGCTCCTGTGCTGTGGGTCTGGCTGGGCTTGGCTCTCCGCTCTGTGTGTTCCAACCTCGGGTTGCACTGCTGCTCAGGTTTGGCCCTGCCCCCTGACTGGACCAAATTTGCGTGAGTGGAGTTGTGCCATTCACTTAAATTTTGCCTACCCAGGCTCCCGTCGTCATGATGGCTGGGCCAAACCTGAGTGGCACTGAGCCCCCAGAGGTTGCAGTGCCTGGAGCAGGGAAGCGAGCCCAGCCAGCCCTGTGGGAGAGGAGCCACAGCAGTTGCTATGTGACCCTTTGAAACATACTGGCAATGCAATTTTGGGTCCCGACTCACTGGCTGAGAAACCCTGCCTTATACCAATAAAACTTATTTGTGTACAAGAAGGAGAATAAGCAATATTGATATGAAGCACCCTTATACCAGTATAAACGGAGTGCACACGGTTTCTGCTGCTCAACTGTAAAGGCAGACACTTAGCTCAAGTAGTTACACTGGTCCAAAAACTCAGTTTATACTTGGCCTAAGTTGACGAAGATCGCATGTGAATGGGTGTACAAAATAAAGCCTTACCATGCTGCCTTTAGTCCTGTGAAAAAAAGGTTAACGGCTTTTTGCACTCTAAAATGCATCTTTGTCCTGTGGTTTCCACAGCCATCCTTCCTCCCTACACCTTTCTGTTCTGCTTTTATTTAAACAGGAACTGTCTTGTTCAGAGTCTGCTAGCATGTTTTGCAGCTTTTTTTTAATCTCTATGCTAATCAGCAACATGCACCTCTGTTAGTGAACACTTCTAAGACAGCAGCAAATTTGCACTAACTTGGGTAAATCCTTCCCCCGCAACCCTCTTCCATTTCCTCACCCCATCCATGGCATTGCAGATCTCTAGCAGCAACAAAGCCAGTAAAGTTCCATTGCACACGGGCTGGGGGAAGGCAAGATGCTGAGCCATGCAGACCATCTGTGTACCATGGATGTGTGCTCTGTGGGGGCTACAGCACCCTAGTGATAAAGAGTTGGGCAGGGATTATAGATGCACTCCTTTGCAAACCCACTGCAGAGTGGAGAGTGGGAGTTGAGGTGAAAAAACTACCACTCTATGGCCTGGGAGGAAGATTCCAACAAAGCTGGAGCAAACATTTAGCTGTAGATCATCTGCCATAGTGTGCTTTTTGGTGGTGTTTGCAAGGGGTGTGTGTGATGTTTCATGCTGTTTCGAGTGGCTCACGACCATGAATGCCTACCTCAGGGCAGACTGTTACAAAAACGGCAGATACCCCCAATTATGTTCTATGATTAGATTTTACCAAGCCAGTAACAAATGTGAACTCCTGGATCACTATAATAGTCTTACCATGGGGTCAGACAGTCTCCTTACACTCTCCAGTCTATCTTGCCACCCAGGCAAACTGGACTTAGTGATAAATGGTTACACCAAAAATCACACTGAATTCAGATTGCTTTCAGTCCCAACAGACTACTCACTTACCCCAGATCAATTGGTACTCTAGATCTTACACTAAAGACACTCTTATATGACTAATACCTATTTTGAGCAAAACTAACATTGGTGAACTGGTCTAGTTTCCAGCTATGTGTTTCAGTTCTTAGCTAATGACTGTAGCCTGGGCTAGAGCTGGCATTTAGCCTGCCAGTGTCCTGATGGACTTCAAAATAGACAGGCATGGGCTGGTTGTGCATGCTTCCCCAATCCAAACAGGTGAGTTCTTAGTTATCCTATGCCCCTAGCATTGCTCCTCCATAAAGGAGAATGACCTGATGATCTCTTCTGAGGCCACTCACCCCCATTTCTGCTGTGTGGTTCATTGGAAGGTGTTGGAATTATTATTTATGCAGGATATTACCAGAACAGTAATTTAACCATAAATTCCTTTATTACAGCAATTGACATTAAGATTTAAACATGTCTATAAAGACTAAGTAATAAGCAATTTACTACATCCAAACAGTAACATGACATTTATAAGCATTTGGATCAAGATACTTACAAATGTGCTAAACCCCCGGGGAGGGTGTGTGTGTGAAAATCCTCATTGTGGTCAGGCAGGTATTAACCATGAACCTGAACTTAACAAACAAGTGATGTCATTGCCAATTTTTGGCTTCAGCTAAAGACAGGTTATCCTTTTTTCCAGTCTGAATCCAGATAAGATTTACAACTTCCTTTCTCCCCAAGGCCTTTCCTCCCTCTCTCTTTCCCTCCTCCTTGCTGACCAACAGTTTTTCCTAATTTTTGAAATAACACTGGTATGTGGGGTGAGAAGGGCGATGTCAGCTCCTTTGAAGATAGATGCTGTGTCTTATTTAAACCCATCTGCAGTCACCCCTATTGGTCCAAGGCAGCCTTTTTAGACGCCTCCCCTTATTTTGTTAGTTATTCTTTGAACCAGACACTTTCCCCACTTCATTCCTTCTGGCATTGTAAGTCACTTCTTGAAAGGCTCTTTTTTACGGTCTAGTTTGGGTCTTCCTTTATAGTACATGTTTCTATAGCCAAACTTAAGCTAATTTTAATTCTCTAATTTTGTTTATGCTCCAGCAGGTAATGCTAGTATAGGGGCGTGCATCTGACCTCAGATCATTCTCCGCACCTCTTTATATCAGAGAACAGTGGCCATTGAGGCCACCTTAACAACAACACAGGAGCATTGCTTCCAGACCCATCCATCCCCTAGGGAATGCATCTCTCCATTCCTCGCTCAGTAAAACTCCCACAGAATTGTCCCTTTGATCTTTAAATCAATGTCCCAGAAGTTCTCTAAGGCTGCACTGTAATTCTTGAAACCAAACTAATTACAAAGAGAAAAACTTAGTGGATCTCTATTGGCTCTCTGTTGTGAGTAGGCTTTAAATGCTTGTATTCTTTCAAAGGAAAGATACCACGTAGATTATTTACCACACCCCTCCCCCCAAATCCCCTTTTCTGATGCAGCAGTGTACCTTGGGGAGTTTCATGGTTCTCTCTGGCACTGAATATACTAATTCTTTAACTACTTTTAACAGTTTTATTATTATAATAGTGCTACGATACCCCAACTGGGAGCAGGACCTCTTTGTGCTGGGGCTGTACATGCACATAAGAGAAAAAATGCTAGACAAAACAAGGATTACTATCCCCATTTTATACCTGAAGGACAGAGAGATGAAGACCCAGATTTTCAAAGTTATTTGGGCACTTAACATTGCAGATTGGTGCCTAGTGGGAATTTCAGAAACATCTGAGGAGGGTAGGGGTCTAATCCTATTGATTTAAATGGGATGAAGGCATCTAGCTTATTTTATTGCTTTAGAAAAAATTCTCATTAGGCACCTATCAGCTTTTTATACACCTGAATATCTGGCCTGAAGTGACTTCTCAAGATCACAGGGAGTCAGCAGCAGAACTGGAAATTTAATCCAGATTTTCCAAGTCCCAGACCCACACAGCACTCCCTTAGCTACCTGATGTGCTGCATGGCCCATTTGGGTTGTCTCTTACAATACATACACAGTCCATCCCTCCCACCATGTATCTTTAGATTCCCAACATTACTGAACATAATACAGGTATATGTCAGGGGAGCCCATCCATTCAGCTCACTCTGAACTTCCCCCTTACTGCCTGTTCCTGCCAGCTATATATCTTCCCTTATTGAGCTAATTACCTCATTAGCCCAGGGTATGTCTACACTATGAAATAAGGTCGAATTTATAGAAACCAGTTTTATAGAAATCGGTTTTATACAGCCGATTGTGTGTGTCCCCACATAAAATGCTCTAAGTGCATTAAGTCGGCGGATCACGTCCACAGTACCGAGGCTAGCGTCGACTTCTGGAGCGTTGTGCTGTGGGTAGCTATCCCACAGTTCCCGCAGTCTCCGCCGCCCATTGGAATTCTGGGTTGAGATCCCAATGCCTGAAGATGCAAAAACAGTGTCGCGGGGGGTTCTGGGTATATGTAGTCAGGCCCCTCCCCCTCCATCAAAGCAACGGCAGACAATCGATTCGCGTCTTTTTACGTGAGTTACCTGTGCAGACAACATAACACGGCAAGTATGGAGCCCGCTCAGCTCAGCATCACCATATGTCATCTGGGTGCCGGCAGACGTGGTTCTGCATTGCTACACAGCAGCAGCTAATTGCCTTTTGGCAGTAGACGGTGCAGTATGACTGGTAGCCTTCATCGGCTATCTGGGTGCTGGCAGACGTGGGGCTGCATTGCTACACAGCAGCAGCCCCTTGCCTTTTGGCAGTAGATGGTGTATTACGACTGGTATCTGTCGTCGTCATACTCCAGTTCGATCAGAGGCACCTGGGCAGACATGCTTTGTCTCCTGGAGACTCAGTCCTGCCGGCAGTCCTATTGAACCGTCTTGACGATGATGGCTAGCAGTCGTAGTACAGTATCTTCTGCCAAGCACCGAGAAGATGCCGAGGGCTATCAGTCATGCTGCACCGTCTGCTGCCAGCTTAAGATGTAAAAAATAGATGTATTCATTTGCTTCCCCCTCCCTCCGTGAAATCAACAGCCTGCTAAACCCATGGTTTTGAGTTCAATCTTTTTGGGGGGGGGGGCATTCTGGGTGACAGTTGTTTGTGTTTCTCCCTGATGCACAGCCACCTTTGTTGATTTTAATTCCCTGTACCTGTACGCCATGTCGTCACTAGCCCGCCCCTCCCTCCCTCCGTCAGATACTAGTTTCGCGCCTTTTTTCAGACCAGACGCCATAGCACTGGGATCATGGTGCCCGCTCAGATCACCGCGACAATTATGAGCACTATATACACCACGCGCATTGTCCTGAAGTATATGCGGAGCCAGGATATGCCAAAGCAAAACCAGGACCAGCTGAGGAGGCAATTGCAGCGCGGCGACGAGAGTGATGAGGAAATTGACATGGTCATAGACCTCTCACAAAGTACAGGCCCCAGCAATGTGCAAATCATGGTGTTACTGGGGCAGGTTCATGCCGTGGAACGCCGATTCTGGGCCCGGGAAACAAACACAGACTGGTGGGACCACATCGTGTTGCAGGGGTGGGACGATTCCCAGTGGCTGTGAAACTTTTGCATGCGTAAGGGCACTTTCATGGAACTTTGTGACTTGCTTTCCCCTGCCCTGAAGCGCCAGAATACCAGGATGAGAGAAGCCCTCACAGTTGAGAAGCGAGGGGCGATAGCCCTGTGGAAGCTTGCAACGCCAGACAGCTACCGGTCAGTCGGGAATCAATTTGGAGTGGCAAATCTACTGTGGGGGCTGCTGTGATCCAAGTTGCCAGGGCAATCAAAGACCTGCTGATATCAAGGGTAGTGACTCTGGGAAATGTGCAGGTCATAGTGGATGGCTTTGCTGCAATGGGATTCCCAAACTGTGGTGGGGCGATAGATGGAACCCATATCCCTATCTTGTCACCAGAGCACCAAGCCACTGAGTACATAAACCGCAAGGGGTACTTTTCAATGTTGCTGCAAGCCCCGGTGGATCACAAGGGACGTTTCACCAACATCAACGTGGGATGGCCGGGAAAGGTACATGATGCTCGCGTCTTCTGGCACTCTGGTCTGTTTCGAAAGCTGGAGGAAGGGACTTTCTTCCCAGACCAGAAAATAACCGTTGGGGATGTTGAAATGCCTATCGTGATCCTTGGGGACCCACCCTACCCCTTAATGCCATGGCTCATGAAGCTGTACACAGGCAGCCTGGACAGTAGTCAGGACCTGTTCAACTACAGGCTGAGCAAGTGCCGAATGGTGGTGGAATGTGCATTTGAACGTTTAAAAGCGCGCTGGCGCAGCTTACTGACTTGCTCAGACCTCAGGGAAAAAAATACCCCCATTGTTAGTGCTGCTAGCTGTGCGCTCCACAATATCTGTGAGAGTAAGGGGGAGACATTTATGGCAGGGTGGGAGGTTGAGGCAAATCGCCTGGCCGCTGATTACGCGCAGCCAGACACCAGAGCGGTTAGAAGAGCACAGCAGGGCACGGTGCGCATCAGAGAAGCTTTGAAAACAAGTTTTGTGACTGGCCAGGCTACGGTGTGAAACTTCTGTTTGTTTCTCCTTGATGAGCCCTCTGTCCCTCCCCCTCCCCCCCCGGTTCACTCTACTTCCCTGTAAACCAACCACCCCACCCTCCCCTCCCCCTTCGAGCACTGCTTGCAGAGGCAATAAAGTCATTGTTACTTCTCATTCATGCATTCTTTATTAATTCATCACACAACTAGGGGGATAATTGCCAAGGTAGCCCGGGATGGGTGGGGGAGGAGGGAAGGAAAAGGACACACTGCAGTTTAAAACTTTAACTCTTATTGAAGGCCAGCCTTCTGATGCTCGGGCAATCATCTGGGGTGGAGTGACTGGGTGGCCGGAGGCCCCCCCACCGTGTTCTTGGGCGTCTGGGTGAGGAGGCTATGGAACTTGGGGAAGGGCTGTTGGTTACACAGGGGCTGTAGCGGCGGTCTCTGCTCCTGCTGCCTTTCCTGCAGCTCAACCATATGCTGGAGCATATCAGTTTGATGCTCCAGCAGCCGGAGCATCGACTCCTGCCTTCTGTCTGCAAGCTGACGCCACCTATCATCTTCAGCCCGCCACTTGCTCTGTTCATCCCGCGATTCTGCCCGCCACCTCTCCTCTCGTTCAGATTGTGCTTTTCTGTAGTCTGACATTGACTGCCTCCACGCATTCTGCTGTGCTCTTTCAGCGTGGGAGGACATCTGGAGCTCCGAGAACATATCATCCTGAGTCCGCCGTTTTCTCCTTCTAATCTTCACTAGCCTCTGTGAAGGAGAAACATTTGCAGCTGGTGAAGGAGACGGGAGAGGTCGTTAAAAAAGACACATTTTAGAGAACAATGGGTACACTCTTTCACGTTAAATTTTGCTGTTCACATTACACAGCACATGTGCTTTCGTTACAAGGTCGCATTTTTCCTCTTATATTGAGGGCCTGCCGGTTTGGTGTGAGAGATCACTCACGCAGTGCCAGACAACGGATTTTGGCTTGCAGGCAGCCATGGTAAGCCACAGTCTTTTGGCTGTTTTAACCTTCTTAACATGTGGGAATGGTTTCAAACAGTAGCGCCCTCATTTCCCATACCAAGCCCCCATTGGGTTGGCCATTTAAAATGGGTTTGCAATGTAAAAGGAGGGACTGCGGTTTCCGGGTTAACATGCAGCACAAACCCAAATACCCCCCCCCACACACACACACAATTCTCTGGGATGATCACTTCACCCCTCCCCCCTACCGCGTGGCTAACAGCGGGGAACATTTCTGTTCAGCCGAGCAGGAACGGGCACCTCTGAATGTCCCCTTAATAAAATCACCCCATTTCAACCAGGTGACCGTGAATGATATCACTCTCCTGAGAATAACAAAGAGAGATAAGGAATGGATGTTGTCTGCATGCCAGCAAACACTGGGACCATACGCTGCGATGCTTTGTTATGCAATGATTCCAGACTACATGCTACTGGCCTGGTGTGGTAAAGTGTCCTACCATGGCGGATGGGATAAGGCAGCCCTCCCCAGAAACCTTTTGTAAAGGCTTTGGGAGTACATGAAGGAGAGCTTTCTGGAGATGTCCCTGGAGGATTTCCGCTCCATCCCCATAGACGTTAACAGACTTCTCCAGTAGCTGTACTGGCCGTGATTGACAGGGCAAATTAATCATTAATCATTAAACACGCTTGCTTTTAAACCATGTGTAATATTTACAAATGTACCCTCACCAGAGGTCCCCTGTGTGCCCTCAGGATCTGGGAGCACGCCTTGGGTGAGTTCGGGGGTTACTGGTTCCAGGTCCAGGGTGATAAACATATCCTGGCTGTTGGGGAAACCGGTTTCTCTGCTTCCTTGCTGCTGTGAGCTATCTACATTATCTTTATCCTCATCTTCCTCGTACCCCGAACCCACTTCCCTGTTGTGTGTTTCTCCATTGACAGAGTCAAAGCACATGGTTGGGGTAGTGGTGGCTGCACCCCCTAGCATCGCATGCAGCTCTGCGTAGAAGCGGCATGTTTGTGGCTCTGCCCTGGACCTTCCGTTTGCCTCTCTGGCTTTGTGGTAGGCTTGCCTTAGTTCCTTAATTTTCACGCGGCACTGCTGTTATGACCTCTGTCCTTCATGGCCTTGGAGACCTTTTCTAATATTTTGCCATTTCGTTTACTGCTACGGAGTTCAGCTAGCACTGATTCGTCTCCCCATATGGCGAGCAGATCCCATACCTCCCGTTCGGTCCATGCTGGAGCTCTTTTGCAATCCTGGGACTCCATCATGGTTACCTGTGCTGATGAGCTCTGCGTGGTCACCTGTGCTCTCCACGCTGGGCAAACAGGAAATGAAATTCAAAAGTTCGCAGGGCTTTTCCTGTCTACCTGGTCAGTGCATCTGAGTTGAGAGTGCTGTCCAGAGCGGTCACAATGAAGCACTGTGGGATAGCTCCCGGAGGCCAATAACGTCGAATTCCGTCCACACTACTCCAATTCCGACCCGCAAAGGCCGATTTTAGCGCTAATCCCCTAGTTGGAGGTGGAGTAAAGAAACCGGTTTAAAGGGCCCTTTAAGTTGAAAAAAAGGGCTTCGTCGTGTGAACGTGTCCAGTCTTAATTCGATTTAACGCTGCTAAATTTGACCTAAACTCGTAGTGTAGACCAGGCCCCAGTCATTGCTGCCCCAAGTGTCAATCTCACCATAAGAGGTTAATTGCTTCCGCTCAAGTTTGTAATCTTCTGGTATGCAGTTATCTAAATGAGGAAGGTGCTAGAGCTAGCATTCTGTCACACCCAGTCTAACACTTTAGCCACAAACAATCCTTCCTCTTTGTACATTATGTAAGCGGGGGAATGGTCCTGCTATTGTGGGGACTTTCCTGGCTTCTGCACTACCCCAGTAAAGTGGGCTAGCGAAAGGATCTGAGTCCTCGCTCCCACTTCCTTTACCCAGAGGCCTTCCTGCCCTTGAGGAGTCCCCTTCCACTCTCCTGTCTGGCAGAGTCCTTGTAACCCCGACAAGGCTGGGCCCAGGATTCCTGGGGGGCTCGACCCCCAACCCTGCCGTGGTCACCCAGGACAGGGGCTAGGGTGTCCCCACTCCGGGGTATTCTGTTTGCACTGGGCACCTCCCTGACCCACTGATCATTTCATACAATTTAAAGCAAATACAAGTTGTTTAATTAACAATTAATTTAAAAAAAGAATAAGGAAAAATGGGAAAGGTTAAAGGAAACACATCACCCCGCTCTGTGGCAGGGAACATCACAAACAGTGTCTCTGGAACGTCAGGGCAGGTCACAGGCTCCTTCTCAGGCCCTGGCTGTGCTGCAGGGACGCTGCGGGTCGGACACTTGCTCGGCCGGTGGCCACACGCTCTCAGGCTCTAGGTGGCAGGACCCTTCTTCCCAGCGTCGCCCCTGCCCTGACAGGGTTACGGTCCCCCTCCAAGTCTGGCCTGCAAGGCCTCTTGGCTGAGGCATCTCCCTGTGCTGGGCCCACTGCCCAGGGTCCCCCTCATTCTCCCCAGCTGCTCACCGCCCCCAGCTCCGGACGGCTCCAGCCCCAGCTCCACTCGGCCTCAGCACGGCTGCTGCTGCTCTGCCTTCAGCTCCCTGGGCTCTTCTCTGGCCTCTCTGGCTCTGGGGCTACAGCTCTGCCCCCAGCACAGCTCTGCTCTGCAGGCTGCTTCTGTGACTCCGCTCCCAGCTCTGACCTGCTCCCTGGGCTGCTTGTCTGGCCCCTCTGGCTTTGGGGCTGCAGCTCTGTTCCCAGCAGCTCAGCTCGGGCCCCTGCTCTCTCCTTAGCTCGGCCCCACTCTGTCTGACTCAAACCATTCCAGTTCACACGGAGGACGGGACCCACCCTGGTCTCCTGACTCCCCAATTAGCCTGCCCGCCCTGTCAATCAGGCTGATCTGGAGCATTGGCCTCTCTCCACTGTTCCTGGGGACTGTCAGTCTCAGGCCCCTGATTTCCCACCGACCCCTCCCCTTTTAGTGCTGGGAGCTAGCCACCAAAACACCCCCACTGAATGTTAGTAAGGGGCAACAGTCCCCTTACAGTTGCTTTTCTTTTCTCACCCTTCAATGTCCTAGGATGGATTAGATTAAAAATTAACTAGGATGGGAAATAAGGGAAATTCAGATGCTGCGGAATATGTAACAAAAAAGAATAAGTGAGGCACAGGCTCAACACAGCCACACTAAAGCAAACAAGAACTTTAAGCTATTGTGTAGCTCAAAAGAAAAGTACCAATTCCTATAGCAACTGAGGGCTGGTCTACACAACACAGGTTATGTCGACCTAATTATGTCAGAACTTGTCTACATGGCAGAGTTTTGTCACCAAAAGGCAGCTTTTGGCAACGAAACAGTGGAGGTGTACACACTGCAACGACACTTTTGGTGACAAAACTCTTCAGTTTTGGCAACAAAATATAACCACCTCGATGAGAGGCACAGGGGTTTTTGCAGCAAACTTAAAGTGACAAAGTGTCAGTGTAGACACTGCTGTTCATTAAATCACCATCACTGGCCTCCCATAATGCCCGCCATGACTGCTCTGCGCACTGTTTTGAACGGCTGCCCTGCATTCCTGCTACACAAGCATGCCCCCCTTCCCTTTCAAAGCTCAGTGAAGTTCTGGCAGCTGACCATGCTGCTCAGCTCTGGCAACAAAGAGCAAATCATTAATATGGAATGCTGCTCTCTCCCACACTAGGAACACAGAGGCAAGTAGGCAGGGGTGGATATGTGTGTGTGTGTGTGTGTGAGAGAGAGAGAGAGAGAGAGAGAGAGAGATTGCAGTGCTATGCAGAGCCAGAGAGGGAGGTGGGGGCTGATGTCGGGGATATCCCCCTCCCCCTGCCTCAGGACTGGTTGCTTTGGGCGACTGTCTGAACTTAGAGACATCGTGCCTACACACTCACTCCCCTCACTCTCACACACACTCACCCTGACACACACTCTATCTCTCCCTCACACACATATGCACGCTCCCTGTCACACACTCGCCCCCGCCCCGCTTCAGTTGAAAAGTGTCTGACAATCTAGTAGGATGCCCATGGAACAATGGGATTGAGAAATATGCATCATGTGAGGCTGTGCCTGCCCCATGAGGCACTGCAAATCCTTCCCAAAGCATTCTGTAGCCAGTTACTCATAGACTCATAGACTTTAAGGTCAGAAGGGACCATTATGATCATCTGGTCTGACCCCCTGCATGCTGCAGGCCGCAAGACCCTTCCCTGGACTCTGCCGTTGAAGTCCCCAATCCTGTGTTTTAGTGACTTCAATCGGCTGAGACCCTCCTGCTAGTGATCCCTGCCCCATGCTGCGGAGGAAGGCGAAAAACCTCCAGAGGCTCAGCCAATCTACCCTGGAGGAAAATTCCTTCCCGACCCCAAATATGGCGATCAGTAATACCCCGAGCATATAGGCAAGAGTCTCTAGCCTGACCCTTGTTGGCCATTATGCTATTCTTGTACCATTGCTTGGTTTTCCTCGGCTACTATGTTTTACCATTAAACCATTCCCTCCATAAACTTATCCAACTTAATCTTAAAACCAGACAGGTTCGTCGCCCCCACCGTTTCCCTCGGAAGGCCGTTCCAATATTTCACCCCTCTGACGGTCAGAAACCTTCGTCTAATTTCAAGCCTGAACTTCCCCCCGGCCAGTTTGTATCCATTCGTTCTCGTGTCCACATTTGTACTAAGCTGGAATAATTCTTCTCCCTCCCTTGTATTAACCCCTCTGATATATTTGAAGATAGCAATCATATCCCCCCTCAGCCTTCGCTTTGTCAGACTAAACAACCCAAGCTCCTCTAATCTCTTTTCATACGACAGGTTTTCCATTCCTCTGATCATCTTAGACGCCCTTCTCTGCACCCGTTCCAGTTTGAGTTCATCTTTTTTAAACATTGGAGACCAGAACTGCACAGTGGGGTAGCTATCTATAGTGCACTGCACTCTGTGTCAATGCAAGAGTGGCTGGTGTGGTGCACTCTGCCGACACAAGGAGCATAGTGTGGACATACAACAGCGCTTTAATTAAAGTGTCATAATTTTTGGTGACAAAATTCTGTAGTGTAGACAAGGCCTCAGTGTCTACATGGCAGAAGCTGTGAAATTGACAAGAAAGCTGGGCAGGTAGAGCCCAGTTGCCACCCTGGAGAGCTGGGCAGCTTCCCTCCTGCTCTAGGGTTGCCAACCTTCTAATTCCAGAAAACTGAACACCCTTTCCCCCGCCCTTCCCTGAGGCCCCGCCCCTGCTCACTACATCCCCCTTCTCTCCATCGCATGCTCTCCCCCCCTCTCTCATCTGCTCATTTTCACTGCAAGGCCCAAACAGGCATATTTATTGTTTTGACAGATGTATTATGCTAAGTTCAGGTTTTATTTGTTACAGGATGCTAGAGCTGGCAGCAAAATAATCAAAAAGGGTAATTTAAAAAAAAATGAAATTTCACAAAGGTTTTCATGATTCATTCCCTCCTCTCTTCCCATTTTTCTTAACCAGCTCCATGTTTTTTGTTTACTAAAGTTATTGTAATTTTATATATGGAATTAGGACCACACATTATCACATCTGCAATGGGTCCATTAAAGACCACTCCTGAAGCCCAAATACAAATCCATAGAGCACAACCACAAAAATGCACCAGCCCAGATACCTATATAAATAAATCTGTAGAAACTGACTCCCACACTTACACGCAGATATACATGTGCATTTATGTGTACATACCTAGCATGCACTAACACACATACTTCCACGTTGTTTAATATTACAATTGTTGTTTTGTGCCTAGAGACCCCAACTAAGATCGGGGTGCAGGGTGGAAGGTGCTGGACATAGACATAAACAGAGAGAGTCTGCAACACAGAGTTTATAATGTCGCTAGACAAAGGTGGGGAGACATGTCTGATCCGTCGGCTCTTCTGCAATTACTAGTCAACAACATTCACTTTTTAAGAAATAATACTTTTCTTTTAGAGTTCCCTTCTCTTTTAAAAACTTGTTGTGAAATTAATACAGACATATTTTATGTCATCAATTTTTTTGTGCGCAAACCAGCAAAAGGAATAAAAGTCAAGAGTTAGGCTGCAAATTTTATTCACACAGATATGCACACATGTGGCAATACATGTACCACACTACACAAAGAGACACCGTCTCTTACACACATACAATGCATGTATGTACACACTTGCTGTTAAGGCTGATAACCCACTCTGGCACTTCGAGTGCAGAAGGTGGGGGCCCACAAGGATTTTAAAAATTAATACTGGCCACTTTAGGCTTGTATTAAACTTCCAAGGTTACAGCTTTTTTTTTACCTTGGATTGGTAGATGCTGCCACCACCCAAGTGCAGAACCCCTTTGAGAGCCCAGGAAGGCGCACTGGGGAATTTCTTTCTGTGAGGTACCCTCAAGGCCTTTCACACACACCCCTCCAGGGAAGAGCTGAGAAAGAAAAAAAAAAAAAAAAAAGGGGGGGGGGGGGAAATTAGCTGTTGCCACCAGCTAATTAAACAACATGTGCACAAACCTTTTAAGAAACAAAAATCCAATTCTGTTTTTAAAAAAAGATAAATTTTATTAAAAAAAAAAAAAGAAAGAATACATCTGGAAACTTAGGCTATTGCTAGATTTTAAAAGAATAACTACAAGGATTAAGCACCAAGAATAGCTTTCTTGGGGTCCCGCTTAAAGGTTACAAGCAAAACAAAAGCACCTGGGGTTAGCACAGAGTTCACAAGCCATAAAGAAATAAAAAGAGAGAAACCGAATCACATCTTTTTAGACATTTTCTGATCTACTTACATGTTTGGGGTTTTAAATTAGTAGTTTTTAGGTATGATACTGAAGATTTTTCATGGGATTTTATAGCTACTGGCTGGCTGGGATTCCATAAAAGGGAGCTACCCTCCCCCCCTTCATTTATTACACGCCCTCCAAATTACAGACGGTGTTGGGCAGCCTGGTTTAGGTCAGGTCCACACTGGCTGGGATTTCTTCCTGGAGATTTAGGAAAACAGAGTTAATAAGATACATGCACCTTTAATTTTACTACTAATTACATGAAGAATTAAACAGTATTTTTCACAGTTTAAGGACTACAATGACTTAGAATACAGGGACATTTTTACCCTGCTGATTTTGGGAAACCTTCCCGGGAGAGTGCATTAGCCACTTTGTTAGAGGCTTCTGAAATGTGTTGTATTTTAAAATTAAAGTTTTGAAGAGCTAAACTCCACCGAAGAAATTTTTTGTTAGTTTTTTTGACTGTATGAAGCTACTTCAGTGAAGCATGGTTAGTCTGCAGGTGGAAACACCATCCCCAAATGTATGGGCGTAGCTTTTCCAGAGCATACACAATGGTGTAACATTTTTTTTTTTTTTAAGACTAACCAGGGGTTTTTCCTTTTAGAAATTTTTTTGCTGAGAAACATGACAGGATGGAATTGTTGATTTGGTTCTTCCTGCATTAAAACTGCTCTTACACCACGCTCGGACGCATTTGTGGTATGACAAAAGTTTGGTTGAAGTTCGGGGCCCTTAGTACAGGATCAGATGTAAGGGCTACTTTAAGCTGGTTAAAGGCTTTTTGACACTTTTTAGTCAATTGAACTGCATTTGGCTGTTTTTTCCTGGTTAGGTCAGTTAGTGGGGTTGCAATTTGGCCGTAGTGTGCTACAAATTGTTTGTAATACCCGGCCAAGCCCAAGAAGGATTGGACCTGCATCTTTGACTTAGGGACAGGCCAATTTTGGATAGTATTTACGTTAGCCTGTAGGGGGTTGACCTGTAGGGGTTAGATTTTAAAAGAATAACTACAAGGATTAAGTACTAAGAATAGCTTTCTTGGGGTCCCGCTTAAAGGTTACAAGCAAAACAAAAGCACCTGGGGTTAGCACAGAGGAGTTCACAAGCCATAAAGAAATAAAAAGAGATAAACCTATTCGCATCTTTTTAGACATTTTTTGATCTACTTACATATTTTGGGTTTTAAATGAGTAGTTTTTAGGTATGATACTGAGGATTTGTCATAACTGGCCCCAAGCTGTTTACAGCATAACTGCCCTGTCTGACTCTCCCCAGAGAACAGACAGACAGACAAAGGGGAAGTCTTTTTTTAATTTTAATTTTAAAAAGTTCTAGCCTTCCCATTGGCTCTTTTGGTCAGGTGTCCACTTACTTCCTTTTACCTATGCATAGCAATGAGACTTTTTAACCCTTTACAGGTAGAGCAATTAGAGAACAGCTACTAAGAGGGATTTTATAGCTACTACCTGGCTGGGAGTCCATAAAAGGTACACCCCCCATCATTTATTACACTTACCTACACAGAGACACTTTTTCATACACTTTTCCGGGGGCTGCCTAAATCACCCAACTGGGAAGGGAGGAGAGTTGGCTGGAGGGGAAAAGATGGGGGTGGGGGTGGAGGAGAAAGGATGGGGAGGGAAAGAAGCCAAGGATGAGAGCAGGGTGGGGGTGAGTGGGGGCAGTGAAGGAGAGAGGAGGGGTGAGGGGTATGTGGGGTGGATGGGGATGCACGGGGAGGCAGAAGGCTACAGGTGCATGAGGATATGGGGGGCACATGGGTGTATAGGGACATAATGGGAGTGTAGCAGTGTATGGAGGTGGCAGAGGTGTGGGGGGTGAGGAATACAGGGGTGGCAGCTCTGGGAGGTGGAGAGGATGGGTGGGAGAGCGCTGTAAGAGGTACAGGGCTGGGATGGGTAGGTGTGGGGGGCAGGATAGGATGGGGAGAGATGCAATGATGGGGATGTGGGGGGTTGGGATGGGGAGGGATGCAGTGAGGGGGATGGGATGTAGGGGGTTGGGCCAAGGAGGGATGCAGTGAGGGGGATGGGGGATGGGGGGGTTGGGACGGGGAGGGATGCAATGACAGGGAGATGGGGGGTGGGATGGGGACGGATGCAGTGACGAGGGATGGAGGTGCGGGGGGGTTGGGACAGTGATGGGGGGGTTGGGGAGGGATGCAGTGATGGGGGATGGGGTTCGGGAGGGGTTTGGACAGGGAGGGATGCAGTGATGGGGGATGGGGTTCGGGAGGGGTTGGCATGCAGTGATGGGGATGGGGTTCGGGAGGGGTTGGGACGGGGAGGGATGCAGTGAGGGGAGATGGAGGTGTGGGGGGGTTGGGACGGGGACAGATGCAATGAGGGGTTTGAGGTGCAGCCCCATTCACAGCATTCAGAGATGGGGATACACATAGATTGAACTCCTGGGTGCTGGCAATGGGGTGACAGACCGCGGATCGCCGCAGGGCATGCGCCGCATCTCAAGCCCAGCCATGCGAGGAGAAGGGGCTGAGCAGCAGCGGGAGAGGTGCACACCATGCCACCCCTCAACAGCCACCTGCTGAGCGCTCGGGAGTCGTGCTCACACTACTTCCTCCCCTGCTCTGATCCAGCCAATAGGAGCTGCAGCTGAGGGCAGGGAATGGGGCAGCATGCAGACCCCCCTGGCCACCCCTAAGGCTAGGAGCCGAACATGCTGGCTGCTTCCCGACCTGGGAGCCACGTGGCACGGTGGCTAGCAGGGAGCCTGCCAGCCCCGCTGCATGGCACCGCGAACTGGACAGTCAAGGGCCCAGTCAGTGGTGCTGACCGGAGCCTTCAGGATCCCTTTTCGACCGGGTGTTCCGGTCCAAAACCGGACACCTGGTCACCCTACCCTGCTCCCAAGCAGCTAGTCAAAGTTCAGGGCCCTGGGGATGGTCCAGTTGGAAATAGAAATTGGTGATAAAACTGCATCAATTAAATACCTGACTTATTTACAAAGAACATACAAAGTCCTGTTTCTCTGAACTCTGAAGGAACCAGGAACAAAGGGAGCAGTTCCTCCCTCAGTCTCCATGTGACTCAGTGGTAGGAGTGAGCTGGCAGATTATTTCCCATTCTGGTTAACCTGTAACCAGAAGACAGTTGAAAATTGTAAATCGCTAATTTATGGTATTTGATCAAATATAGTACAATGGTATTGCCACCCACTCACTCCTTTGAGCATCACTGTGGGCCCTTGTATGTATGGGTGGGGAACACAGAGAGCATGAATGAATTACTGATGATAATGTTAGATAAGCAGATGAACCCAGACCCTCCTTGAAATGAATCATAGAACTAAATCAGAATATCAACTCCTTTAATGTTACAAAAGCCACAGTCTCCATCACCACTTCCTCGCCAAGCTACAGATCACAGAGCACGTTTGCTAATCACAAACAGTTCTCCTAGTGTCAGCAGTATAGAACGGAACATTAGAATTCTCTATTACATTCTATAGGATGGATCCAAAAATCTAGAGAAAGGTTATCATTTTCTATTAAATTGGAAAAGTGTTGAGAGTAATTTCTATAGAATGGTGTTACATTTCTATAGAACCTTATTGATTTAATCCCTATGCAGTTATATAGGACTTTTCCACAAGGGTTGTCCCGAATACGGGATTTAGCAAAGCACTTAAACTCCATTGGAGTCTATGGCATTTAGTCAGGTGCACAGGGGCTTTGCTGAATAGGGATGGAATTACCGTGATTTGCTTTGAGCAGGCGGTTGGACTAGATGACCTCCTGAGGTCCCTTCCAACCCTGATAATCTATGATGGTTCCGGGAGGCGGGGGGTGCCCAGGATCTGAGGCACCTCACTATCACCTGCCCTTAGAAACTCAAGCACTCCCTTCTCAGCCCACGTGGGCACTACTGTCCCTCCTGCAGGTCAGCGATAGGCACAGTCCAACCCCTGAGCCCTCCAAGCATCCTCCTACAGTGCCCAGCCCCTGTGCCACGGGACACTCACAGCATTGCCAGACCCGCTGTTCCCCCAGGAACGGCACCGTGTCCCCTCAGTATTGTCACTCCACTTCACACACAGCACTTATCATCTTTTGTAGTGAAAACAAGAATAAGTTTATTTAACAAAGTATGGAGATGGGAGAAGAAGCAAGTCTGATTAATAGAAAGAAAGGGTTACATATAAAATAAAATCATAACATGCATTCTAGAGCCTAAGCTTAACTAACAAGATGCCCTCTGTCTGTAGTAAGGTCCTGCTTCCCCATAGCCCTTCTCACAGCATTTATCAGTCAGGATGGCTGAGACCCTCCTTTCATAAGAACAAACCTTGTTCTGGCAGCATGCGTCCCTAAATGAAGGATGCCCAGGCATCTCTCAGCACCTCTAGATCTATTAGACCAGTCCTTTGTTCTTCACTAGTAACCAGGGTTCCCAAACCCCCAGCTGTTCATCTCTTTCTGTTAACTTTCCTCCTAAAGTCCAATGGAGCCCACTCAAGCTTCATCCCCCTTCTTAATGCCTGACTCGGGGCTCACTGAAGAACAGTGGAAAGACTCCCATTGATTTAATGGGCTCTGGTTCAGGTCCTTAATGAGGATGGGCCGGGTCTCAGAATGGGGTAACAAGAACAAATCCCAGGTTACCTCAGCCATACTGCTAAAAATCATCCTCTGGGAACAACCCACTCCGCAGAGCTGAGCTAACTCCACCCACATACTCCCCAAATGCCTACCGCATCAAAGCCAACAGCCTTCTCATTCCAGGGTATCCAAACAAATAGCCCCACAACTCCCCTTCTGCACAAACAACCCAGCCGATCAGCTCTCTGTGGTAGGGCGTATACCCTTTCAGTGTGCCCCCAAGGGAATCCCACAGCCCTTCCTTCTGCTGCCCCACTCAGAGGCCCCCCCTGAGCCAGGCAGTCTGTTCAGAATCAGATCAAGGGGACAGTCAGTTGCAAGGGGCTGTCAGTCACAAGGGAGTGAGAGGCAGGGGCTTTGCCAGGACAGGAAGCTCTGGGGAAACAGGAGCGGCCCTGGTTATTGGTGTGGAGTTCACTGACCGGACTCTGCATGGCCAAGGACTGTGGGTGAGTTTGAGTTTTGTGGAGTAAAGCAGAGCTTCTTAATACCCAGAGAGGGATGTTTATGTTTGATCCGGTGCCTCTTGTGACCAGTCTTTTTAGTCACTTGGGCCACGGTGTGTGGAGGTGGAGTGGAGAGCTGAGCAAACACTGGCTGAGCTCTGTTGGTCTCCTGCTCCCAGTCCACATCACTCCCCGCCCTGGGGACACCCAGCCACAGCCTTGACTAATCCCAATTCAGTGCTGGCCTCATACCCACCAGGCAAGGTACCCCACTAACTGGAACACCGCAGTTCCCAATCCAGGCTGAGTGGTGGGGCCTGATGAGTACTACAGAGGCTGGGATGGACTGCCCCAGACAGGGGCATGTGGATTTGAAAGGGTTCTCTTCCCACCTGCTTGTTGGAGAGAAGTGGCAGGAAGTCTGCAGTCTCAGGTTGTGATGTTAATGAAATTAGGGGATGATCCGTTGGCTGCCATAATAATACCTCGCACACATTGCTCTTCCTCCAGCATCACCATTCAATGAATATCTGTTTGTGTTACCATAGTGACTTCAGCAGCAACATCTGCAGCCCACTCCTGATCATGGTACTGTCTGTCATCACAGTTACATTGGCCAGCTGGTCACCAGGCCAGCTCCCCAGAGGCTCTCCTGCCTGCAATAGGATCCCTTGCTTCTGCAGTTTTGCTTTTGCCTGGTTACCTAGTTGCTCCAACCAACATGCTTGATTGTTCTTGTCTAGATCAGCTCACTATCTGCTCCTGCCCAATCCACTGGTTCCTCTCCCCTACCTGTGTTTAGCCAGTATCTGTCCTCATCTCAGTACACGGCTCTTCTCTGTGCCACTTTCTCCTCCTCCCTCCATCCCTTTTCCCCCTCTCCTTCTCTCTTGCCCAAACAAGTCCACAGCCCCAACCCTTTCTCTTACTGTCAGGGACCCAGGGCTGAAGAGACCCAGCTCATTGCCCTCAGCTGATTCAGCTAATGAACCTGGCCTCCTGACTGGCTGAAGGCTCCTGCAGGCACATTCTCAAACCCTGCAGCAGGCCTGGTTGCTCAGTAGCATTTCATCCCTGTGGCTATGGCCTTGGTCCTGGTCCAGCTGATGCTCTGACTCATTCCCTGGACTTGGTAACTTGACTCTTGAATTGGGCTCTGGTCACTAGGCCTGGCTGCCCTAGTTCCAACCAGCAGGCCAGCTTCCTCTCCTGACAAGGCACAGCCCCATCCATAATACCTCAGAGTCCTGGAAGCAGGGCCTGTCCTTTTCTTTCTGTTCATAGAGCTAAATCCATCTCTTTCACACCCAGATGTGTACCCCAACCCCCTTCACCTTCCAGTCCATTCAAGATACTGCTGCTAGGGTTGTTTCCCTGGCTCATTGCTTGTCTGTGCTACTCAGCACCAGTTACCACCTCACCATCACCTTAGACTCACCAGGGATCTGCAAGTCTCTGATTGGTGAAGTGAGGGAGTCAGTGCAATGGGGCCAGCCTTGAAGGCCCAGATGTCAGTATGTGTGGCAAGCTGCTCCATACTTCCATCCATGCTGTGTACTATGCATGGGATGTCCTCCCGGAATTAACCCATGAGGCTACTGCCCTCTTTCTTCAAACCCCAGACTGGCTGTTACGTTTACAGGCAATAGGTAGGGCTAGTAGGATATTTTCCATCAAAACTGGTTTTTGACAGAAAATGGGGCAACCTTTTTTCCCCTGCAAAAATTGTCTTTTCCATGGAAAATTTTGACCTTTCATCAAGAAACCAAAGCCCCACATTTTTCAGTTTCAATGAGAAGTTGAAGATTTCTGTGGAGAATTTCAACAAAAACTAGTTTTTTTTTTAACTTCTGTCAAAATTTTCCATGAACACCCTTTCCCCCATCTTCTGTCCAGCTCTAGTAATAAGGCAAGTGGGGAAAGCTATATTTATTTCATATTCTTCTAATGCTCCTCTAGTATATGGGGCCATCAGGCTGCACAGTAGTGACCTATGTAACTACATGATCTTAGTTTTGTTATTCTCCTTGTCCTTCCCTCCTCTTGACAAAGACACAAGTGAATGTGACAGGCAAGTCAGTTGTTTGGGGCAGGAACTGTCTACCTGTGCACTGATACAGCTCCTAGCACAATGAGACCTCTATCCTGATTGGGACCACAAGGCACCTCCTATTAGAAAGGATAAATCATCATGATAATGTAAATGCAAAAATATCAACACTGTGACTTGCAAAAATCCACGTCTCCCATCCATTTCCAAATGTGTAGCCATTATGCAACTACATCTATAGAAGTACACCTCTACTGCGATATAACGCGACCTGATATAACACGAATTTGGATATAACGCAGTAAAGCAGTGCTCCGGGGAGGCGGGGCTGCGCACTCCGGTG
>NC_048300.1:1631414-1867733 GCF_013100865.1 Trachemys scripta elegans | reverse complement strand
GACTCAGACTTCGGCTCTGTTTAAGAGCCAAGCTGCCCGAGCCAGCGCTACCGGCTTCGGGCAGCCCCCCTTGCCTCTGGACCCTGCGCCGCCGGAGCAGAGCAGCTGGAGCCTGGGAAGGGAAGTGCCCAGCCGGCGGCTGGGGTCCAGAGGCAAGGGGGCTGCCCGAAGCCGGTAGCGCTGGCTCGGGCAGCTTGGCTCTTAAACAGAGCCGAAGTCTGAGTCAGGGGAGGAGCAGAGCAGCCGCGGGAGAGGAAGTGCCCGGCCGGTATTTTTCCCGGACATGTTCGGCTTTTTGGCAATTCCCCCCGGACGGGGGTTTGATTGCCGAAAAGCCGGACATGTCTGGGAAAAACCAGACGTATGGTAATCCTATTTCTAGTCCTCCTGATTGTAGAAAAAAACTTGGAAATGTGATCTGAGTGTATCCTAAAAACTCAAATGCCAGAAGGCAAATAAAATAAGCCCACAATGTATTATTTTGTAAGATCTCATGATTTTTAAGCCAGTCTGGTGATTTTGAGGGTCTGACTCCAGCTTTTTGAACCCCGGGGGTTGGCAATCCTGCATTTTGAAAGTCTCTCTTCTCTTTTATTCCAGGTCAGGTCTCTCAAAACTACAGGCCACAGCCTACAGCGCTCCCCCTCTTGGTGCCAGCAGTGTGAACTACATATCCCAGCATGCAATCCTCCATCTGGAGTTGAATGGCTGGCTGCTCATGTTATATCAAAACCAGCATTGCATGCTGGACCCCGTAGTGTTTACCTGCTTGCTGAAATGGGATAGAGCAGCTGATAGTCGCGCTGTAGATGAGGTTGCAGCTTAGTTTTCGTTTAGCAGAATATTGGCTGGCCTCCCTGTTTCAGAGAGGGGCCAGGAAAACGTACGGGACAGTCTATCCCTGTCTGTTCTGGCTTGGCCCGCTTGGGGGAGGATCATGTGATTTCCTGGCTCCAAGCTCTGTCCTGTTTGCAGTGTGTTTTCTTGCTGCTGCCTCTGCTTTCCGGATTTCCCGTCCTCAGCCGTCTGCTTACCTTGGTGTTGTGGTTTCTCTCTTGTTTTCCAGAGACATCCAGCTGTGGGGAGAAATGACAGAGGTGACCAGAGAGGTGTTTGGACACTTGCCCCAGAAGGGAGGAGGAGGAGGGGCTGTTGAAAAGTTCCTGCTGAAATCAGACAGAGTTAAAGTGGAGATTATCTCCTTAGGCTGTATAATCACTGCACTGGAAACCAAAGGCAGGGATGGGAACCTCTCTGACATTGTCCTGGGCTTTGATCGCTTGGAAGGTGGGTTTAAATCCATTTTTTTCAAAGACAATATGCATTGACCTAGCTTCTTGGTTATTTTCTTTCTGATCCTTTTCTAAGGCACCTCTCACTAGGCCCCTGGTTCTCCATGTCCCTGCTCCCAGCGTAGTCCTCTGCTGTAGTGCACAGGGGGTGCAAAACACTACCATATCCCAGTGGTGTTGTGTTCCATCCACCCACACTGGTGTGAGTGACTATGGGCAAGACAGTGGAGAGGCTTCTATTTCAGTCAGTGTGTGTAGGAGGAGAGGGGGGTTTGCAGGTTGCCATTTGCTTCAGTGGAAGCAGGATCAGACCCATATTACGCAGAATCTCCACCACAAGAGAAGAAAAATTTCCTTCCCCAGTCCAGAAGGACTTTTTATGTTTAGAACAAAGACAATCACAGCACAGCATCTGGGACTGTACAATTAGGAAAGAGATGACTAAGGGGGGATATGACAGAGGTCTATAAAATCATACTGGTGTGGAGAAAGTGAATAAGGAAGAGTTATTTACCCCTTCACATAACACAAGAACCAGGAGTTGCCAATGAAATTAACAGGCAGCAGGTTTAAAGTAAACATAAGGAAGTATTTTTTCAAACAACACACAGTCATCCCATGGAACTTGTTGCCAGGGGATGATGTGAAGGCCAGAAGTATAACTGGGTTCAAAAAAGAATTAGATAAATTCCTGGAGAATAGGTCCAGATGGTCAAGGTTGTAACACCATGCTCTGGGTGTACCTAAATCTCCGACTGCCGGAAGCTGGGATTGGACAATGGAGGTGGAGCATTCAAAATTGCCCTGCTCTGTGCATTCCCTCTGAAGCATCTGACACTGGCCAATGTCAGGGACAGGATACTGGGCTACATGGACCGTTGGCCTGATCCTGTAGAGTCATTCTTATGGCAATGAGATACATTATAATAATTTTGATTACTGTAGCAGCTAGAGGCCCCAATCAAGAATGAAGCCTTGAGAGGGAGGATGGTCAAATGGTTAGGGCACCAAGCTGGGACTTAAGAGATCCTGGGTTCAGTTACCTGCTCTGCCACAAACTCCTTTTGTGACCATGGGGAAGTCACTTAGCCGCTCTGTGCCTCAGTTCTCCAACTGTAGAAGGGGATAATCGCCCTGCCTGATGGCCGAGTTGTGAGAATAAATGCAACAGCATGTGAAGTGCTCAGATATGGTGATGGGAGCCATAGGAGAACCTTAGATAAATTGTGCTAGGTGTGTACAACAACAAAATGTCATAGTACTTGCCCAGTATGTAACCGTTACCTCTTAGCACCAAGTGTCTCTCTGTCGGTTGCACCGTAGTTGCCCCCGATTTACACACTTATGCAAGTGAGATCAGAGTCAGGCTTGCGAAACTTGAAAATGGGGCAGGGACCATGTTTTTGTTTTGTTTGTACAGCACCTAGCATGGTTCCGGTCCATGGCGAGGGCTCCTAGGCACTAGGGCAGGGGTAGGCAACCTATGGCAGGCGTGCCAAAGGCGGCACACGAGCTGATTTTCAGTGGCACTCACACTGCCCGGGTCTTGGCCACTAGTCCGGGGGGCTCTGCATTTTAATTTAATTTTAAATGAAGCTTCTTAAACATTTTAAAAACTTTATTTACTTTACATACAACAATAGTTTAATTATAGACTTATAGAAAGAGACATTCTAAAAACGTTAAAATGTATTACTGGCACGCGAAACCTTAACTCAGAGTGAAAATGAAGACTCGGCACACCACTTCTGAAAGGTTGCCGACCCCTGCACTAGGGTCATACAGATAATTAATAACACTGTGAATGTTGTCAATCCCCGGCTGCCCCTGGCTGCAGCAGCAGAACTGGATGCTGGGGATGGAGAGGTTGGGGACTTATGGATCAGTTCAGGGTGGGTGTTCCATGTTCAGGTGGCAGTATGGATGCTGGCACGAAGGTCTGTGTGAGAACTGACAAGGGGGCGGAGGAGGCTGGCAACCTTGGCTCAGCAGAGCAGGCGGGGTTGGTGGACAAGAGGCGGGAGTGGGCATGCAGTGAGTGCAGAGTCACGAAGACCCGTGAAGTGAAGACAAGTAGCTTGACCCCAATGTGGAGAAAGAGGGGAACAGGTGAAGAGGCTTCAAGAGGGGGCAGGCAGGGTAAGTGATCCAAGCAGTTGTGCTTTGTATGGAGAGGAGGGACAGCGATGTGGATGGTAGAGGCCTGAGAGGACAAGCCTGTATGTTCAGGGCTCTGGGAGTGAGGGATGTGAGTGGACATTTCTGACTAGTGCCTTACTAGAGTGGAGCTAACAGGCCTGTCTGTTACTCCACTGAATCTAGTTCTGAAAAACATTTAGTTCCTGATTCTGCCCATCTTGCTCATGAACTACAATGGAGCAGTGCCACTGAAATGAATGGGATTCCTCAGACTAGGGGTTACACTGCATTACGTTGAGCTGGGTCTTTGGAAAGCCCATGAAATAAGGCCTGACGGGGAAATGGCTGCCTTGAGGTCATTGTATCCCTAAACAGATCTGAGCCAGGCACACAGCACACATGAGTGCACTCAGTCCTGCAATAAGCAGCTGATCAGTCACCACCTGACTGCAAATAGGCGCTTTCTTCCTGTTTTTAAGGCAAATTATATGAGCCTCTTGGAGTGACCACTGAGAGCAGAATGCCCCAGCTGTCACATTGGGACCATGTTCTCGCCTCTTCCGAATACTGAAGAAGCACTCCGAATGCTCGCTTAGCTCCAGAAGGGAACACACACTCCAAGCTTGCTGGCAGCTCCCTGGCAGACACACATCAGACTGCTTTTATTTCATGCATTCCCTCCTTTTTGTTATCTCACAAATTTGTGTGAAAGTAGGAGGCCAAATACTGCTTTCCATTCTCGATGGAGAATCTGAGAGCAGAGCAGAGACCATGTATTAATCTGGATTTTTGCCCGAGGAATGGAGTAGATTTGGATGAATGGGTTTGGTTTCTCTGGTTAATAGGGTACGTTTGTTACTATGGTAGAGCACTAATTGGTTTCTGCGTAGATTCTAATTTTCAAACCGCTCTAAAATCCACATGCGTCATTAGGGTGGCTCAAAAATTGGCCTGTCAGCTCAGAGTCTGGGTAAAGTCTGGGGTGAGAATTTGGTGACAGTGGATGACCGTGTTCTCTAGAGTACAGACCCCCTCATCCCTTCCCCTCCCCCCACCCAAAAGGAAAAAGACCTGTTTTTTAAATGTCAGCCTTCTCATAATGCACAGATATGGACCCGACAGGGGGCGCTATCCCCCCAAAGCCCCCTCACTGCACTGCCCTTGTTGAGACCTAGCATCAGCACCAAGAACTTTGTAGCTTGAATACCTGCAAGTATTGGAGTTTGCTTTGTGAGCTCACCTGCTGTGAGCCAGGTTCATCTCTTGCAGCAGAGAGTGATTGTTAGGGAGACCTTCTCACACAATATACCACAGGGGAAGGGGAACTGAGTTGGGAGCTAGAAACTGTGAATTAAAATTTCTTCCCCTGACTCTGGGAAATATTTCTATGCATTTCATAGCTCTTAATAGTAACCCAGGCTGCCTGTATCCCTGTCCTGAGAGGAGGTGACCATCCTTCCCCTATTTAGCAAATAAGCGGCTGCTCAAGGGCCTTTCAGCCAAAGCCAGGAATAGACCCAGTCTCTAAAGACTGGCCCAAGGCTCCTCCCCTCAGCCATGCCGCCCTTTTAAGTGAATCTGCCAAGTTGGTTTGCCCTAGGCGGCAACATAGTATCCGTATATTGATGGTGAATAGGGCAGGGGCTGCAAGCAGCAAAAAGATGGTCTTGTGGCTGTGCAGTGTTCGGGGGCTCAGGAGATCTAGTGTCTGTCCTGGGCTCTCCCACAGCCTGCCTCTGGGATGCTGAGCAAGCCACTTACAGCAGTGTGTTTTGGAGGTGACCACCTGGCTGAGATCTGCGTAGAGAACGCCTCACCTCCATGGTATTTAGCAGGAAGGATTGCCTTGTGGCTAATGCATCAGCCTCGTGCTCCAGGTGGCTACATTGGGTGGGAAGTGTCACCTTAGCTCTCCATTTCCTGGCTTTTTAACATGTACATCTTGTTTAGGTGGCTGTTCTTGTAAAGGAACCTTAAACTCCACAGTTCCTTGTTCGGCAGCCATGAGTTTTGAGGGCTGAAACTCTCCCATTCTGGAAGGGCACGAGGAGTGCAGGCAGTTGTTTGGTGTGATGGAAATGGGCATGCACCTCCAAGATGCGCCATTGGGGATGCCTTCTAGAACTCAAATTAGTAAACAAATGGAGACTTGCAGACACCTTCTACCCTTGTCTTTTTGCCAGGACTGTTTTTCCCACCCCACCCCAACCCAACCCCAATCCAACTTTCTGAGCTCCATCTGCCTGGCTCTAGGGATCACAGTCAAGCTAGAACTTCGTTTTGAATGATGACTCATTTATTTTTGTTAGGTTATGTCAACAAACACCCCTACTTTGGAGCCACAATTGGGCGAGTTGCTAACAGAATTGCTAATGGGAAATTCACGGTGGAAGGAAAAGAGTATCAGTTGGCCCTCAATAACCCACCCAACAGCCTGCATGGAGGGAACAAAGGGTTTGACAAGGTAAATCTGATCATGGTCAAACTGATTCTAATCTCCCTTGTTTTCAATCAGGAGCATCCTGTTAAAGCAAGAGGTTGATTTTAGTAGCTTTATCCCTGTGTTATTGATGTTTGAGGACAAGCTTTCTGTACCTTGAAAGTTGACACTCTTTCCAAATGGCTTCCTTATCACGCTAATATCTCCTTCTTTTACAATGATCCTTCAGCTCTATACAGTTAAAACACCCAGTCCCTGCAATTTGCACCAAGCAGCTTTTACAGCTGGTAAGCTGCCCCTAATTAGAAATATTGTCTGCTGCAGACTTGGCCACTACAGCTGGTCTGGGGCTGGACTTTACCTGCTGGGTTACTGTGGCAAGCCATTTCTCCTCCCTGTGGCTCTGTTTCCCCTTGCTCCCCTTGCCACAGCAGGGACCTCTTCAGTTTTAATTTTAGCAAAGACATCTTTTATCCCAAATACTAATTATACACTGGAGTCAAATAGATTCTAAAAAAAACTAAATAAGGAGTTTTAAACAGTGTAAGTCTCTTTCCCAGTACTTGTCTACATTTGAAAACTGTCCAGGGTTTAAACTCAATTGGGTGTGCTCAAGTTAAGAGTGCTGACCTCTGTGGCTAGAGTAGACAAGGACTGGATGTGTCAGCAGTGTAATAGCTGTTAGCCATGACTAGCTGAGTGGTATTGAGCAGAACCACTTGTCATCTAGCTGGCCGCAGTGCTGTGGTCAGCATGAAGTCATCTGATTCCCAGGTTCCCAGGCAGGTTACTGTATAGCATTATGTTCTTTCTGTTTGGAGAGATGAACGGTCTTTATTACAAGTTTGAGATATTTTCCTGAAATATCTTCCAAATATTTTCTATGAATCCCATTTTTTTCACACTTACAAATGTTGTTGGCTCTGTTCTTTTCAATCAGTTACAGAAATAACTGTCAAGTATCAGGGGGTAGCCGTGTTAGTCTGTATCTACAAAAACAACAAAGAGTCTGGTGGCACCTTAAAGACTAACAGATTTATTTGGGCATAAGCTTTCGTGAGTAAAAACCTCACTTCTTCGGATGCATAGAGAATCCGAAGAAATATGCATCCGAAGAAATAACTGTATATAGCATTAACAACGTCTGCTCTCAGAGCGGGCTCATGTCCTCCAAAGTGCAGGAATTAGCAGCTTTGCATTGAGCACCCACGTTTAAAGATCAAGATAAAGTTTAATGCTAGGTATCCCCATTTTGTAAAACACTCTTTGCCATTATTACTATACGTCCCATACAAGTATCAACACAGCTGTTTTGTAACCTGTATTGGCTGCCTTTTAAAAGACCCATTTGTGTTTGATCACAACCTTGTTTTGTTACCTGTATATGTATTTTCTTCCGTTTCTAAAAATGATAAGTATGCAAAACTTTGACTGTAAGCTCCCTTGGAGCAGAGACTGTCTTTTTGTTCTGTGTTTGTGCAGTGCCTGGCGCTCCTAGGTGCAGCGGCAATACAAATAGTATCATTTTCCGATATACACATGACCTCAATCACTCAGGTCCAGCCTCTTGTCTTTTGGGATGTCATTAGAGGCTCAATCCTGCAGGGTGCCCAGCACTCTGGTCCTGATCCTGCAAAGTCCATAAGCACCAGCTTAACTTCAAGCACAGGAGCTGTCCCATTGAATTCAGCAGGACGACTTATATGCTTGAAGTTAAGTATGTGCTGAAGTGCCTAGCTAAATCAGGAATAGAGTACTCAGCGCCTCTTAGGATCAAGCCCAATTTTCCTAGGGCGTCACAGTGGTGCTGGAACAGTTTTTAGAGTGGGGGCGCTGAGCTGCACCCCCCCCCCTTACCCATGTCTGCGCCCCTCACCACTCCCTCAAGCTGGGGCCAGGAGCAGGGCTTCAGGAGCGAGGGATGCAGACAGGGTAAGGGGGCAGAGGCTGGGGTCACAGCTGGGGATGGATGCGGAATCCCGGGCCAGGGTCAGGAGCAGAGCCCCAGCCATGGGGCTGGCCGCCTGGATCCTGGGTGCCGGGCCTGGCGGCTGGGACCTCTGGTTGGCGGCCGAGACTCCAGGTATGCGACCAGCGGCCGGGACTGGGGCCAGCAGCAGAGCCCCTGGGTGTGGGGCCGGCAGCTGAGACCCTGTGCAAAACCTGGGGGTGCTGCAGCACCCCCTGCACCCGTAGTTCCTGCACCTGTGGGGCTCCGGCTGCCTTAGAGCCTTCATGGATGGGGAAAAAAACAAATATTTAATTTAAAAAATGAAGTAGAAATATATGTACATTTAATAGCAAATCCTCTCAGACAGTTGTTTTTGTCCATGAAGCTGCTATTCTGGGCTTGGATGGCTGTTAATGGCTGGTGGGGTTCTGTGTGCTTGTGCTTTTCTTTTAATCCTGGGGGGCAATGTTCAACAAAAATTGTCAGTTTTTGCGGGAATAGTATGCTGATTTTGGGGGCCAGAAAACCTTAATGATGTTTCTTTGAATAGTCACTTCAATGAGATCTCCCCTTCAGCTAGTTAGTGTGTATGTACAGGCTCTAATAGGAAGGCCTTTAATCACCTAAGAAGTGCTGTTACCACAGTGCAATAGATGTCATGTTACCAAACAGTCATGTTATCAAAGCAGTCGCAGTATAACCAAAGGCCAGATCCACAGCTGGGGTAAATCAGCATAATTCCACTGAACTACACATTTACATCAGTGAAGGATGTGGGCCAAAAATGCAGAACATTTTTTCCTACGGTTTCTCCTACTGCACAATGAAAATGTCATCACTGAAGTCTTAGCGGCAATAGTAATTATGCAGTAGTACTTATTCTAAACATGTAGGGTATTTTTTTTAAAACGTTCTCTGAAGATTATTTTAAAGAGTAAAGAAGAGATTTCAGGACAGAAATTCAGCCTTGCAGGCAGGACACAATGTCCTGGGCTGTTGTTAAACTGACAGCTGGGAGAAGGGAGAGAGTAACAGTAATTTTTGTGACTACATCTCCTACCACCCAGACCGCATGATAAATAATGTTTGGCACTCCAGAAAGCTGGTAAGAAACTAGTCTTGCTTTCCTGGTCTGAGTTATGTGAAATAGGTCAGGATTACATAAAATTACATCCTTGCCATCTGACAAGGCGTTAGTAGCCACTGACTGCAGCAGCTGTTTTTACACTCTGTGACATTGGACTCTCATTTCCCCACTAGCTAGATTTGTCTATCTCCTTCCTTCTCTTTATGCTTGCTGTGGTATAGCTGCTTAGAACCCAGGGTCAGCAGTTGTAGCAGTCCCACCTGCAGAAAGGCACATTACAGTTGACCTGATTATTTGATTTCCATGTCTGGGTCAAGACCACGCACATCTGCAAAGAGAAGAGCATGTGAAGGGCCATTCAGTCATGGCAAATAGAGAGCAGGCTGATGTAACTTCATTCCAATTAGAAGGAAGCTGACTAGGGAACTTGGAGGATGACACTCTAGGTGGTATGAGAATACTGCGATTCAACTAGTTATTGATCCTGTCTGTGTGTCCAGAGAGCTGGGGAAATCCCAGAGTCTGTGCCATCCTGACCCAAACACAGAAAGCAAATACATACGATTATAGTTTGCCTATGTTTTCCCCTTTTAGAGCCATGGAGCTCAAAGCACTGTCCAAGTGTGAATGAATTAATACTTATGATAGCACTGTAAGGCAGGTAAGTATTTATTATCCCTGGTGTAAGGGTAGGTAAAGTGAGGCACACAGAGATGTGACGTGGCGTGCCGGAGTTCTCATCACAATGCAGCTTCGGAAAGCTTGCTGCAGTGCTGCCTCTCTAGCTCAGCTTGATGTGCTATAAAAGAAGAAAGCAAGGAAAAGAGGAAGAAAGGGGTAAGCAACATACATGTGACTTGGAGCCTCTTGCTGTGAGTACATTGCATCTCACAAGCTAAGGAGGATTGGGCCTAACTGTGACTCCAAGGGACGTGCTTCAGCACAGATGATATTCCTTGCTCTGTGTTGGTCACGTACACGTGCTTTCGCATGGTGCCGTGGGAGCATGGCACCTTCTGATGTGATCCTAACTGTTTGTGGTCATTCTGGGTATGTCTACACTGCAAAAAAAGACCCATGGCAGAAAGTCTGAGTGCAGGTCAACTGACTTAGCTTGTGGGGCTCATGGTGCATCGCTGAAATAGCAAGGTGGACGTTGCATCTTGGGCTGGAACCTGGGCTCTGAAACCTAGCAGGGATGTGTGTGAGTCTCAGAGCCTGAGCTCCAGCCCGAGCAGAAATATCTACATGTCTGTTTTTAGCCTCCTTGCCTTAGCCCCGTGAGCCCGAGTCAGTTTACCTGGGCTCTGAGACTCGCTGCTGTGTGTTTTTTCTCCAGTGTAGATATACCCTAAAGATCCTGTGACACTTATTAGCGGTTTTGAGAGTTATCCCTAGTGCTCTGATTGGACTCCAGCTTTAGTTGTTCTGTTCCTCCAACTTCTCCTCGTCATTTCAGTTGAATACAGTCTTTGTTTTCACTTCCTATTTTAAACTGTGCAGCTGAGGAGCTCCCTGAATGTAGACTGTAGGACCTCTAGATAAAATGCAGTCTATACATTTGTTTTTAGATTATGTATCTGAAATATACAGGACCTTGAGGAAGTGGGAAATAATACTGGTTGGCAGCTTCTTCTTCCTGTGTTAAATCCAACATGTAGCATGAGAGAAGAGTGTTACTCAGTAAAATATTATGATTGATATTACTGTGTCACTTAGGAGCCTCAGTCATGGATCAGGACCTTATTGTGGTAGGCACTGTACAAGCACAGAACAAAAAAGGCCCCTGCCCCAAGAAGCTTACTGTCTAACAATGGTTTCTATGTCGCTGCGGCTGTAAACAAGAATTCTGAGAAATGTGTTTGTCTCCGGAAATGGAGCCATGTCAAGTATCTTGCATGTGGTTTTCCACGGGGGTAGAGAAATGAAATGAATGTCAACAAAATTGTTGTTGCAGGTTCTCTGGACCCCAGAGGTGCTGCTAAATGGCATACGCTTCTCCAGAACGAGTCCAGATGGTGAGGAAGGGTATCCTGGGGAACTAAAAGTCTGGGTGACCTACACGCTCGATGGTGGGGAACTAGCAATAAACTACCGAGCTCAAAGCAGCAGCACTACTCCTATTAGCCTGACAAACCATGCCTACTTCAATCTAGCAGGCCAGGTAAGATAATCATCCTTGGTACCTCTCATGCTTTGGAAGCATGACTGAATTAATCTCACTAACCTAAATGCCTTGTAACTCTCTCATGAGCTACGTTGTCCAGTGATCTTACTCTGCTTGCTATAACATCGGAACAACTAATACTTTAATACATCGTGAGGGGAGGGGAACCAAGAGCCATGTGCAAGTTGGGATAGAATGAAGGAGGGAGACAGTGGGGCTATTTGTGGTGTGGGTGGTCAGAAAAGCCCAGTCCAAGGGGGTTCAGGGCAATTAGGGACATGCCCTGCTCAGGGAAGTTAATTTAGCACCAGGAGAAGCTACTGTGACTCTTACAGTCTGTTTGGATTCCCAAGCAAGTGCAGAAGGGACTGCGTACAGGACAGTGGCTTGTGATGTACAGAGCAGACTGGATGAGCACCTGGTCTTTTCTGGCCTTAAACTCCCTGACTCTGAGAGAAAATGAAGCTTGTTGGGGTCACCACCACTCATGGCTTTTGGGAAAATGGCTCTTTTCTGTTCCCCATTGTTTCTGGGCCAGGAGACTCAGAACAACCCAACCAGCTAACAAAGCGTTAAATACACTTGCATCACTGAAACAGAGGTTATCCCAGTGTTATGGGTACTTCACTTTGTGCTGACACATCCCTTGGTCTTACTTCATTCTACTAGTGCCTTGAGCCCCGGCTGAGATCAGGGCCCCCACACTAGGAGCTGTAGACAAATGTAGTGAGAGAGTCCTGGCTCACAGTCTAACTAGACAAGACACAAAACAGCTGGAAGGAGAGAAAAACAAAGGCATAGAAAGGGAAAGTGAATTGTCTAAAGTCACCCAACCATTCACAGCAGAGATGGGAGTAGAGCCCATGTCTCTTGAGTCACCGTGCCCTGCCATGTGGACCACACTGCTTCTCAATTACATTTTGCTCTCATTACATTTATAATCAGGCATGAAGCCAAAGGTATAGAAAATAATTCTCCCAAGTACTGCTGTGCAGTGAGGATAGCATCTGATAGCATTGTTACATTCTTACACTTTGAAACATGCTAGATAGAAAGAGATATTTTAGAATGTCTGCGTAATTTAACTATATCAATGCCATTGTTTTAACAACTGCAGTGTAATCATCAGTGTATAGTTAATTGGTTAATGATAATGCAAAGTAAACAAATATAATTTGCAGCATAATCACATTTTATGGAGCAGACATAACACCTGCAGTGTGTGTGTCTCTGTGTGAGAAGTTGTTACGCTGATTAGAAAGTGACACACACATTTAAGGGCTTGATCTTGCTCCTATTTCAGTTGGGGGGGGGGGGCAGTTTGCAGGTTGCCATTCGCTTCAGTGGAAGCAGGATCAGACCCATACTTACACAGAATCCCCACCACAAGAGAAGAAAACCTTCCTTCTCCAGCCCAGAAGGACTTTTGCCCTCTAGAACAAAGACTGCCAACCACAGCACAACATTCGTGACCCTGACACCTTCTGATCTACTTTAGTGCCTTTGCGGGGTTACACTTTAGTTTTGCTTTTTTGATGATTTGTAAAAGCTTATTTAGGCACTTTCGGTTTGTTTGTTTTTTGAGTTTTTGTTGCTAAACAAATGTTATTTACATACTGAAATAAAACAGATGGTTTGTAAAACCTAGACAGAATGTGCTTTATTTGTTTCTGAAAGATAGCTGGGCTGTTATGGAATTTTAGGGGTAAGACTTGGAAAGTGTACTGAACCCCCTTCACTGTGAAAGCTAGATAACGTTGACTTTTCTTAGAAACAGGTATTGACCAATAGCCATTGGCAATATCAATGGTAAAAAACCATTTTGCTTTGGGATTTACAGATTTAATTGGGTTAGGCATTTTGGATACAACAGCTGCACAAGCTAGAATTACTTGATTTAATTTTTGATAATTAATAGTAAAATGCCATGACCCATTTGGTTTTTGTACTAGCCAAATTAGAGAATTGCATACTGAAGAATACTTATGGATGATTTTTTGTTGCAGCAAAGATGTAATGGTTTCAGCAATATGAGGATTGGCCTGATATGGGAAAGGATTTGGGGGATTGTTTTTTTTTTTTTTCAATTTTAACAGTTACTTTTATTTTTTTACACTTATGCTTTTGTTTAGCAAAAGCATTAACTTATTTAGCCACAATTGCCTGCATCTTAGCTTTTTTTTTTTTTTGCGCAATTTTTTTAACGTACAAACACAGAACAAAAAGACAGTCCTTGTACCAGAAAGCTTTCAGTCAAAGACCCAGATCCTCAAAAAAAACAACCAGTGGGAGTTAGGTACCTAAATATCTCTGAGGATCTGGCCCCAAGAAAGTGTCTACCTTAGGTTTTATATGGTACCTTCCCTAGTAACTTTCCTGTGTGCACTGGGGGAAAGCAATAAGGAAGTGCAGGACAGGCAGACAGAGGTGAGTGCGGAAATTTCCAGCTCAGTACAGTTGGCAAGCTTTTCAGCATGCCCACTGTACCAGTACATACAAGCTGTCATTCTGACAAGTAGTCTGTTCTTGACTGTGTATAGAGCATTGATTAGGCTGTGAGTGTATCGAGCAGTGGAGTGGGATTAAAGCCTTGGGATTATGAGGGTTGCTTTTGCCTCTCTCTGCTTACTGGGTAACGTGGAGACTGTGCAAGTTATAGGGAAGCTCAGAGTCACTAACGTTTGAACGCTGCAATCCAGCGACATGGGCTCTGCTGGAGTTTGTGGTCAGTGTCCATGTGGTATGAGAACTGCCAGTGGAAAACACCCTGCACAGGTACCTGGACACATGTAAGGGGTACAGTGTAAGTGTAAACATTTCTTTCATTGTCTCCTAGGGATCACATGATATCTACAGCCATATGGTCTCCATAGAAGCAGACTCTTACTTGCCTGTGGATGACACCCTGATCCCTACTGGTTGGTGACTTTGAGAATTTCATTTGTTTGAGGGGAGGGGATTTCATAGCTCAGCGGGAGCAGGACTGGCTCTAAGGCGAGGAAAGTCATTCTTAAACCTAAGTGAAGTTTCTTGTTCCAGTAGAGTAATGGTTTGAGCCTTCTGTTAGCAAACAGGAGTGGCATGAAAGGGGGTCCAAAGCCACATGACAATAGCTCTCCTTGCATGAGGTAGCTCTGCAGTTTGCACAGAACTGACCCTTGTCTCACCCAAACATAGTTGGAGAACGATTCCCTAAGCCCTGGTGTGACTGATTGCGTTGGCCTTGTAGCCCCCATTATGGTGCTGGTACCTGCTCCACGGTTAACTGAGGTTTCAACGGATGAGCCTGATGTTTGGCCTCCATTTAAAATCCCCCCAAAAGCTGCATGTGTCTCCAAATTGAGAGGTTGTATTTGGGTCCCATCTGGGATCCTTCCATCAAATTTGAAGAGATCAGACAAAGTTCTGAGGGGATCAGTGGCATTCTAAAAATCTAACACTTTTTTCCATGTACTGCACAGGAGAGGGCTCTGTGACCTCATGTGTATGCCAGCTAGTGAGTCACATGTCCTCTGTACAGCGACACACTAGCTCTGTGTCTAAAGAGCTCATGTGCCTAGGCCATGCAAAGAGCACTTGGTTAGGTAACACTTCATCCTGCTTTGTTCCAGAGATGTGGGTGTGAAACAAACTACACAGCCATGTGTTCTGAGATGGACATTTTCCATATGCCACGTGCAAGGAAGAAAGTTGTGAGGTTGCTTTCACCACAGGGGCAGAGTTAAGGGGATTTGGCTGCCTTAACTGTGAATTTCTCTCCTTTCAGAGGTTTGACTATTTTGGGAGCTCAGAAACCCAGGAAGTTCTGAATTGTCTTTTAAATCTAGCACCCTTGAAAGGTAATTTACATTCATACCACTGATAGGTTCCTGCAACTTTCCTCAGTGGATAAAGCTCAGTGTGAGTAGCCACAGGCTGGCTCACCACTCTGGGCATGTGGTGAGCATTCCCGCATGGGGCAAATAAATGAGGTAATTAACCAATAAACAAGGTGGGTGATTCAGCTGCTCATCAGAGGACAGTTACTGGAGAGACAGGAATGGGGAGGCTGGAAGGAAGGGCCAGAGAAACCCAGGATCTTCAGGAGGTGAGATCTCTTTCCCCCCCCCATCATGTGTCTGGGGAGAAGGGAAAAGCCTCATGTTGTGGGGAACAAGCCCTCATATAGCACCTTGTAAATGAAGCACACAGGGTTGAACTTGCCATGGGAGTGTGTGAGGACTGTTTGCAGAGAGGAATCCAGGGTGAGGGACTTCACTCTGCTACACATAGGTATGAGTAACTTCATCCGATCATCTCGGGGCATCATGGGTCTCCATATTTCCATTGTGTAATGAGTGGGGAGGGGAAGCCAGTGAAGCCCTTTCTGCCTGTGGATACCTGTGGGTATGTCTGTGTTGCAGCTGGGAGCAAGCCCCCAGCCTGGGTAGACAGACTTGCACTAGCAGGCTAAAAACAGTTGTGCGGACAGAGGCAGAGGCTCAGGTTCACTGCCCCCCTAGGCTTGAGCTTGGGTGGCCAGTCCAAGTCTCCACCTAAGCTGCAGTGCCAAAGTCCCACAGCTGTTTTGAGCGCACTAGCCCAAGCCACGCCAGCGCAAGTCTGTCTCTCTAGCCTGTGAGACTTGCTTCCAGCTGCCTCTCATGTCCTTCTCCCCCGCCGTTCTCCCCACCTGCTTCCTCCAGCCCGGCTGCTTGTGCTGTTGCCAGCTGAGCAGCTCCTAGTGCTAGCACCTGGTTCCTTTTCCCCTTTCCTTCCTCTTGCAATGCCTGGCTTACTCATGCTTGTCTAGCAAAGTTTTCCACATGATCTTGAGGTCCTACTATTCCCATAAGCTGTGCCTGGATAATCTGTCCCTCAAAGCCTGGCCATATTACATGATGGGAATCCCAGGTACAGTCTGATTGCTTTGTTTCACATGGGATGGGTCAGATCCTCAACTAGCATAAATCAGCACAACTCGATTGCTGTGTCACTGGGGCTACACCAATTGACACCAGCCGAGGAGCAGGCCTGGTAGCTTGTATTATGAAGGACTGTCTTGGTGCTGAGCAAATTAATTTTTTCAAAAAGGAATGAATTAAATGCTGAAAAGTTTGAATCGGTCCCAAATCAATTTTAAAATTAAAAGTAAAATGTCAAAGTAGCCCAGGCGCCTCTGAAGTCTCAGGTGCCACAGCAGGGAGAGAAGAATGTGGCGTTTTTCTCCTCAAATTGTTGCTGCCAGCCAAGCCTGTTTCGGGGGGAGGGAAGAGCAATTGCCCAGGGGCCCAGGTGATTTAAAAGGGCCCATGGCAGTGGCGGCGGGAGCCCCAGGCCCTTTTAAATCATCCGGGCGGCCGCAGGGCTCCTAGTCATGCGCAGGGTGGTACCGGCAGTGGTGAAGGCAGCCGGGCGGGTATGTGGAAGCCCTGGCCGTGCCCATTGACTGTTCTGCCCTGGGGCCTGGAATTGCTGTCGGCGGGCCTGCTGCCAGCAAAGCACTGGCAGCTAAACCTCAATGGAAACCACCAGAGCTCTCCCTGCCTAACCTCAGAGACACTTAAATACAATGAGCGCTGGTGAGTGATGGTCACACACTGTCTGGATAACTGTGTACAACAGAGGAAAGGCGAATCCTTTAAAGTTTTTGGCGAGGTCTTTCCCCGTGTGGAAGTCTCCCTGTTCCAGGCTGTCTCCGTCAGTCTGTTGATTTCAGCGGAGTTCTGCTGAAGTGAATTGGAGTTGAGCCAGGCCCCATGTTTCTAGGCCTTCAGGTTTTCGTTGCATAAACACCCCACTCGAGTGTAAGCCATGCTGCAGCTTTCCCCATGAGGGTGCGGTGCACAGTTAGGCCTGCAGGGGGTGCACCACTCTACCTGGCTAGGGGCAGCAGCATAGAGAAGGGAGAGGGAGTTGTAAAGGCCCTGACTGAGTTGTCCAGGCGCCTTGCTCCTCTTGGTTGAGGGAGAGCAGGAGTTAAATTTACTGGGTTCTCTGTGCCTGTGTCATCTTCACTTGACACCAGCTGAGGCCAGACCTAGAGCACTCCTGCTGTACCAGCTGCTCCTAAAACTGGCCTTATACCCATCTCCCACCCAGCAGCAGAGGCCCCTTCCCAAGACCTAGGATGGGCAGGAGCCAAAGATCCCAGCAGTCCTAGTAGAACACCATTGCCTCCCTAGGGACTGGGGAGCTGGCACTGTTTGTGAGCTCTGAGGAGCAGAAGGGAGGCCCCTGCCCAGCTAGGGCAGAGATGGCTGCTCTCGCACTGAAGAGCTAACAGTTTTGGGTGAGAGGAAGCAGAAAACTGATTAATTTGTGCAGCTAAGGTGGAAGAGACCAGAGAACTGATGAGCTGGGGGTGTGAGGAAATGGAGGGGGCACGGCATTATGGGTACGTGGGGGACGAATGAGGGAAAGTTGGGTGTCTGACATGCGGGGAGGGGTGAGCAGTGATGGAATGGCAGGGTGGCGTGGTTGTCACGTGTGGGAGAGAGTGAGTGCCTGGCGTGAACGATATGTGAGAGAATGAGATAAAGTTTGGAGTGAAGTGTGTCTGTCTCCCCTCTGTCCGCCCAGGGGTCTGACAAGTGTGCGTGCATTTGTGTGTGTGTGTGTCCATCCCTCTGTCCACCCAGGAGTCTGATGGGCGTGTGCCCTTCTGTCCACCAAGGGATCTGACTGGGGTGTGTGACCCCCTTTGTCCACCCAAGGATTTGATGGGTGTGTGTGTCCCTCTGTCCATCCAGTGGTCTGAAGGGTGTGTCTGTGTGTCTGTCCGGGGGGGCGTGTCTACGTCTGTATCAGTGTGCGGGGTGGGAGTGCTGTGTGCGTTGGCGTTTCTGGTAAGCCTCGGATAGCAAAATTTTGCTGGAGCTGGTAGGTTTTATTTCCTTGACGTTTTTGCAAGTCTGCATTACCATATGCCTTCCGGCTCCGCTGTGGGCAAGTCACATTGATTTGCACCTGGGGGCGGGGGTGAGTAGATCTAGATGAATCTGCGTCATTACTCCTCATGCATCTCCTCTGGATCCAGGACCCAATTCAGCAAGAGACTGAATGTAGGCACACCAGTAGTCCCCTGGGCTTCAGAATGCAAAAGGGCATTGACTTCAGTGGGACTGATGCCATGCTTAGAGTTAATCCCATGCTAAGTACAAGACACTTACCTTGCTGAATTGGGACCTTAGTGTAATGTTTCAATGGATGCTCATGCATTTTAAGTGACATCTCTTTCTTGAAAGTTAGCAGTTACCCTGGCTGGTTATTTAAGTTTTTAATTGCACCTTGGCTTGATATTCCTGTTTTCTGTATCTATTTGCCTTTTAACATTTTGCCATTAAGGCAAAAAAATAGATGGATATTCTGTGCTTAGTTAGGTGGAGGTTGTGTATATTTTAAAAAACATTTTGTGTGGGACTTTCTCTTTTTTTTTAGCATAAGTAGACACCTGAATAAAACAGCTTCTCTTTTTAAAGTGATTCTTCCTCCATTCTAATGTAGTCAGTAGAATTCTACATTTAGATCAGTTCGAAAGCCACAAAAATGCATGACTTGTAAGATAAAGAGTGATTCTGAGCATTTGCAAAGAAGAACTGGTGCAGAGCAACTGATGAGTTCAAAATGAGTAGATCTGAAAAGTCAGGGCAGTCAGCAGCGAGGTGAGGCTGTGACTGCTGATGTGAGAAGAGAAATGTCCCCAAACAGGGACTTCAGAGCAACAAAAAGATTAACTGTTTGATGGAAAGTTTGTTGTTCCATTCAAAGTTACCCTCATTGGCGATAAATCCGAGCAAATAAAAACTTGGCAATTGCCAGGAAAATAGTTCATACAAAACTTGATCACAGACGGCAGCACTGCGCCAGAGAACCGATGGCTGTGATCCGTGGCCCTGATCTCCCACTGCCTGTCACTTACACCTGTGCTTCCAAATCTGGCTGGCAGCGTGTGGCACCTGCTGTGTGGCATAATTTCCTATTGTCAAGGACTGTGCTTAGTGGAGGAAGAGTCACTTTAAAGAGAGAAACTGTTTTACTCAGGTGTCTACTTGTGCTAAAAAAAAAAAACACAACCCCACACAAAATGGTCTTAAAAGTATGCACAACCTCCACATCACCCACCAAACACAAAATATCCAACTAGCATTTTTGGCAGCGTTTGACACCTGCTCTCTGGTATTGTTTCCTATTGTAAAGGTCTGTGCAGGGAGTGGGGAATGACGGCCCTGTGTGACTCTGAAGAAGGGGATGATTTTCAAAGGGCAGCTAGACACCAAACTCCCATCTGTGCCTCCGAAAATCTCCCCATAACTTATAACTTTTTGGTAATGGGTTTGAGTGCTTTGGGCTCAAACAATTCTTAAGGTCCACTAGAAGTGGAGAGATCACACTCTGTGACCTTGTCCTCTCTACTGGCTTTATTATTAGCATATCAGGTGACTATTACATTCTTCTCTAGCTTCTCTCTACTTCTTCCATTTTCATTTATTTATCGATATGTTTCTGGTGATCACCTATTCATGTGCTGAAGTGTGTGTGTTAGGGCTTCTAAAGAGTGATTATGTGGATATGTTCTTTTACACTTTATTTACCAATTGTCACTTGTTATGGCACTTAAATACTAATAATGTCAGAGTATGGCAGGCCTGGTGGGGTACGGAGTGCACGCTGGAGCCCCCTGGTTTGATCTGCCATGAGTAGCCTGCTGTGTACTCTGAATGCAGCATGTGAGACATGTTTAATTCCACCCACAGTCCTGGTGGAGTTTGGTCCATTATTCTCCCTACACCTTTCCTTGGTTATAGTCCTTGGCAGTATTTGTTGCCATATGGGTATAACTCTTGATGTGCAGAACAAACCCAGAAGTTTCTTGTTAATTTCAGAGGGTTTGATGATGCCTGTAAGGGCCAGTCTTGTGTCCCAGAGTTCCATTGTCCACAGTGTGAGGGGCGCATAAACTGCTGTATCTCTTTAAGGAGTGCATATACTGCTCCCCACATGGCTAGCCATCTCTGCTGATTGGTAGTTAGGGATGGAGTCATGGCTCTGCCCACTCCCTGCCTCTCTGGTGGGAGCCCCATCTCAGCAGCCCCTGCACTCCAACACACTCACTGTGTGATCACATAAGGCCACAGTCTAGCAGCTGATAGTTATTTATAGCAAAGCCAAGTGATCTGCAATAGCCATTGCCTCATTGCAGCAGTCGGTGACACCACACAGCCACGTGCGCAGATCCGGCTCTATTCATAGCCAGCTTGTGATTTGTACATCGAGGGTGCTTGAAGGTAAACCATGAGCTGTCATCAGGAGATGGGGAAATGCTGGTGATCATGTGACCAAAAGTACTGCACAATACCAGCATGTTCATGAAAATGCTGGGTGCTGGGATCCTCAACCACAGAGAAAATATGAAGTTAGATCCTGAGTCAGCCTAGATAATTTTATGTTTCTAGAATAACTAGCTGCAGTCGGAGGTGGCCTCATCCAGCCTTGGCCCTCATCCATTTCCCCAGTCAACTAATCACTGTGTGTGTTCTGCATAGCAGTAAGGAGATGGAGGAAATCAATGGCAGCCAAGGTCAGTTTGTGCTCACCATTGGAGTGACAAATATCTAGCCACTCTTTGGGAACCATGGGCCAGATCCTGAGGGCCAGCTAAGCTGTGCAGGACACAGAGGGAGTGGGGAAAGGTGGCTCTAGGCAACATCTCTGTTCCCCTAATCCTGGGGCTGTGAGGTTCTGCAGGACGGGACAGGAACCTGGGTCTGCAGGAGGGCAGACGCAAACCCGCAGCCATGGTAGGGCTGCATGCATTACCGTATAGACCCTGTGGAAATAAATACCACAGGAAGTACTGCCTCAGGAGGAGGAGACCAGGAAGTGTCTGTACAACAAGATGGACTCCCCTGTTGGCTGTAATGGTGGACATGCCTCTTGGATTGATCTTGGACGCCTGACTCCAGTACTGACTTTCGGAGCTGTTCCTAGCCTCTGACTGCCACTGCTCTGACCACTAGGTATGACTGCCCAAGCCCCAGTCATGACTGACTGACTGGCTAGGCAGTAGTTTCTCTGGTGGAATTTGCAGCAATCTCGGGGCTGCTCTAAATTATGCCAGCAATAATGTTCCCGTAGGGACTGTTCTACCAAGGATCACCAGAGTCCAAGATGCTTCTGGCCCACCCCCGTGCCTAAGGGGATGCTGGAACAGGTAGTCAGAGCTGGCTACATCTACTTTATATACCATACAGGGACTCTCCTACAATAGGGTAATCTACCCATAAGGGGAGCTTTCTAATTGTCCTGTCTGAGAAGCACCAATCAGTTGGACGGGGGCCTGAAGATCTGCTGTGTCTATGCTAAAAAGCTGAGGTCCTCTGATCTGAATGTTCTTCCTCTTCTCTTTCCTTTCAGTAGAAGTTTAAATCATGGCTTGGTCTCAGTTATCTTTCCAGCCTACTTTAGGAGATCATTGTCTCTTGTTCCAAACCATTTGCCGTCCGGTTTGCCGCGTGGTGGAGGCATGTTATGCTGCCATGATGCAGGACGCCCAGCCACAGGAGCTCTCTGAAGCAGTGGAGAGAAGGGATGTGGAGGAAGTGGTTGTGGGATATGACTAAGAAAACTTGCAGTGAGTGGGCTTGTATCAGCTTCGGTGCCTGAGAACTGAGCATGGTTCACACAGGCACAAGTCAGGAGGTGCAGTCTCAGGCGGCTTGCAGCAGCTACTCCTGCTGGAAAGAGGCAGCAGCTGACAGTGGTGGAACTGAGCAGGGTGGTTAGTGGATGTGGCACTTGAGGTTTATGAGGATTGGCCTGGAGATTATCCCTAATTTACAGCCTGGGAGAGACACAGAGGGGAAGTGGCTTGCCCCAGGTCACCATGCTTCTTGTGACAGTAGGAGAAGGGAAAGAGACACCACAAATAACACCAATAGCCCTTTGTGTTGGGAAGTGGCTATCACCTAGGTCTAGCAAACTGTTAAGGCTGTGCACCTCACACCTCTCCTTGTTTTGTTATCTCTTTAATCTGAGCTAAGGGGCCCGGACTGAATGCATGTTTGCACTTTGTGGGAAAACACGGAGACCCACAATGTATCAGTCACTGGATCACTGGAGATCCCAGACCTTATGGCATGGCAGGCTTAGCCTCCAGAGAAGTGGAAGGAGGGAACTGCTCACTTAGTGCATAGGCCTTCTCCCCTCTGACTGAGAGCTTGATCCAAACCCCACTGAAGTGTGGGGGAAGACTCCCATTGAATTCAATAGGCTTTGGGTGCGGCCCTGACACTGAGCAGCAGGATGTGAAATAGAAAGGCCCAGAGAAAGGGAGCAGTTTGTCACCTTCTAGCGCTATAAGGAAGTTCTTGTGTTGCAAAGTTGTCAAGAGTTTGCTCATCTGAGAAGAGAAAGCGCACTGTGGTTACTGGGATCACAGCCACCTTAGAGGGAAGCAGTCTGAGCAAAGGGATAAAATGCAAGATTCAGCATAGAGCTTTTTGATGGTTCCCATAGACCTGTGACATCGAAGCCGCTCTTGGTCTGTAGGGGATGCAGCATTTTCTACTGGGATCCCCACCAAAGCAGAATTTCCCATTGCAGTGCAGAGCGTAAAACAACACTGGGGTAAAGACAGACCGGACTGGCAGTGCTCCGAATGTGAAATAACACCAGTGAGGTCAATGGCATTATACCCGTGGGAGTGGGTGGAGAATCAGGTCCCCAGTTTCAGAAGTTTAGCTCCCTAAGGCTAGAGCATTTGAAAAGTGGCTACTGATTTTGCATGTCTCAGTTTTTGGGTACCCAATCTGAGATCCTGGGGGCCAAACTTTCAGAGGGGCTGTCCCCCCCCCCAACTCCTGTCAAAGTTAATGGAAGCCTGTGGGTACTTGGCGCCTCAGAAAAACCAGCCCTAGGTATCACAAGCTGCGTTCCCAAAATCTGAGGCATCCTGAAATTAGTGTACTCTTTTGAAAGTGTTGGACTAAACAGTTACCAGAAGCCCTTGTTGGCTTTGCTGTTCAGATCCTTTGGAGTAGGGCTTGGGACCCAATTCACTTTTAGAGGCGCTATTGATACAAATGTAGGACTCTATCCAATGGCAATGGAGATGCTTCACTGAGCACTGGATCATCCCCTTAGGTAGGTAGCGGCACATGCACACTGGATCTGTGCCGTGTGAAACCAGTGCAACAGGGCCATGAGAACAGCTTTGCTATTGAACACGGCTCATTCCAAAAAGGCATGTCTCTGAGTCAGCCCTGGAAGTTTTGATATCAAATTCACCTTGTTTTGAAGCAAAATGACTTGATTCTGAGTGTCAATGTGTGTTTGCGGTACCAGGGGGAGGAGGGAGGAAGTAGATGTTCCATCTGCTTAATTATTTTACTGTTGACTGAGTTTAGAAAAAATCCTACGTGCTCTTCCTTAGCGTGAGCAGCGCTTTGCTTGTTGAGAGAGCCGACTGCTGTTTTCAGTAACCAGTTCTAAGATTGCTGTTTCTTAGAGCTGCTATCTAGAGAAACCACATACAGCAGTTGCCTCGTTGAAGCAGGTGTGCTTGCATGTTAGCATCTTTCTACTTCTTCTAGGGGTGTTGCTCTACAGGCCTTCTGTGATGACAGAAGAGAATTGCAGAACATCTGACCGTGCCTTGGTGGGTTTACTCTGGAAGTGTGGGGAGCTGGAGAATGTTGTGTGCACTTCATGCTGACTTGCTACCTCATGTCTTAACATTTTAAATCCCGTCTGTTATCATCAGGGAATATACACAGAGAGTTGGGGGGTGGGGGTGGAGAAACAATTTACACTCTGTCCGAAAGGCTGCAACATAACACGACTTTATCTCTTAGAATCCAGAAGTCTAACACACACACACACCAAATGGAACGAGAGACAAAGCAGGCTGCTCCCTAAGGCAGAGAAGCACAATTCATCCTACTTTAGGCTGGGTCACTGCATACTGACTGCTGAAGACCCAGATGGCACACTTTCCTCTGAGCCGCCCCTAACCTGCCAGCAAGACCAGAAAGCCTCTTGGAACCTAAAGTAATGGCTTGTAATTTCAATACCATGTTCAGTACCCTAGCCCCAGGGGAGCAGGGAGTTATCCTGGTGGTTCTGAGCTTCTGCAGAATCTCAGTTTTCACATAAAAGGAAGAGTAGGTTTCTAGCCTTTATGGTTGTGAGTGTAACCAGTGTTGTATTGATCGGGGTTGTGAGCATCTCTCTGGCCAGGGGGTTGCATTGTGTATGTCTGCCTAGAGTGGGGGGTGTGAGGATGGGTGAGAGTACCTCCATTTATCCAGGGTGTGAAATGGGTATAGGTGTGTCTCTCCATCCAGAGCGGTGGTGTGTTCATCCCAGGGTTTGAGAGCATGTACATAAAAAGACCAAGATTCCCTTTTCTCTCTTTAAGTGAGTGAAAATGGGTGAAGTCAGAGCGCGCCCAGGAGAAGATCTCCCTCTCAAGAATAAACCTGGATCAGTTCTTTTCTTGCTGGGAGTTTCTGCAAGATACCCTAGAGAACAGCCCATTGATCTCCCCTGGCGAGCTGTAGGTCCAGCAGCTCCTTCCTCAGCCATGCACACTGCTACTTAGGCCAAAACGTACTGTGGCACAGCTAGGTCGGTTAGAAGTGTGAAAGAACCCGCCGGATAGAGCAGCTATGCTGACAGCTGTGCAGCCAAAAGCTCTCTGGTAACGTCGGTCAGGAAGGTGGTGTTCCTATGCCATCAGAAAAACTCCTGTCAGCGTAGCTGTCTGTACTGGGGGCTCTGCCGGCATCACTCTACTGCCATCGGCTCTGTAGTGTGGACACGGCCTTAATTGCCTTCTTCTTTTACTAAGTCTCTTTGTCTCTTCCATTTTTCTCTCCTCTCTGACTCTCTCCCACTTTTTAGACTCCGAGAGGCCGCTGAAGTGACGCACCACGCAGTAACAGTGAGCACAGAGTTCAGACTATGCCTCGTCCCTTGCATTTGCATACACAGTGCGCTGCGAGCTAAGCGATCTTTTGCCTTCCTTGCAGCTGGCTCTGGTTCCTCACCTGCCCCATTTCTTACTATAAAGCTTAAAAGCAGGGCATGCGTCTCCCTGCCCTGCATGTCTCAGATGGCCATAGCTCGGCAGCGTGAGCTGCTCACCGCAGCCAACAGTGCCCCCTGCAGAGCCGAGGTGAAGGGTGCGTTTTGAAAGAGCTGGTGATGCCTGAATCTGCTGCTCAGCTGAACTCTGTCACCAGATTAATGGTGTCTCAAGCAGACGGGTGCGGAGGGGACAGTGCCTATTCATTGTGTGATGTCAATGGGAGACTAGTCTGTCATCCCTACAAGTGGTCCCTTTGGCGCCAGGTTGAGCCGTATTGGCTCTGTCCTGTGGGGAAGTCTGCACAGCCAGGGCCTGTACAGGAACTCGTTCTGTCACGAAGCAAAGGGCTTCCATCTCTCAGGCTATCCACTTCTCTGCAGCATGAAATGCTCACTTTAAAAAGTTGTCTAAGGAGTTCTAAAAACACCTAGATTGTAAGGCCCTGATTCAGCAGATTCACTACTTAGAACATCAGTTCTTTGGGACAGGAACTGTCATTGTGTTCTATGTTTGCACAGCACCTGATGCAGGGGGACCTGGCCCACGATGGGGCTCCTAGGTGCTGCGGTATTGTTAATAATAATAATAATAATTAATAAAACACTCAAGCACATGCTTAACGTTAAGCACAGAAGTAGTCCCAGGAACGTAAAGATATGAATGTGCTTAATTGCTTTGCTGGATTGGTAATACAATATGGGGCATACAGTCTTCAAGTAAGTAAAAGGTTGTTACAAGGAGGATTTTCTCCTTAACCACTGAGGATAGGACAAAAAGCAATGGGCTTAAATTGCAGCAAGGGAGATTTAGGTTGGACATTAGGAAAAACTTCCTATCTGTCTGGGTGGTTAAGCACTGGAACAAATTACCGAGGGAGGTTGTGGACTCTGTTATTGGAGGATTTTAAGAACGGGTTAGTTAGACAAACACCTGTCAGGGATGGTCTCTAAGACTTAGTCCTGCCTCAGTGCAGGGGACTGGACTAGATGACCTGTTGAGATCCCGTCTAGTCCTACGTTTAGTTCTATTATTTCTACCGCAGGGTTATTCATTGACATCGTTCAGTATTTCAGAGCTGCAGTGTCCTTTTTTCTATGGTTCCTGGAGCCTCTTTGTGAGTTACTAGAACAGGCTGTCTGCTCATCGAGAGCCTCCCTGTGCTGTTTCCCCCCAGGAGAGGTGGCTGCGGTGCAGGACACAGCTTTTGATCTGAGGAAGCCGGTAGAGCTTGGAAGACACATGCAGAAGTTTCAGCTCCCTGGCTTTGACCATAACTTCTGCTTGGAACAATCGGCGGCTCGACGCTATTGTGCAAGGTGGGAACTCGATTGCATCAGCTGTGTAAAGCAGTGGTGGCTCCTTGGCTTCAGGTCTTTCTGGTTTGCACCAGTTGTGCTTGCAGCACAGAGGGCATCGACTGGGGACTCTGAAGGAAGGTCCCAATTTTCTGTCCCTTCCATCTACAGGCCCCCCATTACCAGAGTATTTGAGCCTCCCAGTCTTTAATGTATTTCCCCTCACAAGAGGCCTGTGAGGCAGGGCCGTGCTGCCGTCCCCATGCTGCAGATGGGGAACTGAGGCACAGAGAGATTGAGTGGTTAAGGTCACCGTGGGAGCCTTGGGCAGGGAGTTGAACCTCTCTCCTGAGTACCGGGCCAGCACCCTGACCACTGAACCATCCTTCTCCCCTCTCCTTGCCCTGTTCTTCCTGGCTCCCTGCCACTCACCCTGTCTGGCTCTCACTTCCCTGGTCAATGCAATGCATGGCCCTTTCCCTCCCCCACGCCCTGTCTTGCTGCCCCTCCACTCCCGTCCCATAGGCCATCCACTGCCATCAGCCTCCTGTCAGCGCTTTGTCGTCTTGGCCTCCTCATTGCCTGGGCATTTAGACTGCACTAATTGCCAGGGAGGCTAAGTGCCCTACAAAATTGCATGAGCTGAAGGCTGATCTTCTGGTTCCTCTAGCAGGCTTCTCATTAATGTCACTCTTCCCGTGGGGAAGCTGGGACAAAGAGGGGAGTCTTGCACTGTGTCCTGAAGTGCTGGTCAGTTCTTCTCAGACTATCCTCTTTCCTTGCTTTCCAGGTTTCGTTCCTTCCCCCTCTTGCTTTCTGTCCTTGCTCCCTGGGTACAAACCTGCCTCTTTATACAGCAACAGAGGGTCCTGTGGCACCTTTAAGACTAACAGAAGTATTGAGAGCATAAGCTTTTGTGGGTAAGAACCTCACAAAGCTTATGCTCCCAATACTTCTGTTAGTCTTAAAGGTGCCACAGGACCCTCTGTTGCTTTGTACAGATTCAGACTAACAGGGCTAGTTACTTGTCTCTTTATACAGAGCACACCATCCCCCTAGTGGCAGGACGATGGAGGTTTACACCACTCAGCCTGGGATCCAGTTCTACACTGGAAATTTCCTGGACGGCTCGCTGGAGGGGAAAGGGGGCTCTGTGTATCCCAAGCATTCAGCCTTCTGCCTTGAAACACAGAACTGGCCGGATGCAGTTAATAAGGTAACTATTGCTGTCCTGGAAATCCGTACCAGCGCTGGGGGGAAGGCTCCTCTGAGCTAATGGAAGTTACACACACGCTCATGGAGACGCAATGGCTCCTTAGGCCTGGTCTACACAGCTTTGTACCAGAAGATCAATGTTGGTTAGGGTGTGTGCCTCCTAATGTAGATGCAGTAACTCCAGGGTCATGACAAAACACCACTAGGAGCACCACAAATAACCTCCGCTTCCTGGATCTCAGTTTGGACTCAGGTTTCCAGGAATGTATTAACCAAATGCACCACCAGCCCCCTCCCCGCCCCATGTAACAGCCCTATCAAATGCCAGAAGCTGGGTGTGTAAGGAGGTAGCGGAGTGCTTTTCCTGTAGGAGGAGGAGATATTGTCACTTGCTGTATGATTGTATCTTAGCAACCAGGGGGTCGCACACTTGGTTCCTTTTGTCAGGTGGGCTCATTGCACCCACCAGGGGCTCCCTGCAGCCCTCCCTTTCCCCCCACAAGCTCTCTGTGAACCACCTCCCATCCCCTTCCATTTCAGGGACTCCCTGCGGTCCCTTCTCTTGTGCCAGGTGTCCTGAACTGTGTCTTAGCAATGAACGGTTCCTACAGTACTCAGGCCTGACATCGCTTCGCCCATGCCCTGCTCCCGTTCGCAGGTGTGAGAGCCTGTGAAAACACATGTGGCATCCTGCAGCCAAACTGTGAACCACAACGTACAGCTCACTTCACAACGTTCCCCTCCCGTGGGAGAGCTGTGCCTGGAACAGAACAGCTGTTTTAAATGCACAAAACGACGCCGATGCTGAGGCTTAAAACAAATGTTAAACTAAGCTGTTTGAAGTAGCCTATTTGGTCCTAGCATTTCCATTGCAGGAGCAGCAATAAATGTGTCCTTAGTTAGCTAACAATAAGCAGTATCAGGTTAAACCACCTCCCCTTAGAAGGCTACTGTGACAATTAAAAGGAGCATGAGGATTTTAGATCTTTGTACCAAAGCTAAAAATGGCTCTTGCTGAGCAGTGATAGCACACGGCCCCAGCTGTGAGACTGTCCGATCCAAGATACTGTGTTTTTCTTTCCACAGCCCCATTTCCCCAGTGCGCTGCTGCAGCCAGGAGAGGAGTATAACCACACAACTTGGCTCAAGTTTACTGCAGCTTGAGGAGTCACCTCTGCAGCCACAAGGAGAAATTCATCACAAAGTGCTCTGCGTAGTGGGAGGGGAGCAGGGGAAATCACTTAAAATAGCACCAGGAGCTTCCAAACTTCTCCAGCACGGGCAGAGGGGACAGGTGCCAGGACATCTCCTAAGGACGGCGTTTGTCAAAGCTCTCAACACTGCCTTGACGGCTCCCATTGGAATCACTGGTAAAGCTCCCCTTGATGTCAACAGAGGGAGGTAGGCCAGCGCTGAGGCCCTGGTCCCCAAAGGGACTTATGCACCAAACTGCCATTGAGTTCAATAGGAATTAGGCACCTAAATACCTTTAAAACCTGGTCCTTAGTGGCTACAAAACTTGTCTTCCTCATCCATCAATTGGACCATGTCAAGGCCTCTTTTAAACTCCTCTCCCCTGTCTCCTTCCCTATGGAATCCCCAGGGCCATGCAATTTTCATTCGGGATGAAATTGTCTTTGAGTCATTCCCACTTGCCCTGTCACGTTTGTCTCTTCCCACTCCCCCATCAGAGATTTTTTTCTGCACCAAACCTTCTGCCATTCAAGTGCTAACTAAAACCTCACTTCTGTGACCCCAGAAGTGAACCAAAAATAAATCTACCCACTATTCCTTCCTCTGGGCTGCCCCATGCAGCCCCGCTTCTCTGTATCTGTCTTTTAGGCCTGGTCTACACTAGAAAGTGTTACCTGTGTCTCGGTTAGGGGTGTGATGTTTTACCACTACAGTTATACCAGGAAAGACACTAGTGTGGATGCAGGTAAACTGACATAACACAGATATACTTATTGCCCTCTCATCTAGGTATAAAACAGTCTAATTTACTAGTGTAGAGAAGCCCCCAGAGAAAGAAACAGGTAGTGCTCACTCGTACAAGTAGGGACTAAAGCTAGGGGGTCTGTGGCCTCCATCCTCAAAGGCATTCAGCTACCTCACGCCCATGGGGCGTTACCTTTGAGGCTCTGGGCCTATGTGCAGGACTAAGGCCAGGGCTCCACAACAAGCAGTAGCCAGTGTCGCTAGGTTGGATGGGGTGTGCTGCGATTGACTCAGCTGTGCTGGCAGAACCCCCCTAGTTATACCAGCTGAGCTGCGCTTTGGCTGGTATTGCTCATTTTGCACGAGGGGGACGGAGTAAGTTACACCAGCAGCAGTGCAGCATTGCCAGCATAAGCTGCACTACTGGGCATGTAACGTACCCTGGCTACGTGTTCCGTGTGCAGATATGGCCTAAGCACCATTCACAAAACTAAGGCTCTGCAGGAGCAGTGATTGGCAAGATCAGCTTGACCTTGTGTTGCTTAAATAATAAAAATGGACGTCCTCTCAACCCACGTCCTGGGCGCCGCTGGCAGAAAACTTCTCTGAGATTTAAATCTGCTCAACTTCATCATTTGAATAGTTAATCTTCCATCTGGTGCTAGTAGCTGATGCAGGACTTATGCCCACCTAACTGTATAAAGATCTTGCTTATTACTCACTTTCACTGTATTGCTTTTACTTCCTCAATAAAAATGAATTTTCAAGATGACTTGTAGACCAAGAAGGCCCAGTTCCCAAGCTGAAGCCAAGGAGTGGGGCGGGGGTATGCGTGTACATAACCTTTCTGGAGCTGATTGTGCTGGCCAGTCCCCTACCCTCAGAGCGCCTCTGGCTACCAATGGCCATCAAGGAACTGTCAGAGCAGCTGGGACTCACTGAGGTACAAAGATGCCCCAGCTATGCGTCTAGCACCAGCCCTGGAATGCAGAGGTGACACGCAAGGATCTGCTGATATTGTGGAGATCCTCCCACGCCAGATCTACCAGTTTGGTGCTGGAGGGAGCAGAGCAAAACCACCCCAATGCAGCCCAGGATCTGACCCAGAGACTACATGATCCATGCAATCTGATCACTGATAATTCTACTGGCACTGTATTCATTTTTCCCCCTTTAGATTCACACATTAAGGCCAGAAGGGCTCATTGTGATCATATCGTCTGACCTCCTGCATAACACAGGACTTTCCTTAATTAATTCCTACTTCAAATCCACTAGCTATGGTTGAACTAGGAAAAGATCAAATCTTGATTTAAAAATTTCCAGTGATGGAGAAGCCACCAGATCCTTGGTAGGCTGTTCCAATGGTTAATTACCTTCATTCTTAAAAATGTGGGTCTTATTTCTAGTCTGAATTTGTCTGGCTTCAGCTTCTAGCCCTTGGCTCGTTAGACCTTTGCTAAACTGAAGAGCCCTTTATTAAGTTTCTGTTCCCTACACAGGTCCTTACAGATTGTGATCAAATTGCCCATTAATCTTCTCTTCAGTAAACTAAACAGATTAAGCATCTTGAGACTTTCACTATAAGGCATGTTTTTTAATCATTCTCACAGCTCTTCTCTGCGCCCTCTCCATTTTTTTGAATATTCTTGAATTGTGGAGAGTGGACCTGGACTCAGTCTTCCTGTAGTAGTTACATCAGTGCCAAACACAGTGATAATATAACCTCCCTAAGTCCATAGTCCCCTTTATACATCGAAGGGTCACAGCCCTTTTGGCAACAGTATCATGCTGGGACCTCATGTTCAGCTGATTATCCACTGTGACCCCAAATCTTTGCTTCCTAGGAGACTCCCCCACCTTGTAAGCATGGCCTTGGTGCTTTGTTCCTAGATGTATGCCTTTAGATTTGGCTATGCTGAAATGCATAGTATGCTTGTGTCCAGTTTACAAAGCAATCCAGAACGCACTCTATCAATGTCCTCTTCATTATCACTACCAAACCACTCCCCTGCTTTTGTGTCATCTGTCAAATTATCAGTGATGCTTTTTCTTCCAGGTCAGTGATAAAAATAAACAGCAAAGCACCAAGAACCAATCCCCACAGGACCCTACTTATTAGCAAGAGAGTTTTCAATCCATTTAATGTGTGCCATTTTGATTTTGTATCATTCTAACTTAACCAGTGTTGTACAGTACTGAGTCAACTGTCCTACAAAGTCTAAGTATATTATATCAACGCTATTACCTTTTTCAGTCAGATGTTAGCATGACAGTAATGTAAACTATCTTACCCAACTCCCTCACACATGGTAAATTCCCACTCAGCCCCTACTTCTAGCTAGAATTGTTGCCTGGTTCTCTCCCACTGAACATTCTCCTCCCAGCTCTAAGCCTGCAGGTTTTCCTGGGCAGCTTAGTTTCCTCTTGAACTTGGTCTACATGCACAAGTTGCACTACAAAAAAAAAAAAAAAAAAAAAAGTGTTAAACTAATGCAGCAAAGCTCTGTGCTGACACGTGTTTCAGTTTAACGGTTTGTCATTCCAGTTTAGGTCAAACCGATTCCCAACCAGTTAACACCAAACCAGAATCAAGGAACATCCACACAGGAGTTTGCACAGGTTTAACTAGCTTTAAATTCACACATCTTAAGTTCATGCAACTTTTCATGTACACAAGCCCTTAAACTGCTATGGTGGTTAATAGCAATAACTAGACTGGCATTTCCAGCTGCTCACACCACCAGATGCTCCGAAGGTTTTCTACTACTTGCCAGTTTCTGTTTCCAGAAGGGATGCACTGTATTTCAGCACATCACTGGCCACAGCTCCTTTACAGCCTGCGCTGCCCGCTCTTTGGGCACTACTGCCCCCTACCAGAGAAGGGGGAACCCTTCCCTTTGGAACAGTCCTGCCTGCATCTACCCTGTTCCTTAAGTACTCCCATGACAGACAGTTACAACTCTTAAATCCTAAGGAAATGCAGTCCCCGCTGCTGTTTCTATGCTGCTCTGGAGGAGCGGAGAGACAGAAGAGATGTACCAGTCCAGTAATTGTAGAGTCTGCATGTTTATTGTGGAGTAGGTTTGTCTTAACAGTACAGAAGAGAAAGAACTCATTAAATGCAATAGCATCATTCCATGTGGCACTTTTACTAGTTACACTGTAAAACTGCCAGACAATGGACAGTCTATACTGATGAATGTCATCCTAAGCAATGACTTCTGGGTATATTTGCTGAATTATTCCAGGAGAATCATACACTGTTGTCATTTCCCGCTCCCCATTTTGCAGTCTTGTTTTATGGATATTAGCAGAATATTAATCACAGCATAATTAGTACTGGGAGTGGATGCTTCTGTTGCTAGGCAACAATGCACTGAACGTATGGAAATCAAACACCAGAAAAATCAAGACTAGACGTCAAAGCTAGGAAAGTGGCTAGTACACTTCAGAAATAAAGCTGCCAAGTGTAACGTTTTCAGAGTGTGGGGACTACTTAGGGATTCTAACATCTACCAGACACATAAGTGGAGTCTAATGAGAAGTCTGTTATCTGAAAATTATGGGTTACCCAAAATTTGTCTTTTGGACCAAAAGGTCATTTTGCTATTTAAGGTACTACATTAATAACTTGATGCTTTTACAAGTTGTAAACTTTTAATCTGCCATTAGCCATTTCATTAGGAGCCCAAACAAGTCTGCTCTTTCAAATTCAGTGGATGTTTAGAAAACCCTAACAGTTCTCCTTAAATGTTGAAACTGACATCTAGCTACATTAAATAAAGTAGTCCAGAATAAAAAAAAACCTGGAGATTTGTAATATCTATTAAGGAAGCTGGCAGTCTAACACTATTTTTGCCAATCAGATAAGACTTATGGACAGCCAGGCTCAGTTTCAACACGAAATGCCAGATCCCCATGCAACTCCTGGATACAGACCAACATGGCTTTAGGGAGTTTCACATAAGATTCATTTTAAGCTCTTCAACCACATATCTGCTGTGTGCACTATATAGAGTTCATTTTACCAATATCTAAACAGGTTTTGTCTACCAGCGTACAGGCTGCTTTATGATTGCGACCTGTGTTGCAGAACAGTTCTCAGTTTCACTCAGGTTAGACTAACTGACCATAAATGGGTTGTGGTAGAGAAAGAGCGACATAGCTGCCTTTTCTTTTGGAACATGAACCGTTATTTGAAGGTAACCTGCAGTGAAAATATTGTGCTTGTGCCCTTCTGCTTTGTGATAAGAAAGACTTTACTTTTTGTAAACAAACTTTAGACATTAGAAATTCATACTCTCTCTACATTGGAAGATTACAATGAATAGAGAGCTCATGTAAATGGTATTACAGGAAGTTATGGCAACAGATATCAAGGATTTTTAGTCACTGTTTAAAATTTTGTCATCCATTTAACGTCAATAACAAGTTCACATAACTAGAGACTATTTAAAATAAACTGGGAAGAATATGATTGGTTTAGGGTAGGCTAATGGTAGCCACCTTTTTTTTGTTAAGCAGTAGGGCATCACAAGACTTTAGTTAGAAATACACATTTTATTTCAATGAGGCAATAAAAAACGTGTCAATAAAAGAGTCCCACATTTTCAGATCACAGGATGTTAATACATACAACAAAATAAGTTGTGCGCTAGTCTACTGATGTGACTTTGCAGAACTTAAATGATCCAGATCCATGTCAATTGTTATCAGATTGAAATACTCTTCTAGAACTACGCCCTTACCATTTACATCAAAGACACCACAAATCCCTTATAATAATGTAAACAAAATAACGTTCTTCCCAGAAGGTTAACTTTGAAATTTCAGTCCATTCTTACAGGACTTGCACTCCTCCTTCGAGGGCTTCCTGATGGTGAACGACTGAAAGTGAAAAGAAAACAGAAGTCGGTTGGAATAACTTCTATATTCATCTGGAACTGCAGATTCAACACCACTCACGACACCCAGAAAGCCCTTTCCTCCCAGTACTGATGAGGTTAGTGAGTTAGTTTTTCTTTTAAAACAGACCTTGCAAACATACACTGTTAGATGATATCCTCAAGGATGTAAGAAATCTCAAGTTTGCTATAGAGTCATTAGTCTTTTTAATTAATAAACAATGCATCTTTAAGATTTGACAGTCTTTTCTAAAGTGTCCAAAAGAATAAGAGGAAGAGAACAGAGTAAGGAGGAAAAGGAAGACTACAAACAAGGTCTCAGTGTGGCATGTTACAAGCTACTCCAGTTCCCATGCACTCATTCCCTTAGGAGATTTTTACCAAGCTTGGAAGAGTTGTCTCCAAGTGTTCAGAAGAGCATACTTACCCAAGTTAATGGAGAATGGTTATAAATGGCTCAGACTAAAATTGAAAAAACAAGGCTAGCGATTAATTACATAAAAACATACAGAAGTTCTAATAAGAACTGATCTGGGCTACAAAAGGAAACTAGAGAATTTCATCTTGCTATTACCTGTAGGAACAGCAGACTGTGCAGCTATTTGGTAAGGTAGAGCCAGCAGCAAGAATGACAGCAGTTTGAGTCCATTCAGCCAGATGGTGTTTGTTACAAGAAGTCTTTAGTTTGTTTTGTTTCACACATTTAATCTGTTTCCAGCTTTACTCTGAGCCATTTCCATTGCCCACTATCCTTAGTATTATTCAGATTTTTCCTCTGGCTACAAACATCCCTTGAGAAACTGGGTTCAGTCCTTCTGAAAAAGGTTTTAACTGTAAGCCAAAAGTAGCCCATTGCACTTTCTACAAAAGAAGTTAGTCTCATTACAGTCACTGGAGTTTTTAAATAGACTGTTTAAAATGGATTCTCCCTGTGATTATTTGCCCAGAAGTTTAATGTGCTTTTGCTTATCCTCTTGCATGGATCTCAGTTCAATGAAACCTTTACAGAGGATGGAAGTCCAACAGAAATAGCCCAAGACAAGCTCTTCATGGCGCACCATGCTCCCACTTTCTTCGCAGCAGTTTACTAAAGTGAGGCACCCAGAGGTAATCAGTGTCATATGCATTAAGGAAGCCCAGTCTCTCCAAAATATTCCTTTTACTGCTTACAGTTAAGTAAAGGAAAAAGTTCCAGTAACTTCAGTGCTGGCAAATGCTGACTTTTCAGTAGTGATGACAGGACACGGTAACATGTGCTACACCCAGCAGTCTTTAGTAGCAAGATTCAACTTACCTTCTCTTTGGAGAGGGGGATCTGGACTTTGATCGGCTGCAAAACAGAAAGAAATACTAAGTGACAACTTAATAAAGTCACATTACATTATAACAAAACAATTTCTCCCATACTTAAAAATAGTGAGAAAATCTCCAGAACCTTGGTCAGCATTTTATACAGGTATCACTGACAACAGGTCCAAAATCTTTTACAAGGATTTGTAAGGCATCAAATTAATCCCCACCATCCCTACTACAGCTGGAGCTAGATATGCCTTTGCAGCAAACCATTTTAGGTGTTTTAAGAACAATATTTAACTGTCACAACAATTCTGTGATATGGGGTGGAGGAGAGGAACAAGTTTAAGTAAGAGGAATCAGTACTGTGGTGGAAACTAAACAATTAAAACAAAAAGATGGGGTAGGGAAATCCCCCCTCCCCATCTCACTAAATATTCATGACCTTTGAAGTAAAAATCCCAACTATTAAAACTTAACAATAACATCCTTCAAATACAAGTGAAATATTGGTCTAAGCAAAGGGCTTTGTGAATCATGACAAAGCAATACTGACTTCTGAAAGGTCTAGTGCAGGTTTCAGCATTACATGCTCACCTTTTAGCAGGTGAGCCAGATTTAGATCTACCATGGGACCCAGACCTACAATGGGAGAGAAATAAGGCTCAGCAAGGCACCAGTGGGATGCATGTACAGTGAAGTTACCTAAACCAGTGATAATGAAATTCATACATGCCAAGAAAACTGTGGAGGGCTAGTAACTAACAGGCAGAAATCCACCCGTGTGTGGGGCTTTTGCAGTTAAGTTTCAGAAGACAGCTTTTTTTAATTCAGTACCACACATGCTACAGTCGTCATTCATCAACCTATTCTAGATATTACTTGAGACAGTTCATACGAGTACGTTGTCCAATCGAAGCTATGACTAGTATTTTCACAAAAACAATTGAGTACTGTATACCAAACTGGCAAGATTCCATTGGGATGGATGTCTTCCACCTAAAAGCCAAGTTGTTTTCCAGACAGTACTCTCCTGCAACTTAACCATCATCATTTCAATGTTAACGCCTTCACCACTTGAAATCTTCAACCTTGATTAAGAGTGTCTGCTGAAAGTGTGACAGGTTTTCTAGCTATGGAAAGTTAACTGTTCTGAAAAGACTTCCAAAGATGCCAGCTACATTGGAACAAGTTTGAAGTGCACTTCAATGTTACCAATGTTGTCCATGAAAGTAGATGAATTTTCTAGATAGTTTCATCAACAAATAATATTTTAGTTTTCCAGTATTCAAGACTTTCCTCAACTATTTCAGCATTTCATAAGCTTTGATGTTGTCAGGATTGTGATTGCTATGTTTAGGTAAACCTTGAACTATTACATTGAGTTCAATCAGCAGAACACATCAAGTCATTCAACCACTGCATCCCTTAAGGTCCTTTCTGAACCAAGAACTTGGTTTCTTTGAAACAAATACTGCTTTAGCCAAGTGACACTGCTGTACCTCAGTCCTAATATTAATTCTTGTAGAATCTATAGCTCTCAATCATCAAAAGTCACTATGCTGGAGAAATTCACAACCTTCCTTCCTTACCGGCTTCATCACACCAAGTGTTGCTCATTTGCTTTTGCATAGGATTTCTTGGCACACAAGACAATGAAATTTCACTCATGTGGCCAATTAGTTTATGAAGATAATGCACGAAGCCTGCTCCAGTAAACCATACGCTGAACTTCACCGGGGTTGTCACTTTCAGGTATTTTCAGAAGCAGAAACCTTGAAACGGCACCGATATTTATTCTTTACTTAAGCAATCCCCAGTAGCGTCAGCAGTTAGTTTCTGCATTCCATCTCATGGGATGCACATCTTGCAGTAACTGCGAACACTCCCGGGAGCATGCATCAATACTCATGTAATGAAATATACCAGCATGTTTTCAAGGCAGATATAAGTTGCTCACTCATATTCATTTGTGTTTGAGTCCCCCTAACTATTTCTGCGGTATGTGCCATTTTCTTGGCTCAGAAAATCTTTCAACAAAAAGAATTAGCATGAGAGCAGTGCCTCCTTAATATAACCAGCATCCGAAACAAATTCTCCTAATGTGTGTGATTTTGTGACATTTTAAAACTAGCAGCAGGATGAGAATGTTTACAGCTCTAATGCCAAGCCTTCCCTTTGTTCTTCTGTAAGGAAGCCATGAGAAACGTCTGCTTACCATGCACAATGAACAGTATCAATGCTTCACCACTTAACTGCACACTTACAGTGACACAGGTAGGCCATGAATAAGTTTAATGTTAAAATGGGAATTCTAGGTGTAATCCCTTCATCTGAGAACAAATTGCTGACTCTGAGAAAACAACCCCCTGCTAAAACTCAGTAGCCAATGGTATGCAGGGTTATCCAAGAGTCTCCCTCGCTGACATGCAAGTTGAACTTGATTAGTTGTTCTCTGCACATCACTGGCATATGCCAATTAAAGTCTGGGCAGATTCAATGAAGATGAAAAGAATGGCCAAGTGAACTTAGCGGAATAAATGTTAAGGCTCACTGTGGCACTTATGAAGTATCAGGCAGAAAGAGCCCACCTTAGCAGCAAGAGAAAGCACACCACACTTCTCCCTCCAGCCTCCCCAACACTAGGCAGAGCTTCTCACCTCACTTCCTCCCAAATCTTACTGCATTCATGTCAGTATTTCTCCTCTCTTATCTGTCACCTCCTCCTTTGGGCCTTCTAGTTAGGATTCACCTCTCCTGCCCCACTACCAAGCAGGGCTCACCCTACTTTTCATCCTCCCCTTCTCCAAGGAAGTTCTCACCCTCTCTCCCACTTCTAACAGGGATCCTGTCTCTTGCCATCACCAGTACTGGGCTCTTCCTCCCCTCTAGGCAGGGAGCTTTCCCACCTACTGCCTCTAGGTGCTGCTTCCCTTTACTTTCCTCTAGACACGCCCCACACCCACACCCCACACAGCTGCTGCTAGAAGAAATGGAAGAGATGCAGCGAGGAGAGAGCTCTTCTTTAATTCTGCAGCCTTTCAAGACAGGGAGCAAAACCAACAGATGTAGTCGAGAGCAGAGACTGGAACAGCATCATCCGTAATTCCAAATTTTAGTTCTATCTTTACATAACAGACAGCAGGATACCTGCTCCACGAAAGCCAGCTTTGTTGTCCATGGCACACCCATGCATGGACTACAGCTTAGACCTACTCATTACAGAAGTATTAATGAGAACTCAGGCACGAAACATTTTACACACAATTCTTTAAATCTGGTTTGAGAAATTTAATTCCATTCTGTACAAAACAGTCCTCCACACTATTATGCCACCTTTTAATTTAATTCAGGTACCACAACTAACAGTTGCTGCCCAGTACCATTCAGAGATCAGCGTTCAGACAGTCTGAGTCAGCAGTAACCAAGAATTTGGGCACTGGTGAGTCTTTCATGCACTTGTCCTGGTCACGTACCCAGGACACTACAGAATACCAAGAATCTGGCATAGAGAATCCTTCGGGGGGGATGCTTTATGTAGCAGCACAAAAGTACGCTTTGACTTCCTGCAGGTTAGAAGCAGGAAGGAATTATGATCTCAAATGGGCAAGGTGCATTTAAGTACTAGGACTTACTTCAGTTTTAGGTGACTTATGTGTTTCTCATACATATTAACTGGCATACATGCATACTAGTCACAACTGGTTTATGTACCGAAGGTTTGCCTATTGTTCATCAGCACAGATCTAGACCTAAGGCGTCCTATAAAACTGCAGGTAAAGTAATAAAATCTATTACAAATAAGACTATGATGTACAATTTTAGAACACTTCATACCCCAAACGTGCTGGAAAAGGAGTTTAGACAGCACCTAGCATTTACTTAGAATTGAAAAAAATTAATGCATTTGCACAAGTTAATTCAGCCTGCAGCTATTATTTAGTTGCTTTAATCAATTCTGTCAAAGATCTTACCTGCTTCTTGGCCATGTAACGGACCTGGATCTTGATCGTGATCTGGATCTAGATCTAAGTTTGAAAAGAAACTAATAAAAACCAATCCAGCTCCAGGAGAAAGTATTAAGATGATTAAAGTAGCCTATCAAAGTAGCCTTGTTGCCGATTGGTGCTAAGATAACTTTCAAGATCACAGGACCTACAGGGTGCATAGGACAATCCAAACAGACACCTAGATACACAGAATAAGGCTATAGCTTTAACCAGGTAGTCCCAAAAGCTCAGTGCTTGCCTACATGGTGGGGTAATGTACTGCACATTAATTTGTCCGTGTAGCCCCTGCTTTTGTTTGAAACAGCACTATGTTAAAGCACACCAGAGAACCTTTAGTGCGCACCAGCAGGGTCTACCCAGACCAATTAACGCACAAACATATTAATGCTCTTCAGAAGTCACACTGCAGTAGTGCACATTTCTGCTCTGTGTAAACAGGCCCTCAGAAAACTCTTTTTACACTATCTACTATCTATTCCACCTCCCACTCTCCTTCCCCTCTGTCGGAGTTGTCTGGCAAGAAGGAACCGAGGGAGCGGGGAGCACGCAGCCACCTTTATGGCGCGATATATCGGCACCACTCCAGGGGTTGCAGCGGTGCTCCCCCACTACGGATACTGCTAAGGGAAAAACTTCTGGCACTGATGCACGTGGCGAGCACGCACACCTACTGTGGAATAGACAGGAGCAACACATCTCGAAGAACGCCAGTTACGGAACAGGTAACTGTCCTTTCCCACATAGCCCTTTTAAAAGAATTATAGTTCGGTCTTGAAAGTTCTCAGGCCCTTTTCAAAGAGTCTGCTCTGCAAACACAGAAAGTTACACTTCCCAGAAATATGTTCTGAATCTACCACCTTAATAAAAACATTATCTGGTAATTATTGTGCATAACAACAATTACCTTGATCTTTTTAAAGAACCCGATCGGGACCTGCGGGGTGAGGCTGATCTAGATCTACGAGGAGAGACAGATCTGGATCTGCGAAGGGAAGCTGACCTGGACCTGCAGGGAAAAATTTAAAAATATAATTATGCAATGTTTGACATCTCTTAAAAAAGGGAAGCACAAGACAGCCTGAAACTCACCTCCTACCACGGCTTCGGCTCCGTGACCGAGAATACCTTCTTCCTCTGGACCTTGAATGAGATCTAGACCGTGACCTAATGTTAGGTTAGAAAAAATAAGTATTAGAAAACAACTTTAGCAATTAGCGCACGTGAGCCTCTGCTGAAGTCAAAATTTCAGACAACTAAAAATTAGTGTCTGTCAGTTGGAAAAACTCAGGGCCTATTTGCTTTGAATATTTTTACTACCTAGAAAAGATGTTAAGCTGAATTACATTTAGAATTACATTATAATATAAAACACTGTAATGTGTATTAAAATAAACCTTGCAAGTTTGCAGGTCGACCCTCTTTGGCCCAAGGTCTAGCAGATCTAGACGATCTAGAAGTATCTATAGCCGATCGCTGCATCTAGGTGTTCTCTTCAATCTAACGACGATCAAACTGACAGCCAAATGAGCCAGGGTGAGGCTTGATTGACGCAAGAAGATTTTTCTAGGTGGGAATGTGGTCAATCTGGTGTTCCTCTTTCTAAACCGGAGGGGGGGGGCCCCAATTGAACCAAATTTACTGTTACGGCGATCACCGTCTCAAATTTTCTGCCCTTTAAAGAATAAGGTGAAGCTAGGTGTAGATGGCTCGAGGGGATCTGGCCTCTTATGCTGATCACCTCAAGGTCTAGGAGGATCTTAATTGTCGGATTTTGCAAGGCGCCTCAGCATGATATCTTAAGGCTCGTGACATTCTGAATCAAGGCGACTGACTCAAACGAAGAAACCTGAAAGGTTTTGACCAGGTTGATTATTAATATATTAACATTTATATGAAATAACAAATTGTAATATATGCCTGTATAATTACAGCATTAAAGTTAAATTAAACTGGCATAACATTCTCTTCTTGGCTAACAACTACAACAGTAACTGGTGAAAAGAACCAATCACTCCTTTCACACACATACCTGCTCCTCCTCCTCCGACTATAGCGATGACAGTCATAAGCATAATGACCTTTCTCGCCACATTCGTAACACCGGTCATTGGGATCAAATGGTCGCCGTGCGGGAGGTCTATCATAGCGGGAGCGGCGGGGCATGCCTGTTGACAGCTCAACTCTCACTCGGGAGCCACAAATCACCCTGTAATTTGATATATGCAAAATATCAATTAATAATCTGGTATTTTTCCTTATCTAACGCCTATAAAATAAGAAAGCCAATCTCTAAGGAACCACTAAAATTTGAGAATCCCATTGCTGTAAAAGAGCTACATCTTTTAAACCCTGGTCTACACCTAACACTTAGGTCAACCTAGTTATGTCACTCAGGGGTGTGAAAAATTCTCACCTGAGAGATGTAGTTAAGCCTACACAAGCCCTGTTGTAGACGCTAGGGATGTAAAATATTAAATGGTTAACCGATAAATATTAGTCTTACCGTTACTATATTGCAGTTAACGTTTAAAACAGATTGCCCTGCTCCCAGGTCCGAGCACACCGTGTGCATTAACAAATCCGGCTCTTCCCTAGCCTCATCCTGCTCCCCCCTCAGCGGGGGCGCCCAGGGCCGGACAAGCCGAGCTGCCCTTGCACGGCAATGGCTTGAGAGCCTGGCACAGCGGGGGCCGGGGGCAGTTGGAACGCGTTGTGCTCTTGGGCTATCAATGCCGGCTCAGCACAGCAACCCCTGCCGGGCACACGGCATCCTCCACAGACATGGGTCCCCTGCCTGGGGAGCAGCCACCCCCCCCCCGCTGGCCCAGCCCCTCGCGAGACCCATCACCACCTTGGGAGACTATGCTGAGCCCTGGACACCATCCAGACTCCTACCGTGTGGGCGGCTACTCAGGGCGCCGCTCGCTACTGCCACATGATGCGGGCGCGGCGGGCTGAGGGGCCAGGTGGCGCTGGGCACTAAGTCCGGCCGCTGCCGCTATTAGGGAGGTCTCTCTGTCTCCTGGCCCATGGGGCGACCAGGGAGCTGGGCAGCAAGGGGCACGTGACCGGAACTAGCCAAAGTGCCGCAATGCACCGAGGGAGACCAGGCCACGTGACAGGGGAGACTGGTATCGCCATGACACATCCCAGTCACTTGACAGGCTCTCCCCACCACCATAATACTCCCAGATCACGTGATGGTCTCTCCCTCCCTGCACCTCCCATTGCCATGACAATGCGCAGGAGGGAGTGGTGACGGGGTGCCAACTGGGGATGTAAAATATTAAACCGTTAACCGATGTAATTTTAATAGCTTAAACGGGTATTTTTTTTAAATGATATTTACATCCCTAGTAGACACCATGAGGTTTATGGAAGAATTCTACCGTCCGTGTCTCTCGAGGGTTGGATTTACTACAGCGATGGAGATACTCTTTCCATCACTGCTGTAGCAAGTGTCTACACTCCCGTGTGGCGGTGGCAATGCTGCTGTAGCACTTGTAGTGCAGACATACCCTTAGTGAGAAGTTAAGGCGACCAGAAATACAATACATTCGTACTTTCCATCCAAACCTCGAACTGCATCTTCCGCGTCTCGCGGGTCTTCAAACTCCACGAAGGCGAAGCCCGGCGGGTTCCGTGCGATCCACACGGTGCGCAGGGGGCCATAGTAGCTGAAGGCTCGCTCCAGCTCGCCCTTGCCGGCGCCGGTGCCCAGGTTCCCCACGTACACCTTAGTCTCTGCAAGAGCAAATCACACAATCGTTGAGTGACTGAGTAGCCTCCTCCCTCCCCCCCCCTCCCCCCCGCCCGGCCCCGCAGCGTCTCCCCAGTTCAGCAACGCGGCCGGTGTAACATTACAAACTGCTATCATCACAATTCGCTATTGGCAGAAGTTACTGACACCTAGGTGTTCTTTTTTGCTGCCCTGTCACAATTTGTTGTCTCTGCCTTTCCCATACTCCCATCCCAGGTAGCAAATTGTAACAGATGGGGGTAGACCTGTCACAACTTTCTACTTCTCATCTTCCCCATCCCTGTCAAACTGGGGGGCGCAGAATGTATTCGGGGACAGGGGGGATTGAGAAGCTTTAGGGGGAAAAAATGACTGCACACATTTTACCCACAGCAGTGAACAACTAGCAAAGCTGATTCCTCCAGACATATCAGGTCCTCAGTCGGCACTGCATTTGACTCTAGGTGGTGCTGTGCATTTTGACAGATTTCTGGTTAGCTTGCATAGCATTATCCAAAGTCGTTGCCATCTGTACATTAATGCGTTTGCTACGATGCGGTGTGCACATTTAATTGAAGGTAGAAGGGATCTCCAGATAGTTGTGTCGAGTGTCCAACCCAGAATGGAATTGCTCTACTCCAAAAAACAGGTGCACCTATCACACTAGTAACAAAAGTGTGATGCAAGCAAACAGTATCTCACTTCAAATTTACATTACTGTACTGTATACTTCAATGGCTCTGTTTGAATCGATGCCTTACTGTTTTTATTCTTTAGTGAGAGTTGCATGTTGATTTTTTTTTTAAGATTGGAATATGTACTTGTGTGTGTGTGTGTGTGGGGGGTAAATTACTACAGACACAAAGAAGGGGGCATGATCAGGGGTTAGAGCAGTGGCTTTCAACCTTTCCAGACAACTGTACCCCTTTCAGGAGTCTGATTTGTCTCGTGTGTCCCCAAGTTTCACCTCACTTAAAAACTATTTGCCTACAAAATCGGACAAAAAATACAAAAGTATCACAGCACACTATTACTGAAATAGTGCTTACTTTATCATTTTTACCATATAATTATAAAATAAATCAACTGAAATATAAATATTGTACTTACATTTCAGTGTACAGAGCAGTAATAACAAGTCATTGTCTGTATGAAATTTTAGTTAGTGCTTTTTATGTGGCCTGTTGTAAAACTAGGCAAATACCTAGATGAGTTGATGTATCTCCCCCGTAATACCTGTGTAACCCAGAGGTACACATACCCCTGATTGAGAACTACTGGGTTAGAGCACTCAGCTCAGATGTGGGAAACACTATTCAAATCATTTTTCCCGTTCTGCCTGAGGGAGGAATTGAACTTGGGTATACCACATCCAAGGCAAGGGCATTAACCACTAGGCTAGAAGCAATAAGGCAGCCTCAGAGCACAACTACAGGATAAGGCCCACATGCAAAATAAGCATTGCCTCCCACCATCTTCCCTGGCTTGTGAATTGCTCTGGGGCTTAGGTGGGATATAGGTATCCAGATGCCTAGAGTAAGGCAGCAGTGCGCATGCTTAGACACGTAGGCACCTAAGGAACTTTACCCTGAGACTACAGAAACCGACTGCTTAAAGGGTTTGGCGAGATTTTGGGAATTGCAGTGGAACTTAAAATTGGGGCCGAGGCATCTAAATCTTTGTGCATCTAGCCCTAAGTCTCTTTAGAGAGGAACAAAGAGGACCCAGGAATTACAGGCCAGTCAGCCTAACTTTGATACCTAGAAAGAGATTGGAACAAATTATTAAACAGTCAATTGGTTAAAACCTAGAGGATAATAGGGTTATAAGGAATAGCCAGCATGGACCTATCAAGAAGAAATCATGCCAAACCAACCTGATTTCCTTCTCTGGCAGGATTACTGTCTAACTGGATGGGGGGAAGCAGTAGATGTGATATATCCTTATTTTAGTAAGGCTTCTGACACAGTCCCACGTGACATTCTCATAAGCAAACTAGGGAACTGTGTTCTAAACGAAACTACTATAAGATAAGGGCATAACTGGTTAAAGATGATACTCAAAGAATAATCAATGGTTCGCTGTCAAATTGGGAGAGCATATCTAGTGTGGCCCTGCAAAGGTCGATCCGGGGTCCACTACTATTCAATATTTTCCTTAATTACTTGGATAATGAATTGGAGATTATGCTCATAAAATGTGTTGGTGACACCAAGCTGGGAGGGGTTGCAAGCACTTTGGAGGACAGGAGTAGAATTCAAAATGACCTTGACAAATTGGAGGCCAGCAACTGCTGATTAGCCCCACCCACCGCACCTGGGAAAAACACCTGCAGCTTAACTGGTTGATCCTCATAAAAGGAAGAGCAGGAACTAGAGCAGAGGCATTGTAATACCAGCCAGAGGCTAAAACAACTACTCCAAGAAACAAGTAGACAGAAGGCACACTGTGAGAAATCCTTTTATCACAAAGGCTCTGAGGTAAGAATCAGGAACTTTTGGGCTGATGAACTTATGAGTGTGAGGGATAGACTTGAACTTTAGATCTTGTTTTGTTGAGGAGATTTGAAATAACAGAAAGAAACCACAACTAACCCTGCTAGAAACTACTTCCTGGGCTCTGAGAAGGTTCCAGGCAGAATTCCCCCAAGGAAGGGGTTAGCCGAACAAGTCTATACCCAACTGGAAGAGGGTGCTATAAGACAGTCCCCAATCCTTCACACTGCCACATTCTAGTCATGGATGTTTCTGGCTAGGTGATCAGCTCTGTACATGTGCTAAGAAAAACATAACAATGTTTTAAATTTAGCTGAAAGGATGCAACAAAAATATCATACCGTGTCCTCATACCTTTGTGGGTATCCCAATAATAGACTCATTAGTATTACCATCATAATATAAGAAAGATGTTGTTTTTATATGTATGCAGTATTGTTGCAAACTTTCCTGGGATAAGATATGGTTTATAGTGGGATAGTGAGCAGGTAAAGGCAGAAATTAAAGAGGAATCTTCACAGTTAAAGTACCAAAGATGTGACCCAATTGGCTAATTCTAATGGGATAAGAGTCCCACCACTTTAGATGCATTGCTCAGCGATGAGATCACTGTACACCTAGGCCACCACTTGCTACATGCACAGCAGGATCTCGCATGATGCTATCACGCCATGCTCCAGCTCATGAAAGATGTCCTGATCTGCACAGGACAGAAAGGAAGAGCAAGGTCACCTTAAATTTTAACCTTAACATTTCAGTAAGTGGCTTATCAGTCCAAAATTGATACCTGTGAAATAGTGAAAAGGCTTTTCTGTAAGTTAAGACAGGTACTCCAGTACTACACGCATACTCTTTGGATATAAAAAGTGGAATAACTTAGACTAGATCAAATTTTAAAACTGTTCAAAACAAGCCAAAGGTCTGATTATTAATAGCGTATTGGGGAAGGACGCCTGCAATCTTCTTTGGTTGCCCTGACTGCTACTGTCAACACTGGCCACTTTAATTTTGAATGAAAATGTCCACAGAGGGTTTTATGGTGCTGTAATATATGCACATTAATTTCACACCCTCTAGACATTCCCTTAATAAAAGCAGATAAGGCAAATTGAGGGGGACAAAGCCTATTAGTTCCTTTAGTTCAAAATGCTTTATCTGCTTTTCCATGACACCCCCAAAAATGGAGAGCTGCAGACATAGAGACGCAAGTACCTTTGATGGCAAAGGAGCAGAGCTAGCCACACAATCAGTACAGTATCTGTCAAGCTATGAATAACGTTTCATTTAACAGGCTAGCCAGAATCAAGAAAGAAAATGTGGGGTTTTAAGTTTTTTTTTAAACAAAAAAACAAACTAACATGGATTAGCTATCCATCTGTAAAAACCTATTGGGAGACAGTGTTCTAACTTAACCAAAAGGCAAACAATACAAAAAAAGAGTAACAGGGTAATTAATTTTTTTTTTAAAAGCCTTCATTTCTTGCAGAACAATAAACCCGTCAGAATGAAAAACATCACTGAAATGTAGCATACATAAGGCTATGAAATTAAAATATGCAATCTGAAGTATAAACGATGCAGCAGAAAAAGCAACACTTATGCATGCAACAAATGAAGTAACAAGAGGACAGTGCATTTCAGCATTTGCAGGATGGGGAATTACTTACAGAAATAAGGATTTTTTTTTTTTAAAGTGTTTTCCATAAGGGGAGGGAGGGAATCTCACTACTAGATGTCCAAACCAGTATTTAACGTTACAGGTATGTACAACTGTTCTAGATACACCTCTACCCCAATATAACACAGATTTGGCTATAACGTGGTAAAGCAGTGCTCCGGGGTGGGCGGGGCTGCGCACTCCAGTGGAGCAAAGCAAGTTCGATATAACACTGTTTAACCTATAATGTGGTAAGATTGTGTGTGGTGTGTTTTTTTTTTTTTGCTTCCAAGGACAGTGTTATATCTGGGTAGGGGTGTATATGAATTCTTTGGATGAGGCCACAAAAGTATGAAGCTAGTGTACCCTAATAACTCAAATAAAAAGGCAAATTAAAAAAACCCTATTTTTAATTTCATCACTTTTGTGGGTGTATGACTCATGATGTTGAATACTTGTTGTCTATCTGTGGGTTGTATACCTATATGTAACTTAAAAAAAAAAAAAAAGGTAGAGATTTGCCTTCCTACAGGATAGTAGAGTACCCTGAGGGCCAGGTTTTTGAAAGGTATTTAGGCAACTAGTGAGATTCTCAAAAGCATCTGGGGGCTTTCAACCTTTGCAAATCTGGCCTGTCGTGAATATTGTGGAACCAACTTCCACACACGTGTTGATAGGAAAAAGCATGAGGGTCCTGGGGAAAGTGACAAAACAGCACCTTGCAAATGCCACCCCCAGGGGTGGAGTAAAGGAAACGGAAGAAGTGGTGATACCAACGCACGAAATCTGTCCGCCTTGATGTCCTATGAGCCCCACGAATAAAAAACAAAGGGGGGGTGGAGGGGGAGTCCGCGCGCCCTGCTGCTGCGCGAATACAAGGTGCTCTCGCGGACACGGAGCGGGGAGGAGAAGCACTGGGGCCGTTTCACCCACGCGGAGTTGCGCCGAGAGGCGGCGGGCCCCTGTCAGAGCGGGAACGGGAGCGGCAGGACACTGCCCCCCTTCCCGGGGCCGGGCTGCAGGGAGCCCGGGCAAGGACCCAGCGCCGGGCCGTGGGGACCCCTCCGCGCGCTACTGCCCCCTGCCGCAGCCCGCCTGCGCCTGGCCGGGGCCGGCTCGCAGGCGCATGCTCAGTAGCAGCCGGGCGGCGCGTGCCGGCTCGCAGCGCTGGGGCGGGGCGGGGCAAGCAGCGCGAGGCGCTGCGCGCGCCGGCGCTCAGCAGACAGTCCCCGGGCCCCGCCCCCCACTGAGGTGCCGCCATCTTTGTTCACGCCGCCTCCATTTCGCCCCTCAGCGCTCCCCCCACCCCTCCCGCAGCCCGGCGCTCCCGCCCGGCCCGGCCCCGACCCGTCCCCCGGGGAGCGGCGGCCCAGCCCCGGCGCGCGCCCCACCTGCGCGAAATGGCGCCGCCCCAGCGAGCCCCGCGCAGGCCACTCCCCTGGGCCCCGAGCAACGGAAAAGCGGCGGCGGCCCGGCACCTACCGCCTCCATAGCGCCCGTAGCGAGACATCGTCCCGGCTCCGGCTGCAGCTCCGCACCAGGCCGTTCGCGCGCATGCGCCGGGAGCCCCTGAGAGAGCGACTGCGCATGCGCACGGCACTCTCCTCTCCCCCCCTGTGTGCGCGCCGGCGGAGGCCAAGCGGGAAGTGGAACCGCGCTGCTTGTTGTTCTTGGTTTCTATAGTAACGCGCCGTAGTGCCGTCGGGCCTGTGCTCCAGGGCGGCGGCGCGCGAGCGCCCGGAACTTCCGGCCTGGGATGTCACGCGCCGCTCAGCAGGGGGGGGCGGGCCCCTGGAGAGACCCGCCGGGCACAGGGCCTATCGCCCCACAGGGGCGGGGCCCTAATGCAGCGGGGGGAGTTGTGGGGCGGGGCCTATAGCCCCACAGGGGCGGGGCTCTAGTGCAGCGGGGGGTGGTGGTGTTGTGAGGCGGGGCCTATAGCCCCTAGTGCAGCGGGGGGAGTTGTGGGGCGGGGCCTATAGCTCCTAGTGCAGCGGGGAGGGGGGAGTTGTGGGGCAACTGATCTCTGTTCTGCTTCATGCTTTTAAAATATTGATTCCCCAATGGGCTGATGATGCTGGACACTGGTGCTGAGCTCAATCCCAAACTGATGATACCGGTTTATGGGAGATCAATGCCCTAGTTTGAGCTTGTCTCTCTCACCAACAGAAGTTGGTCCAATAAAAGATATTACCTCGCCCACCTCGTCTCTATAACATGTTGATGATGTGATTTTTCGCAATGGGGGGAGGGGGCAGTATCTTGGGAACCCTTGCTCAAATGACTTCAGATTTGGGCCACTCATACTTGAGGTACTTACCAAGGCAATGTGACTCCGCATGTGGATTTTAGAGCATTCAGGAAAAAGTAGCTGTTAAACAGTGAGCTAGTCTCATCCCAAACTATTCTGCCCCACTGTAACACAGGACCACGTTTCGGCCCAGATCATGCAGACACTTATGCACGTGCCTAATTTTGCTACTGTGAGTAGCCCTATGGGATTACTCATGGCAGTAAAGTTAGGCATGTGCATGTTTACAGGACCTTGTCTGGGAAGTGACAGTCCTAACAATACCAAACGGGAGTGTCAAGTGTGGATGGGGGCCGGGGAAGCAGGGGCACAGCCCTCCTCCCCACCAGTCAGCAAGGGAACAGATTGAACTCTGGGGCAGGAGATGGGACTGCGGACAGGGGTGGAAGATGACAGCTGTGAGAAGAGGGAGGGAGAGCTAGCTCCTCTGGCTGCAGGTGGCGGCGGTGGTGGCGGCGAGGCGGGAGGGGGGGGAGACACAGCTCCTCCAGCCACGGGGAGTACAGAAAGTACCCCTCTAAAAGCAGCCAAATTTTTTATTCCTGTGTACACTGCTGGAAACTCGTATCTTCTTCAAACACATAGAAATTGAGAGAATAATGATTGACTTCCCATCAAAAGTTAAGTACTATATTCAGTATTGCTACTCTCATAATATTTGAGGTTTTCCTTAAATACCCAGCTCCTGGAAGCAAGTGATTAGGGAAGAATCTCTGCTTCTTAATTTTTTTTAAAGTGTTCCTCTAGCTCTCATAGTTACAGAGAACAGTTTGTAAATGTGACCCATATGCAGAAGGCAAACAGTAAAACCACCTAGCTCTTATATAGGCCTTTTCATGAGTAGATCTCAATAAAATCTCAATATTTTTATCTCACTAAAAATAGCCTAACTTAAAAAAACAAAAAAACCCCTCATGATTATTAATCCAAACTAATGCTTTTTTCTGGCCTTGACTTGTAATTTGTTAATGTTCTGGGTTGGCCACACTGTCTACAGCAGGGGTTGGCAACCTTTCAGAAGTGGTGTGCCGAGTCTTCATTTATTCGCTCTGATTTAAGGTTTCGAGTGCCAGTAATACATTTTAACGTTTTTAGAAGGTCTCTTTCTATAAGTCTATAATATAGAACTAAACTATTGCTGTATGTAAAGTAAAAAGGTTTTTAAAATGTTTAAGAAACTTCATTTAAAATTAAATTAAAATGCAGAGCCCCCAGACTGGTGGCCAGGACCAGGGCAGTGTGAGTGCCACTGAAAATCAGCTTGCATGCCGCCTTCGGCACACGTGCCATTGGTTGCCTACCACTGGGCTACACCTAAAAATACTGCGTTTTCTTTAAATCTCATGGAAATTGGAAATAAAAAGCATAATGATTTAAATATATTTCATGCAGTCCCCCCATTTATTGGTAATATACATCCAATCCATTTTGTAAAACATCCCAAATACACGCTTGTTTTTGTGAGATAAGGTTTTGTAGTCAAACGTTGCTTCCAAGCTATTGAAACCGAAATTTGCCGTTGAAAAAACCCCAGGGGGCTGGAACGCGTGGCGTTTTCTAGGAAGACAGATGCTGAGCACGTTACTATTTTAGTACAAATCCCTGTAATTTATTAAATTTTCAATTGCATATGAGCTAACGGAAGCACGTGAGCTACTCCAACAACGCAACACCGGTAGCAATGAGGAAAGCGACCGTACTCTCACAGGGTCACTGGAAACTACAGAACAGGGGCTTCTGGGGCCAGGAAATGAGGTCTCTGAGCAAAGCTCGCTGGGTTGCACGTTGGGCCATGCGATTCCGGGCTCGGGGATGGTGGTGCTGCTTGTGAGTGTGAGCCAGCTCTTCGCTTCAGCACTGTTGCATGTAAGTGAAACACAAGCGTGGCTGTCTGGCTGGTTTCAAGGGGTCTTAGTGCTGCAGGGTACACTGGCCTAGATTAGGTTGGCTGCCTGCTGCAGGAAGTGCAATTCAGTGGCAATAACGATTTGAGCAGGGGTCTCAGTCTGCTTTTCCTGTTGGCCTGTGGGGGAGAGCAGGCTCCGGGAAGCGAGCTTGGTTTAAGTGAGAATGAGTGCATGAACAGAGCAGAATAAGAAGGACACTTTGCAACCAGCAGAATGTACGGTGCAGAGACACTAATAGGCCGGGATCCTGTGAACAGTTCCACACTGGCTTCGTTTTGCACACCTGAATAGTCCTATTGTGTATAGCGTCTGCCTAAAGTTAAAAACAAGTGTCTTTGCGAGACTGAGGGCCGTAGATTGTCCCTGCCCTACAATCTACGTTTACAATCTTCCTCTGTACAGCATCGAGCACAAACTCTGAGTGGGGCTCTGCGCTCTACATGCCGGATAATGGGCATCATTAACAAAGGGATAGATAATAAGACAGAAAATATCATATTGCCTCTATATAAATCCATGGTACGCCCACAGCTTGACTACTACGTGCAGAGGTGGTCGCCCATCTTAAAAAAGATATATTGGAAAAAGTTCAGAAAAGGGCAACAAAAATGATTGGGTATGGAAGGGCTGCCATAGGAGGAGAGCTAATAAGACTTTTCAGCTTGGAAAAGAGACAACTAACGGGGGGGGTATGATTAAAGTCTAGAAAATCATGACTGGTGGGGAGAAAGTAAATAAGGAAGTGTTATGTACTCCTTCTCAACACAAGAACTAGGGGTCATCAAATGAAATTAATAAGTAGCAGGTTTAAAACAAACAAAAGGAAGTATTTCTTCACACAATGCAATCAACCTGTAGAACTCTTTGCCAGGGGATGTTATGAAGGCCAAGACTATAACAGGGTTCAAAAAAGAACTAGATAAACTCATGGAGAATAGGTCCATCAATGGCTGTTAGCCAGGATGGGCAGGGATGGGGTCCCTAGCCTCTCTTTGCCAGAAGCTGGGAATGGGCGACAGGGGATGGATCATTTGATAATTGTCCTGTTCTGTTCATTCCCTCTGGGGCATCTGGCATTGGCCACTGTTGGAAGACAGGACACTGGGCTAGATGGATATTTGGTCTGACCCAACATAGCCGTTCTTATATTCTAACAGAGCACAGGTTCAGAAAAGCAGAGGGTGAACTGCAGGTTCCATGATCCATGCAGAGGGGTCTAGGAAGTGAAGGACTCTCCTTGCCTGCAGGTGCTTTCCTCCCCCCAAATACAGTGGACAGGAAGTGGAAGAGACTCCCAGTGCTCCCTGCCTCTGCGCAATGAAGAAATGGGCTTCCCCAGGCGTTTTGGACTCAGTCTTGTACACTCATCTCCCTCTTCCACCCTCCACTAAGCTCTGTGGAGGGGTCCTGGGAAAACGAGATGCCTTCCTGGCCCAAACTGAGAAACAGAAGCCGCTGTGCTGCTGTTACTGATCAATGTCCTTTGGCAAGGCTTGAGGAAGAGTATGTATATATCTGAGCTCCCCCCACAGCAGGGCACAAGAATGATGTCATAAGAGTGGCCATACTGGGTCAGACCAATGGTCCATCTAGCCCAGTAGTATCCGGTCTTCCAACAGTGGCCAATGCCAGGTGCTTCAGAGGGAGTGAACAGAACAGGGAATCCTCAAGTCATCCATCCACGTCATCAGCTAGCACATGAGGCTGGAAAGCAAAGGCACTGCCCACAGTAGTGAGAGTGACCGTGCACAAAGGGTGCTCAAAAGCCTGCTGTAAAGTGAACAAATCTTTCTGCTTGTCTCAGTGACAGTGATGGTAAGAGTTACTTGGGCCAACAGTAGAAGGTACATAGTCATCTCAGTGGTTACATGTGACAATAGAAGGTACACATTTTTGTATGTTAGGAACATGATTTTTTTTTTTTAAGCTGTGTGCGCCTTTAAAAACAACAAATGAGGGAGGAAATGGAAGTGTTTTTAATTGACTTTTTCATTAACATACGATGTAAGAAGTGACTAAGATGATTAAACAGAAAAAGGAGGCAAACTCAATGCTGGTGCAAAGGGTTGGAGTAGAGGCATCTGCTGTTGCTAATAACTACACTGATTGCTCTTTAGGTTCAGTGAGTGGGAAATATGAGTGAATGGCAGAGGAAAAGTCCTTTAGAGTGGCAGACTTATGTGAACAAAGAAGTAAAAGTCACAGCTGCTGAGAAACATGAATACAAAGGATGGGTCTTAACAATTGACCCAGTTTCTGCAAAGTAAGTACAGAGCTGTTATTTGCTTATAACAAAGAGAACGGTGATCTGATATGGAAAGACTGAATCTGAAGCAAATTTGCTTGGAGCGGAAATGACACACTGGAATTTGGTCCATAATTCTATATCTGTGCTAATTAGCAGGGCCAAGAGGAAGGGGATGCTAGGAGTCATAAGGATTGTTCATATGATTTCAAATGGTCAATTAATTTGAGAGACTAATAGTTTTGGGGAACAGATGGAACCCAGGAGCTTGGTTGCTCTTCATTCATGCCAATTTTGCTGTGCATTTTAGGCACTCTTAAAACAACATCACTGCTTCTGTGTAGTGCTGTGTTTTAAATATAGAATGCATTTGGCCTTCATCACATCCAAGAGAAAGCCAAGGGGAAATATTCAAGGGAGCTTAACATCTTAAAAATACCAATCTATTTTCCTGTTAAGTATCCCCTAAAGCCCCAGTGCTATATTGTAATCCATAGGGTGATCTGATTTGCACCAGTGCAGATCGCAATTGGGGCTGTAGATAATTTAAAAAAAATCAAACTTTGCACTATGCTTTGTTTTTTGTATTTCGCTCATCTTGGACAATGGAAGTAGATAGATCAGTTTATTTTCTGTTCTCATGGGCTAGCACAAGTGATTTTAGGCTGAAAACATTGCAAGGGGATATTTATATCCAAGCAAAGTGTTTTAGCTAAAGAAAGAATGTACCAGAGGGTACAGGATGCATAAATTCAACATAAGGGCTCTGCATTATTATTTAGTTGGGAATTGAAAGTCTACTACTCTGTGTCTTTACGGTTCCTAGCAAAATGGGGCCCAATTCCTTGTTGGCCCTTGGGCATTAGTGTAATAAATGTGATTAATAATAATTAGGGCTGTCAAGGGATTAAAAAAAATCACTTTTTTTTATTGTGATTAATTGTGCGATTAAACAATAATAGAATACCATTTATTAAATATTTTGGATACATTCTACATTTTCAAATATATTTCAGTTACAACACAGAATACAAAGTGTACAGTGCTCACTTTATATTTTTTGATTACAAGTATTTGCACTGTAAAAAAAAACAAAAGAAATTGTATTTCAGTTCACCCAATACAAGTACTGTAGTGTAATCTTTTTATCATGAAAGTTGAACTTACAAATGTAGAATTATGTACAAAAAAACAGCATTCAAAAACAAAACGATCTAAAATTTTAGAGCCTGCAAGTCCACTCAGTCCTACTTCTTGTTCAGCCAATCGCTCAGACAAAGAAGTTTGTTTACATTTGCAGGAGATAATGCTACCCGCTTCTTGTTTACAATGTCACCTGAAAGTGAGAACAGGCATTCTCATGGCACTGTTGTAGCTGGTGTCGCAAGATATTTACATGCCAGATGTGCTAAAGATTCATATGTCCCTTCATGCTTCAACCACCATTCCAGGGGACATGCGTCCATGCTGATGACAGGTTCTGCTTGATAACAATCCAAAGCAGTGCGGACTGAAACATGTTCATTTTCTCTTTTGGTGGTTCAGGTTCTGTAGTTTCTGCATCGGAGTGTTGCTCTTTTAAGACTTCTGAAAGCATGCTCCACACCTCGGCCCCCTCAGATTTTGGAAGCCACTTCAGATTCTTAAATCTTGGGTCGAGTGCTGTAGCTATCTTTAGAAATCTCACATTGGTACCTTATTTGCATTTGGTGAAATCTGCAGTGAAAGAGTTCTTAAAATGAACATGTGCTGGGTCATCATCCGTGACTGCTATAACATGAAATATATGGCAGAATGCAGGTAAAACAGAGCAGGGGACATCAGCATGGAAGCATGTTCTCTGGAATGGTGGCTGAATCATGAAGGGGCATACGAATATTTAGCATATCTGGCACGTAAATACCTTGCAATGCCAGCTACAAAAGTGCCATGCAAATGCCTGTTTTCACTTTCTGGTGACATTGTAAATAAGAAGAGGGCAGCATTATCTCCTGTAAGTGTAAAAAAAAAAAAAAAAAAAAAAAAAAAAAAAAAAAAAACTTGTTTGTCTTTGTGATTGGCTGAACAAGAAGTAGGACTGAGTGGACTTGCAGGCTCTAAAATTTTAGATCGTTTTGTTTTTGAGTGCAGTAATGTAACAAAAAAAAATCTACATTTTTAAGTTGCACTTTCACGATAAAGAGATCGCACTACAATACATGTATGAGGTGAATTGAAAAGTACTATTTCTTTTGTTTATCATTTTTACAGTGCAAATATTTGTAATAAAAAATAATATACACTTTGATTTCAATTACAACACAGAATAGAATATATGAAAATGTAGAAAAAATCCAAAATATGTAATAAATTTCAAACGGAATTCTATTGTTTAACAGTGCAATTAAAACTGTGATTAATTTTTTTTTGAGTGAATCAAGTGAGTTAACTGTGATTAATCGACAGCCCTAATAATAGATGCTTATGTACATCTCCTAGGTTGTGTTTTTGGAGATAAGTTAAGAATGAGGTAGTCTGTGCTTGGAGACTAATGAGAGCAGACTCTTCATTTAGTCCCATTATGATCTTCTTGGGTACCTTAGCATTCAGAAGTTTTAAGAGCTTGTTCCATCATATCTAAAGCAGCCACCGCAGTGTGCCTGAGAACTGTCCCTTATAGAGATTTGTAAGGCTGCTAAATGGAGTTCTGGTCCTCTGAAAATATAAAGTACTACAAGTGATTAGGATCTTTGCATCTTGGTGCAGCTTTGCACCTGAGAACAAACATTCTTCCCCATATCTTAGCTCTGCTTTATGCTGAACTAGAGCATGGGGTGCAAGGCTCTGAGTATGCATTGAGAAGGAATCGGGGCTGTGTGTGTGTGTGTGTGGGGGGGATATCTGGCAGGAACATTTTGGGAAAGTACAGTGAGTAGCGCTTTAGCTCTTGCAGACTTGTAAGATTGGGTCTGAACGTCCAGTTTCAAACACTGGTGCTACAGGCTGAACTCGAGGCTGGGCTGGCATAGCCCTTGCTTCTCAGGATAGATAAGTAGAGTTCCGTGCATTTAGCTTTGAATTTGTTCAGACAATGAATGATGGAGGCTGTCTACTCTGTATGAGACATTGGAGCCCACAATGCGTTGTGAGAGTAGAGAGCTGCTGCTTCACTGCTGTTGCTTAGCCCTGCCCTCCACTCACCAATGCTGTGTTTCCTGTGTCCACTGGTGACTGTCCTCCCCCTCAAGGTGGCTGCAATGCTGTGGTCTTACATCTGTATCATTTGTAAAGCAGTTTGGTATGAAAGGGGCTGTGGAAATTTAGGCTAGTTGGTTAATTGGGCCAGGCTAAATTGGGCATCTTCTAGGAAACTCACATAGTCAAATAATAGTGAATGGTGTGACAGTGCTAGCACAGAGTTCTCCTGACAGGTGGCTGGCAAAGAGGAAAAATAGCTTCTGCCCTTTTCCCCTGAGGTAGGAAAAAACTCCATTATTGTCTCCCTTCTCCACATAAACTTACTTGATATTTCTAAGACTAAATATTTTCTTCACTGCATTTGTTGTGGGACTCTTTAGAACAGGGGTCCCCAATGCGGTGCCTGCGGGCGCCATGGCATCTAAGTGGTCCCGCATACTGGCTGGCGGACGAGCATCCGCCAAAATGCCGCCGAGAAGCAGCGTTGGCGGCATTTCGGCGGCGACGCCTCTGGATGACGCTGCTTCTCAGCAGCATTTTGGCAGCGACGCCTATTGACGTTGCCGCTTGTTGGCGGCATTTCGGCGCATGCTCGTCCGCCGCCACGGTCCTCCATGGCTCGTCATCTGGCGCCCACCAGATAAAAAAGGTTGGGGACCACTGCTTTAGAAGATCAGAGCTGGAAAGGCAGCACTCGGAGCCACTAACCAACTGGCCCGGGGCCTGAGTCAGTTACAAAGATTTCCCCCCCCCAGCTGTTGGCCAGATTTGAGTTGAATAGATGTTTAAAACTTGTTTTTTAACAAGCAAGACCTAGATGCACAAAGGTACTTAAGTGCCTGCATCTGGGGTTTAGGTGCCTACGTCTGGGGTTTAGGTGCCTAAATCCCAGTTTTGGCTCCAATGCATTTCTCAAAACTCCCACCGAACCCCATAGGCACCTAAACTCAGTGCCTATGTTTTCAGGGTAGAAGTTGGCTAGGCATCTATGTTTCTGCCGCTGGGAATGTGCACAGTTGCCTCCCTCTAGGTGCCCAGATGCCTATCTCTGACCTAAAACCCAGAGCTATTCACAAACTGGGAAAAGTTAAGCAGAAAAACACTTACGGGGGCCACTCTGGTAGGTGTGCTCAGGGCCTGCCTACCAGGTCAGGTCTAACTCTCAATCTGGCTGGAGGAGGATATGGTGGTAGTGCCCCACCTGTAACTTTTAGTCCAGTGGTTAGAACACTCACCTGGGATGTGGGAGACCCAGGTTCAATTCCCCTCACTACCAGAGGGGGAGAAAGGTAGAAGCCCCCTGTTGAAATCCTTTGAGTGCTCCCCACTGAACTACACGATAGTCTGATGGGGTCCCCTCAGTTTCTCCCATTGAAGCTCCACTCTGGGTAAATAATGGAGCAGGGGGACTGGATCCAGGACTCCCACCTCTCAGCTGAGTACCCTAAGCACTGAACTATAGACTCTCACTCAGTGACTATTTATGTATATCTCCACCGTGGAAAGTTGCTGGGCCGGAGAGAGAGAATGATTCTGTAGTCCAGTGCGTAGGGCACCCACTTGGGAGGTGGGAGATGCAGGATCCAACCCACCTGCTCCAATCACTCTGTCATTAGTTATCCAGAGTAGACCTGCTTCAACAGGAGAGACATGGGTCTAGTCTACACTGCAGACTGATAGTAGTATAATTGTTGCTCAGCGGTGTGAAAAATCCACACCCGAGTGACTGTAGTTACACCGACCCAGCCCCCGGTGTAGGCAGCATCCTGACAGCAGGAGAGCTTCTCCCATCAACAGAGCTGCCACCTCTTGGGGAAGTGGATTGACTATGCTGACGGGAGAGGGCTCTCCCATCTTCATCGAAGTGCTAGAGGCACAGCTCCATCGGCGCAGCTACATGATGCAGTGTTTTAAGTGTAGAGCTGCCCTGAAGGTGTCCCACATCAGACTATCCCATAGCCTAGTGCTATGAGCGCTCTCCTGAGCGGTGGGAGTCCCCTGTTGAAATCCTTTCTCCCCCTCAGGCAGAGAGAGAGGAGCTGAACCTGGGGCTCCCCCATCACAGGTTAGTGCTCTACCCCCGGGACTCAAAGTTGCAAGGTGGGCGGCAGCAGCACCACTTCCTCCTCCTCTGGCTGTTTGGCGTGGAGTGAGGCAGCACTGAACTCGTCCCCACAGGAAGTGGCTCAGGTGCCTAAGCTGCCTGACACTAGGAGACAGGTTCCCATCTATGGATTGCTAAGCAGAGACTTAGGTCATGTCTATGCCATAGTGGCACAACTACTGTGCTGCTGCGGTAGCACCATAGCATACATCCGAAGAAGTGAGGTTTTTACCCACGAAAGCTTATGCCCAAATAAATCTGTTAGTCTTTAAGGTGCCACCAGACTCCTTGTTGTCACCATAGCATAGATGCTTCTCACATCCACAGGGGTTTTTATGTCAGTGTAGTTAATCCCCCTCTCCAAGAGGCAGTAGCTAGCTCGACAAGTGTAGACCAAGCCTTAGGCACCTCTTCTTGAGAGAGGAACAGGGCTTAGCACACACCTCTCTGGTCAGCATCTCCCATTGGCTAGCTTAGGTGGGGAGCTGCCTAGCATGCTGGCTTTTGTGGCTCCCATTCTGAGTCGTCTCTGTCTCCCCATTGATTGTATAGGGACCCTAGGTGTCTGACTCAGGCTTTGTGGATTGCAGCATTGTTTCCATGATTTTTTTTTTTCTAGGTGCCTAAAAGATATATCTGTAATGCTCAGCATTGCAATGCCTCAGGCTACATCTACACTACAGCTTATGTCAGCATAACGTATGTTGCTCAAGGGAGTGAATAAATCACCTCCTGAGTGACATAAGTTACCGCGCCAGAAGTGCCAGTGTGGACTGCGCTATGTCAGTGAGAGAGCTTCTGCCGACACAGCTGCTGCCACTTGTGGGGGCTGTAGTAGTTAAGCCAATGGGAGAGCTCTCTCCCGTCGGCTTAGAACAGCTACATTAGAGAGTTTACAGCGGTGCGTCTGCATCTGTGCCGCTGTAAACTCTCTAGTATAGCTGTGCCCTCAATCACTTTGTGGTTCCCACCCTAAATTCCTTCCCAATGCAATCACTCAGGCCATGTCTACACTGCACTTTGTCATTAAAACTTTTGTTGCTCAGGGGTGTAAAAAAAAACATTCCCCCTGGACGACAGAAGTTTTAACGACAAAAAGTGCCTGTATGGACAGCGTTTTCTTGGCGGGAGCTGCTCTCCTATCGACGAAGCTACCGCCTCTCGTTGGGGATGGTTTTATTTTGTCACCAGGAGAGCTCTCTCCTGGTGACAAAGAGTAGCTACACTGCACACCTTACAACAGCATGCCATTGTAAAGTGTGCAGCGTAGACATAGCTTCAGGCTTTTATTTCTGCTGTCCACAGTGATGTCCTCTCCTTGCACTGCCAGTCACCAAGGGAGACTTCCAGAGGAAATGAAACCTGATTTTCCAATGTACAAACAAACAGCCCTCCTCTCCCATTCTTTTTTTTCCCCCACCAAAAAGCATTCTGGCACTGTTCTATAATAAACAAGCAAAAAAGGCAGAATCTCTCCTCTGCAAGCACCTTAATGGTGATGAATTTATCTCATGTATTTACATGGTAATTTAAAGTGTGGAATTCTATGTTCTGGCCTTCAACGTGCAAGATGTTAAACAGACTAGGGTATAATATTCCTGGGCACTCAGGAACCCTGTGTCAAGTTTGCACTTCCAGTGTGTGTGTGTGATTTTCAAAAACAGGTGTCTGAAATTTGCCTGATTATGTGGCATGATTTTTAAAGTTACTTCTAATGAGAACTCCTGAGCTCTCAAATTTTGGAAATCTGGCTATGTATTTACTAATGTAATTCTAAGCACCCATTTTTGAGCAACACAGCCTAGATTTCTCACTGTTTTTTTTCTAGTTAATGATTTATCATTCAATATACGTCCTCTTTCCCGGCAGTGTTGTCCTAGTGAAGCTCATGGAGGATGGAAAAGTATGTGTCTCAGTCATCCTGGGTCACGCTGTACAGAAAGTTGAAATAGTGAATGAAGGAGATGATGAAATGAAGGAGCAGCTTGCTCACTTATTCATGCCAGAAGAGAGCAAAGCTTATGGCCACGAAGAACTGGAGAAGAGGAAGAGCAGCTTGAAGACTTGGCTGGAGACCAATCACATCCCTGTAACAGAACAAGGCGAGTCACAAAGAACACTGTGTGTGGCAGGTGTATTAACTATCGACCCACCATATGGGCCAGAAGACTGCAGCAGCTCCAATGAAATTATTCTATCTCGAGTCCAGAGCTTGATACAAGGCCATCTTGCAACGCAGTTGTAATGGACAAGTTGACAAACGCTTCTCATCTAAAACGCTTCTATTTCAAACAGGGGAGGTGTTCTTTTTCCCTTAAATTAAGAATTGTTCTATACTATTGGTTGACTTGATTTTCCACTCACATGTGTGAGGGTGAGCGGTACTGTTGTGCGTTAGCCACTCTGGCTGATTCTGTGTGTGAGGGAACAGATGGTGTATCAGTCGTACAGCTGAAAGCAGGAAGCATTTGTACTACCTAATATTTTGTATAAAAAAAGTTATTTGGTATGAATGACATTTTAGTCTATGGAATCCTAATTCTTTATCTAACACTGTCTCATATGAAAGATTGAGTTGATGAATCTTGTCTTCCTGGCTGTGTCCCTCCCCTCTGTGTCCGCCTTTAATTGCCTCTCCTCCTACCTGTGGGTGACAAAGACTGGTGGAGTGGTAAATACTGAGGAGGACAGGACAGTCATACGGCACAATCTAGATACAGCCACATGCAAAATTATACATTTAGGGACATGGAATGCAGGCTCTCCCTACAGAAAGCAGAGCCTCTGAAAAAGATTTAGGGGTCATAGTGCAAAAGCAACCCAAGGTGAGCTCTGAGGGCAATTCTGTGGCAAAGAGGGCTAATGTGATCCTTGGATGTATAAATGGGGGAGTAGAAGGAGGGAGATGATTGTACCTCTGTATGTGGCATGGATGAGACCAATATTGGATTACTACATCCAGTTCTGGTGTCCACATTTTAAAAAACAGTTGAAAAATTGGAGCATGCTGAAAAGGGCCACAAAACATTATTCGGGGCTGGAGAAAGTGCTGTACAGTAAGAGACTTAAAGAGCTCTATCTGTTTAGTTTATCAAAAGAAGACTGAAGTTATGTCTTCATTGCAGAGTTAGCCCAGGCTCTGATCCAGGTATTGCCCTGACCCACCTCCCATTCTCACACACACACACCCCTCTCAGCTGAGCTAAGTGGTGCTTTCCATCTCGGCTAGCTGGCCTGGCTGGCAGTTTAGGCTGGAGCTCAGCTTTCATTTGGGCTGGAAATCTGCCCACTTTGCAGTGAGGACACAGGCTAAGTCATTTGAGTGCTGACAGTCCTCCAATGCTTTACCACAGTTCCACCTGTGTGCCCAGGACAGATAAATTCTCCCACAATTCACTCGTAAAGAATCAGTGCCCCAGCTTACTGCAGAATAAAGAGCCTTGGGAAGTCCTACTGATGCTGGTGCATGAGTGCAGCACCAGTGAGGACACGGTAACTTGGGTATGGCTGAGCTGTGAGACTGTATATACCCGGTGTAGTCTGACCCAGGGGCCAATCTGAGTGAACTGCATAGTGTGAGAGGTGACTTGATTACAGTGTAAAAGTATCTTCACAGGAAGAAAATATCAGATACTAAAGGTATTTAATCTAGCAGAGAAAGGCATAACGAGAACAAATGGCTGGAAGCTGAAGCTACACACATTTCTTAATCTAATTTCCTTATCTGATCGTGGATGGGGGGGGCGGGCCTAGTAACACTAAGCCACCAATCCTGTCAAAAATTAGGTTAGTTTGGTATGATTTGTTCTTGACAGGGTCAGAGCAAAAGCTTGTCTCTCTCACCAACAGAAGTTGGTCCAGTAAAAAAAATGACCTCATCTACCTGGTCTCTCTCCTCAAGGATACTGACATTTAAACTTTCATAGGCTTCAGAGCTATTTCAATCCCATATTGAGGGTTTAAGCCAAAATCATTTTAAATCATTGTAATCTGTTGATTTCAGTTGGCTTTGAATTAGACTCCCATTAAAATAAATAGGGCATTTCACATTCTTTTCACTCCAATTGTTTGTGTATCTGATTCTTAGACATCAGTGTACTGATTCATTTTGAAGATTATCTTCACAACCAGCGACAGAAGCTTAATTTAAAATAATCACTTAAATATTATATTAAATGAAAAAAAACAGAAAGCAGTATTAATTAGACTTTCATTATCCTTTTTTGTACCTTTTTAAAATATGTAATCTACGTAATTTTAGATCAGTTCCTAATTACTCTTCTTCAATACAATCACAGCTGAGAAGGTACATCTGTTACAAGCTTTTTTTATGGGTGTTATGTCCAGAAACAGAAATATCTTTTACGTATTGTCAGTCCCAAAATGATTTTTTTTAAGTTAGATGAAATTCTGTTGGCTTGTTTAGAGCTATGGCACACAAAATAACGGGATGCTTTTCACCATGGAAGACCCTGGTCCCGTAGACATTTACACACTTACCTCAGTACAGCTGACTGCAGGAGATTCTACAGGACTCTGAAGCCATGCAGCAAGATGCACATAATTTCTTCAAACATGTCAAAGACAGTAGTTGTCATTTAGGACTAAAGCCCCTGTCTGCTGTTGGATCTGTATTAGCCCCATCCCCCGACTCAACTACATGAGCAGAGTCTCTGTCCGGACAAACCTGAGCTAGCGGAAAGAAGCTGTTACCCCAGTACATGTTAACTGAGTACAGAACATGGCTGAAAAAATGTCTCCGCTCCCAATCTGGGAAATATTTAGGCACTTGCATAACTTTAAATGGGTCCTGCTGATCCCTTGCTCTACTGGGGCCCATCCCCTGATCCCAGGGGAGCGCTAATAGGGCCCAGCCCCCTCCCACCCCTGGGGGAGCTCTAAGGGGGCCTAGCCCTCCCCCCATGGATCTATTGGGGCCCAGCCCCCCCATACCTCTGAGGGAGCTCTAATGGGGCCCAGCCCCTCCCCTCCCCCCATGGCTCTATTGGGGCCCAGCCCCCTCCCACCCCTGGGGGAGCTCTAAGGGGGCCTAGCCCCCCCCATGGCTCTATTGGGGCCCAGCCCCCCCATACCTCTGAGGGAGCTCTAATGGGGCCCAGCCCCCTAGCGCCCCCCATGGCTCTATTGGGGCCCATCCCCCCCACCCCTGGGGGAGCTCCAAGGGGGCCCAGCCCCGTGGCTCTATTGGGGCCCCGCCCGCCCAGAGCTGACAGGGCCCCCGCCGACCCCGGTCGCTCACGTTCCCCCGCCCGCGGGGACAAGTTCTTCGCCCGCAGCACGTTACTATGGAAACGGGGAGAAAGGGGTGGGGTTCTCCTTCCCGCCTTCTCCGAGCGCGCGGGCGGCCGGCCGGCGGTGCTGTGCGCGTGCGCCGCTCACTCTATATAAGGGGCTCGCGGCGCCTGCGCGCAGAGAGGCAGGCAGCAGGCTAGGCTGGGTGGCGGTTGGCGCGGGAACCATGTCTCGCTACGGCCGCTATGGAGGCGGTAGGAGCCGGGCCGGGCCATGCCGCGCGGGGGGCCGGCAGCGGGGATGATGATGGGGGGGGTGTCTCCTCGGGGATGCCGGGGGGCGGGGGCGCGGCGCGTGGGGCTCGCCGCGGGGGAGGCGGCCGCCGCCATTTTGCGCACGTTGGGCGCTCGCCGCGCGGCTGGGCCGGGGCTCCCCGCGGGTGGGGCGGCCAAGATGGCCGCGGCGCCTCCGCGGCAGAGGGGCTCGGGGCGGCGGGGGCCCGGCGCGGCTCTCAGCGCCCGCCTGCTTTGCTCTTGCAGAGACCAAGGTGTACGTGGGGAACCTGGGCACCGGCGCCGGCAAGGGCGAGCTGGAGCGAGCCTTCAGCTACTACGGCCCCCTGCGCACCGTGTGGATCGCGCGGAACCCGCCGGGCTTCGCCTTCGTGGAGTTCGAGGACCCGCGAGACGCGGAAGACGCGGTGCTCGGACTGGACGGAAAGTAGGTGGTGCGGGAAGCTGCGGCGCGGCGGGGGCGCGGGGCCCGCTATTCCCGCCAGTCCCGGCCCGCGGCGCTGACCGGCGGCTCTCTGGCCTTGCAGGGTGCTGTGCGGCTCCCGCGTGAGGGTGGAGCTGTCCACGGGCATGCCCCGCCGCTCCCGCTACGACCGGCCTCCCGCGCGGCGCCCCTTCGATCCCAACGACCGGTGCTACGAGTGCGGAGACAAGGGGCACTACGCCTATGACTGCCATCGCTATAGTCGCCGGCGGCGGAGCAGGTACGTGGGGGACAGGCGCGATTGGGTCTCTGTGCTAGGTGCAGCTGTAGTCTTGTTAGCCAAGCAGAGCATGCTATGCCAGTTTAATTTAACTGTAATGCTGTGTTCATGCAGGTGTATTTTACATTGTGTTGATATTTCGTATTAAATGTTAATATATTAACAATCAACCTGGTCAAAACCTTTCAGGTTTCTTCGTTTGAGTCAGTCGCCTTGATTCAGAATGTCACAAGCCTTAAGGTTTCATGCTGAGGCGCCTTGCAAAATCCGACAATTAAGATCCTCCTAGACCTTGAGGTGATCAGCATAAGAGGCCAGATCCCCTCGAGCCATCTACACCTAGCTTCACCATATTCTTTAAAGGGCAGAAAATTTGAGACGGTGATCGCCGTAACAGTAAATTTGGCTTTCAATTGGGGCCCCCCCCCTCCGGTTTAGAAAGAGGAACACCAGATTGACCACATTCCCACCTAGAAAAATCTTCTTGCGTCAATCAAGCCTCACCCTGGCTCATTTGGCTGTCAGTTTGATCGTCGTTAGATTGAAGAGAACACCTAGATGCAGCGATCGGCTATAGATACTTCTAGATCGTCTAGATCTGCTAGACCTTGGGCCAAAGAGGGTCGACCTGCAAACTTGCAAGGTTTATTTTAATACACATTACAGTGTTTTATATTATAATGTAATTCTAAATGTAATTCAGCTTAACATCTTTTCTAGGTAGTAAAAATACTCAAAACAAATAGGCCCTGATTTTTTTCCAACTGACAGACACTAATTTTTAGTTGTCTGAAATTTTAACTTCAGCAGAGGCTCACGTGCGCTAATTGCTAAAGTTGTTTTCTAATACTTACTTTTTCTAACCTAACATTAGGTCACGGTCTAGATCTCATTCAAGGTCCAGAGGAAGAAGGTATTCTCGGTCACGCAGCCGAAGCCGTGGTAGGAGGTGAGTTTCAGACTTTCTTGTGCTTTCCTTTTTTAAGAGAAGTCAAACATCCTATTCACCTTTTTTTTAAAGACAAGCAAAGCATTGTATAATATTTTCAATTTTTTCACTGCAGATCCAGGTCAGCTTCCCTTCGCAGATCGAGGTCGGTGTCGCCTCGTAGATCTAGATCGGCCTCACCCCGCAGATCCCGATCACGTTCTTTAAAAAGATCAAGGTAATTGGTTTTGTATTATGATTATCAGCCAACGTTTCTTTTAAGATGGATTCAGAATATTTGAAGGGTATGATGGGAGGTAGTGTGAAATTCATTCTTTGTGTTATTTGGGGAGTAGGTTCTATGAAAAGGGCTTGAGCGCTCACTTCAAGACCAAACATATTAACATGGGTGAATTTCCCCTCAACTAAAGTGAATATTCTAGAAACAGTTCTCTTGAATTTTTGGTATTACATGTTTAGCTGGTCTTAGGGTCTGGCGTATACTTAAACGTTTTGCCAGCCTAGTTATGTCCTTGTGTGAATAAAATCACACCCCAAACAATGTAAATGCTCCATGGCTTTGGCCACAATAATTATGTAAATAAAAATAGCTTTGCATAGCATAACATAATATAAGCTTATCAGTGACATCAACTTCCCACATTTGAGTGATTGCTTTCTGATTTTTTGGAAAACAGTGCCTCTATCTAAAGCTGGCAAACAGGAGCCTACTCAGATAACAAAATTGCTGCTGCAGTATTGACTGCTTGATGGAGTTTTTTACCTAGACAGCAAATGCTGTGCATTTGTATTTTTCTTACTGCATTGCTGTGTATTAATAAAGAAATTAATTCTTCTTGTGGAGTTGAGTTGGCTTTCATTAGTTTCCTTCTTCAAACTTTAGGTCTAGATCCAGATCCAGATCCAGGTCTGCTTTATGGCCACGAAGCAGGTAAGATGTTTGCCATAATTAATTAAAGCTACAGGTTTACTTAGTCAAATGCAGTAGTTGTTTCGGCCATAGATAGATGCATCTTAGGCGAAACTTGTTCACGTACCAGAAGTTTGCCTGTGGTTCACCATCATGCACTAAGACCCTAATGTGTCCTGTAAAAATGAAGTTGGTGCCAGGAAAGTATATTACAAGGGAGACTTCGTAGTTTTAAACCCCAAACTTGCTGGAAAAAAGCTTAAACAGCACCTAGCAAAATACAAATGCACAGTAATGGAGAACTCAAGGGAATCCTTGGGGTGTGTTTGGGGGAAGCTCCCTCTTGATGCTAAAATGTGCTGTTTCTGCCTGTTACCTCATGGATGTCATATTGAAACTTAACATTAGTTCCCCCTACATTCAAAGGTCCATGTAGCCATTCCCCAGTGTGCCCTGATTCACTTGCATATGCTAGTGGTGTGCAGTGAACAACTAACTATGAGCAATTTGTGTCAGCTAGGGCGACTCAAATAGTAGGGCATGTTACTGAAATGTAGGACTGGGACTGTTTTTCTATGAATGAGGTACTCCTAGAATTCAAATACTAATATAAATCTTCTTTGTGACATACCATATGTATGCAGTTTAGTGGTCTAGTAGTGGAAGAGTTTTTTTTTTTCAGGATGGGAGTTACTGAAAAGTGTCAAAGCATTGTCATTATACACTGAATGGTTTTAAAGATACTCTCCATTGAACTTCACCTTCAAGCAAGCAGAAGATTCTAATGGCTTATTTACAGAAGAACAAAGGGAACTCGTGGCTGCAGAGCTACAGAAGTTCTAGAATCAGTTAGATGTTCACATCTTGTTGGTAGTTTTAAAATGTCAGTCACAGCAGGAGAACTTCGTTTCTGATGGTAGTTATATTAAGGAGGCACTGCTCCCTTGTGCTAATGGTTTTTGTTGATGGATTTTCTGAACGAACAAAACTACACAGAAGAGTTGCCAAGAAGTAGAAATAGGTGGGATGAAACACAAATCTGAGCACCTGACTTGAAATGTACCAGCATGTTTTCATTACATGAGTAGTGATGGATGGTGACTGCATCTCGAGATGAGGACAGATAAAAACTTCAGTGCAATATTTTCAGAAACCGATGACACTCAGTTATTGCTAACTGTAGCAGGTGTCGTACAGTATCTCTATAAATCTTGAAGTAGAACGGTATTCAGCTCAACACTGACAGCTGCTTCCTCATGTTTATCCATCAGCCAATCAGTGCTGACATTGAACAGTGAGGATGAAAGAACTCTTGCCAAGTGCCTGTGGAGATATGCAACCATGCAGTGTATCTGCCTTAGAAGTAGGGATGGTGGGGATTAGCTTGATGCCCATACAAATCCTTTTAAAGGATTTTTGCATACATTCAGTGATGCGTATTTAAAATGCTGACTACAGCTTTTTTGTAGATTTTTCACTATTTTAAAATATGGAAGGAATTGTTTTCATGTAACTTTTTTTCTCACTTGTGTCCATATTTTGCAGCCGATCAAAGTCCAGATCACCATCTCCAAAGAGAAGGTAAGTTGAATCTTGCGACTAAAGACTGCTGGGTGTAGAATAAATGTTGTCTTCAGTGGTCTCTACTGAAAACTTGTTTGACTGAGATTACAGAACTTTCCCCTATACTTTGTCTGTGATTTAACTGTAAGGTGCATTTCGGATGGACAGGGCTGTGTTAATTAATGCATGGGACACTGATTACTAAGATGAAGCCCATCATGGTAAAGCTGTTTCCAAGAAACTGGGTGCATGTTGTATTATGAGGATCTTGCCTTTGGCTATTGCTGTATTTCCATCCTCGTATAATCGCAAGTTAATGAAGCCTCTATAAAGTGGTGAGCTAAAGCATGAAATAAATTTTAAGCACAGGGGAATCAATTTTAAGCAGTCTATTTAAAAACCTCCAGGGTCATAATGAGATTAACTTGTGTTCTAGGAGGTGCAGTGGGCTACTTCTGGCTTACAATTAAATCCTTTTCAGAAGGACTGAACCTACTTTCTCAAGGGGTGGGGGATAGAACCAGAGTCAAAAATTTGAATGGAAAATGTAAATGGCTCAGAGTAAAACTGTAAATGGATTAAATGTGTGAAGCAAAACATAAACTAAAGACTTCTTGTAACAAACACCCATCTGATCGAATTGAAGTCAGACTGCGGTCCACCTTGCTGGTGGCTCTGTTTTGACTAACAGCTGTACAGTCTGTTGCTACATGGTAATGCAGGATAGAATTTTCTGCATTTCCCTTTTGTAACCCAGATGAGTACTTGTTAGAACATTGCATAGTTTATGTAATTAATCATTAGCCTTAGTTTTTCCATTTTAGTTTGAGCCATTTTTAACCATTTTCCATTAATTCAGAATAAGTATGATCTTAACCCTAGGGGACCACTTTTCCAAGCTTGATTGAAGTCTCTTGAGGAAAGGAATGCATGGGAACTGGAGTAGCTTGTGCCTTGCCACACTGTGTGCCTGATCTCAAGATCCTTGTTTGTAGCCTCCTTTTTATCCTTTCCTGTTAATGAGGAAATGTGTGTAAGATCTATTTTAAAAGGAAAACTAATTATCTACTTTCATTGGTGCTGATTATTGGGTTATTACAGAAAATACTTGGTTTCTTTTTTCCCTCCCCTCTGGCGATATGGCTATATCGGAAGTTCCAAGTCAACACTAGAGTTACTCCAACTAACTTCTGTTTTTCTTTCACTTTCAGTCGTTCACCATCAGGAAGCCCTCGAAGGAGGAGTGCAAGTCCTGTAAGAATGGACTGAAATTTCAAAGTTAACCTTTTAGGAAGAAAGTTATTTTGTTTACGTTGTTATAAGGGATTTTGTGTCTGATGTAAATGGTAAGGGCTTAGTCCTAGAAGGGTTTTTCAATCAAATAACAATTGGCCTGGATCGGGATCTTCTAAATTGTGACATCACATTCGTAGATTAGTGCGCAACTTTTTTTGTTGTATGCATTTGCATCCTGTGATCTGAAAATGTGGGACTTTTTTTATTGACACATAGAAATAAAATGTGTATTTCTAACTAAAAACCTTTGTGGTAGCCCTACTGCTTCTGTTAATGCTTCAGTAACTTTAAAGCAAGTCATGTATGTCATTGAAGTTGACATTATACAGGTTGTCAAACTTGACAAAGATGTATCTTTAATTTCTTATTTTGTTCTGAGATATGGATGAGGTGACGCAAGTTAAAGGTGATCTGCAAAGTGTTATTACAGAAGATGCTTGTGCCTTTTTTATAGGTTTTTGATTCTGAAAGTATCCTGAAAGGAAGGAAGTGTAACTTTTGTTCTACTGGTTTTTAACTTAAAATGATCGGGAATGTAAAGTCTAGTCTTCCCTGGCTGTACTGGAGAACCAGTGAGGTATCAGATGTTTTGAATTCTTAAATGAAGGTGTTGAAAGGAGTTTTTACTCACAGTGAAAAATGGCTGTTAACTTTTAACCAGAGTGTTTAAATTTTTGTAAACAGCTCAATTACCCCTACTTTTTACATATAAAGAAGCAGAAAAGGGCACAAGCACAGGGGGTTTTTTTTGTTTGTTTGGTTTTTTGTTTGTTTTTTGCGGGTTACCTTTAAATAGTGCATGTTGAGGGAGAAAAAAATACAGCTCTGTCATGACTTCTCTTCTGCAACCAACTTTGTCCAATTAGACAAATTGGGGGGAAAATGAACTAAACGAGTGACTTTATGCAGTCACGATCTGTTCTGCAACATATGTTACAATCATAAAGCAGCCTGTATGCTGATAGGCAAAACCTTTCATGGTACTGGTAAGTTAATTCCTGTAGTACGCACCAAATACATGATTGAAGAGCATAAAATAAATTGTATATGAGGAAGTATTTCAAACTGAAGCCTATTTTGTGATCTCTAAGTTGCAAGGGGCTTTGACACTTCATGTTGAAACTGCGCATGACTGTCTTTTGGTAAAGATGTTGTTAGACTGCCAGGAACCTTTTTGATAAATAAACAAAAACCCTGCAGATCTTAAATATTCTGGTCTCTTTAAAAAAAGAACTAGATAAATTCAGGGAGGACAGGTCCATCAATGGCTGTTAACTGGGATGGTATCCCTAGCCTCTGTTTGCCAGAAACTGGGAATGGGCGACGGGATGGATCTCTTGGTCGTTACCTGTTCTGTTCATTCCCTCTGGGGCACCTGGCATTGGCCACTGTCAGAAGACAAAATACTGGTCTAGATGGACTTTTGGTCTGACGCAGTCTGGCCGTTCTTATGCTGTAGTTAAATACCAGTTTCAACATTCAGGGAGAGCGCTTTAGAGCACCTTCACAGGCACTGTTTTTGAAAGAACAGACTTGTTTGTGCTGCTAATGAAATGTCTAATGGTGGATTATGCTTGTAAAAGTATAAACCTTAACATAGTACCGTAAATAGAAAATTACTTGGCCCAAAAGACAAATTTTGAGTAATCCACAAGTTTCCGATAATAGACTTCTCATCTAGTGTTAGGCTTCACTCGTGTCTGTAAGACTCTTGCAACTAAGTAGTCCCAACACTCTGAACAGGTCGGTCCCTAGACTTGTTCACACATGAAGGTTCTGGAGTACTAGCTGTTGGAATGGCTTATTTTGGTAAAGTTCTCTTATTTTGACAGTTTTCATGGTCACCTGCCAGGCTTATTTCTTAAATCTGTTAGCCAGTTTTCTAGGTTTATGCCTTGACATGATTTTTGCGGGGTCTAGTTTTCCATAGGTACAGTGCATTGTGGTTTAGCAATAGGAGCATGAGCTTCCATTGCTAAGTATTCTGTGATTAACATTTTGCTAATCCTTAAATACAAGACCCCCAAAAATGGGGAATGGGAGATAACCTTGTATAATTATAAGGAAATGATTCAGCAAATATACCTAGAAGTCATTGCTTACAGGTATCCTTATTCATTGTACAGAGGAGTCTAGGCACCAAAGAGAAGCTGAAAGTGAGGTCAGTCTAGAGAAGTTGAAGCATAGCAGTGTAATGGCTTGTGTAAGTGAGTTGCACTGGCTTAACATGAGGTGTGAATTTACTGTGTGAATGCTCTTGATTTTGCTTTAGTGTAAATTAGTTGGGAACAGGTGTGAACTAAACTGCAATAACAAACCCTTAAACTGAAACAAGTGTCAGTACAGAACTTTGCTGCATTAGTTTAAATTCATGCTTTAGGTCAGTGGCTCTCAACCTTTCCAGACTACTGTACCCCTTTCAGGAGTCTGTCTTGTGTCCTGCCAAGTTTACACCTCACTTAAACTACTTGCTTACAAAATCAGACATAAATACAAGTGTGTCAGCACACTAAACTGAAAAATTGGAATATAAATATTGTACTTACGTTTGAGTATATAGTATATAGAGCAGTATAAACAAGTCATATGAAATTTTAGTTTGTACTGACTTCGCTAGTGTTTTTTACGTATCCTGTTGTAAAACTAGGCAAATAGCTAGATGAGTTGATGTACCCCCCGCAAGACTTCTGCGTACCCCAGGGGTACACCTACCCGTGGCTGAGAACCACTGCTTTAGGTTAAGCTACTGCTGTTTTCCCATGTAGACCAAGCCCCAAGAGGAAACTAGATGCCTGTGAAGACCCACAGGCCTGGAACTGGGAAGAGGATGACCTGGGGAGAAAAGTAGATGTACTGAAATGGAGGAAGAGATTGGGCCAGGAAAGTACTTGCAGTGGAAAAAAACCAGACAACAAATGTAGCAAGGGCTGAGAGGAATATACCAAATGTGAAGGAATTGAAATGGGGGGAGGAATTCTGCCTTTCCCCTGAAAAGGGCAACAGAAGCACTGTAGTTCGTATTAAATGCACTAAAAATAAATGTAAGGGCATTTGCTGTGGAGGCTCCTTGACTGAATCTTGCTTTTAGTCCCACCTCCCTTGCAGTACAACTTTGCAGGTGTGGATCTGGACAGAGGTGTGTCTGTGGACCCACACAGATTGGCTTCATGGTAGGGGTCCAGCGTTGAAGTTCTGCAACTAGACTGGGCAATAGGGGAGAGGGTAAGGGGTACCATTATGTAGCTGTTTTTAGGTTTTACTCCAGCTTCTTCCCTTGGTTGATGTGCTGTGGCCACTGAATCTGAAAAGTTGTAGATGAGTTACCAGCATTTTTCTTCGAAATTTTCAGATGAGAATGAGTCTCTGCTCCTATCCAGGGGCTTGGATCAGTCACAGATCTCTTCCCACAGTTTTGTCAGGTTTAAGTTAAATAGACGACAACAACAACAACAACAAAAACTTTAGCTTCACTCTATGATCTGTGCTGTCTTTCTGTATTCCCTTGAGCAAATGGCTTTGCTCAGAATTCATCTTATTCTGAATTATCTAAAAAACATCACAAAGGGAAAGGCAGTGCACAGCCCCCTTGCAAGCTAGTCTTTGTAAGAGGGCAGTGTTTACCTCATTTGTGCCCTCAGAGTTCTTAAATTGATATTTGATTGTGAAGGCATCTGTTTTAAAGAATTGAGTTAAGTTTGAGGGCAAGGAAAATTTCCTGCTGGTGCTTGCTACTGCAGGGACCATGCTCACCTGTGTGGTGTAATCCTGATGTATACATTTACTGTCACGCACTTCAGTGATGCTTTAACACAGCTGTTAATTGGTGATACACTGTCTCGTAATGGGTGAAACATGCTAAGAGGAATGTTGGTACTGAGTGGGATGCACAGGGAAATGAAGGAGCTGTCATCAGGACCCCTGGAACAGGTTCCTTCTTTATTGCAGAAGAGGAAAGCTGTGGGCTGCAAGGAAACAAGTAATGGGGATGGCCCTTAGGAAACTCGTCCTACTGGAAGGAGAGAGGACAGCCCCCTAGCCTCTTGTGGCCACTCTGACTTTTTCAGGCGCTCACCCTTTGCCTCAGTACTTCCTCCTTTTTGCACAGTATGGTTTTGCTTTCTGTTCTGACAGATCCCTTTGTGGTGGGATGTCTGCTTCAGGAAGCAGACTTTGTCACCCTCCTACCTCTAGGGCTGATTGACTCACTTATTTACACAGAGGCAGTTTGCACAGTTCCCCAGAGACCGCTTGGGTATGTGCAAGCTTCCATGGTTGACTTGGCCAACACTGCAGCTGTGACTTGCATCCCTCCTGGGAAGCGGCTATCACTATCAAATTGTGGTGCTTTTATGCAAAATGCTCCTCAAGCAGCAGGTTAAGGCGAATACACTTTCAGTTGTGAAGTAGTCACACATGGGACCATTCCATCATATAGAAATGTTGTAACACACAGTCATTGAGGATTCTGTTTCACAGTTGTCATTTACATCACAGGAACACTGATTCCTTGTTGCAAGTCCAGTCCACGACAAGTAAAATCAGATTGTCTATGATTCCTCAGCTTCTGCTTACAGCAACACTTAGCATTAATTTTAGTTTTTAAGCAGTCAACATTTCTAACAGTGTTACACCACCCTGGCAATAACTGTCTTCCTAAGTTCTGTTTTCTCCCATTCCTGAATGGGTGATTTTTTTGAACACTTTTAAAATGTAATTTCAGCATATGTAAAGACTAGTCTGACAACTGCAGTCCTGTTTAATCACAGAACATGTACAAAGTACCAGCTTCCCCAGCCTGCTGAAGTATGTTCCTCACCCAAATTTGTTACACTAAAAATCAGTAGTGTTGAGGGGAAGTTGGTCCAATAAAAGATATTACCTCTTCCACCTTGTCTCCTAATAGCTGCACCACTGCATACATCCAAATAGCAAGGGCAGCTGAACTGCCTAGGGAAGGATCAGATGAATGGGAACAGATAGGTGCTAAGTACTCACGCTAAACTATGTTTGAATTTGTATTTAGCTGTGACACTGAATGCCTTTCCCAGTGCTGAGGAAGAGCTCTGTGTCGCTCAAATGCTTGTCTGTCCCCCAGAAGTCGATCCAGTAAAAGGGATGACCTGGGTCTTGTCTACTTACTGTTTCGAGTCATTTTCTCCCTGCAATGTCTCCTGAAATCTGGACATTTCTCACAAATGATCCTGTCTCTAAACATAAGAACAGCCATACTGCGTCAGACCAAAGGTCCATCCAGCCGAAAGTGGCCAATGCCAGTGCCCCAGAGGGAGTGAACCTAACAGGTAATGATCAGTGATCTCTCTCCTGCCATCCATCTCTACCCTCTGACAAACAGAGGCTAGGGATGCCCTTCTTATCCATCCCTGCAAATATCCATTAACGGACTTAACCTGCATAAATTTATCCAGTTCTCTTTTAAATACTGTTATAGTCCTAGCCTTCACAACCTCCTCAGGCAAGGAGTTCCACAAGTTGACTGCGCTGTGTGAAGAACTACTTCCTTTTATTTGTTTTAAACCTGCTGCCCATTAATTTAATTTGGTGCCCCCTACTTCTTATATTATGGGAACAAGTAAATAACTTTTCCTTATTCGCTTTCTCCACACCACTCATGATTTTATATACCTCTGTCATATCCCCCCTTAGTTTCCTCTTTTCCAAGCTGAAAAGTCCTAGCCTCTTTAATCTCTCCTCATATGGGACCCGTTCCAAACCCCTAATCATTTTAGTTGCCCTTCTCTGAACCTTTACTAATGCCAGTATATCTTTTTTGAGATGAGACCACATCTGTACGCAGTATTCAAGATGTGGGCATACCATGGATTTATATAAGGGCAATAAGATATTTTCCATTTTATTCTCTATCTCTTTTTAAATTATCCCTAACATCCTGTTTGCTTTTTTTGACTGCCGCTGCACACTGGGAGGACGTCTTCAGAGAATGGTCCACAATGACTCCAAGATCTTTCCTGATTAGTTGTAGCTAAATTAGCCCCCATCATATTATATGTATAGTTGGGGTTATTTTTTCCAACGTGCATTATTTTACATTTATCCACATTAAATTTAATTTGCTATTTGTTGCCCAATCCCTTAGTTTTGTGAGATCTTTTTGAAGTTCTTCGCAGTCTGCTTTGGTCTTAACTATCTTGAGCAGTTTAGTATTGTCTGCAAACTTTGCCACCTCACTGTTTACCCCTTTCTCCAGATAATTTATGAATAAGTTGAATAGGATTGGTCCTAGGACTGACCCTTGGGGAACACCACTAGTTACCCCTTTCCAGTCTGAAAATTTACCATTTATTCCTACCCTTTGTTCCCTGTCTTTTAACCAGTTCTCAATCCATGAAAGGATCTTCTCTCTTATTCCATGACAACTTAATACATAAGAGCCTTTGGTGAGGGACCTTGTCAAAGGCTTTCTGGAAATCTAAGTACACTGTGTCCACTGGATCCCTTTTGTCCACATGTTTGTTTGACCCCTTCAAAGAACTCTAATAGATTAGTAAGACATGATTGCCCTTTACAGAAACCATGTTGACTTTTGCCCAACAATTTATGTTCCTTGTGTCTGACAATTTTATTCTTTACTGTTGTTTCAACTAATTTGCCTGGTACTGATGTTAGCTTTACCAGTCTGTAATTGCCGGGATCACCTCTAGAGTCCTTTTTAAATATTGGCATTATATTAGCTATCTTCCAGTCAGTGGGTACAGAAGCTGATTTAAAGGACCGGTTATAAACCATAGTTAATAGTTCCACAATTTCACATTTGAGTTCTTTCAGAACTCTTGGGTGAATGCCATCTGAGCCCGGTGACTTGTTACTGTTAAGTTTATCAATTAATTCCAAAACCTCCTCTAGTGCCACTTCAATCTGTGACAGTTCCTCAGATTTGTCACCTACACAAAAGCCAGCTCAGGTTTGGGAATCTCCCTAACATCCTCAGCCGTGAAGACTGAAGCAAAGAATCCATTTAGTTTCTCCGCAATGACTTTATCGTCTTTAAGTGCTCCTTTGGTATCTCGATCGTCCAGGGGCCCCACTGGTTGTTTAGCAGGCTTCCTGCTTCTGATGTACTTAAAAAACATTTTGTTATTACCTTTTGAGTTTTTGGCTAGCTGTTATTCAAACTCCTTTTTGGCTTTTCTTATTACATTTTTACACTTAATTTACACTCCTTTCTATTTACCTCAGTAGGATTTGACTTCCACTTTTAAAAAGATGCCTTTTTATCTCTCACTGCTTCTTTTACAAGGATGTTAAGCCATGGTGGCTCTTTTTTAGTTCTTTTAGCGCAGTGGTTCTCAAACTATTGCACTGGTGACCTCTTTCACATAGCAAGCCTCTGAGTACAACCCCCCTTATAAATTAAAAACACTTGTTTATATATTTAACACCATTATAAATGCTGGAGGCAAAGCAGGGTTTAGGGTGGAGGCTGACAGTTCCCGACCCCCCCCCCCCCATGTAATAACCTTGCAACCCCCTGGGGGGTCCTGACCCTCAGTTTGAGAACCCCTGTTTTAGAGAATGGCTTGTTTCTGAAGTTACATGTGGACTTCAGAGTTCTCTGCTCTCATGGAAGTACCTCAGTCCTCTTCTGCTAACTGGTTTCATGTGGGGAAGCAGCCAGCGCTCTGTGTCTCTCCAGCCGCAGTGACAAGGAAGCTACCCTCCTGGCAGGGCCATATCCCAGCCTGGGGGATGGAGCTAGGCTCCAATAGGGATGTTAGTATGCAGGGGTGGGGAATGAGCCAGCTTTGGGTGAGGGGTGAGGAGTGGTCAGGAAAGGAGGCCACTGAAGGGGGGTTGTTAGTGGGGGAAGGAGAGAGCCACCCAAGGAGGCTGCTGTTAGGGGCAGGCCAGGGCTGCGAATCAGAGTTGGAGCTCATTGCCTCTTGGCTGCGCTCTGCTTGGTGCAGAGGGAGGCCCCAGGAAGCTAGACTCAGCCGGAAGGTGCCTCCTTGCCGGCCTGGCTGCCCTCAGGCTCTTGGTTGGGCGGCACCCAAGTGTGGAGCTTCTTGCCTGGTGCTGGGAAGGCTGAGATGGCACCTCCATGGCATCGGGCGGGGGACAGAGCTCTAAAGCAGCTGCACCAGCCTACCTGGCAATAGGGCTTGCCCTGAGCTTGCCCCATGATTCTCTCTCACCCTTGAGTCCCCCCCTCCCCCCCCCGGAGCCCCAGCTCCTGTCCCTACAGCCAGCGCTGACCCCACGGGGCTCCAGCTCCTCCCTGCCCAGCCCTGGTTGCCACTGTGGTGATCATTAAAAGCTGGACACGAGTGCTGGAACCTCCCTTGCTCTGCCTCTCCCCCCCAAGGCCCTGTCCCCATCCACCCCTCTTCTCCCCTCCCCCTAGTTGCTTGCTGTTTTTCCCCTTCCACCCCCTGCCCGGGTCAGCAGGGACTCTGCAGAGCCTGGGCTGGGAGCTGCAGCTGCCTGATGCAGGTAGGAGGTGGCCCCAGCTGAGTAGGGGCTGGCATGGGCGATGACCCAGCACCTACCCGCCTCCCCTGCCCGCTTTGGGTGTCTGGTCAGTAGATCTGACCGGACACTGTCGGGTCCCCTTTTCAACTGGACTTTCTGGTTGAAAACCTGGCACCTAGCCACTCTACCTGCCCCACTCAGGCCAGCGTGGCCCAAAGGACTCAGCACCCACCATCCCCTAGAGTAGAGGTTCTCAAACTTGTATTGGTGATTCCTTTCACACAGCCAGCCTCCGTGCGTGACGACCCCCCCCCCTTATAAATTATATTTAAACCTATTATAAACATTGGCGATGGCGACTGACAGCTCGCAAGCCTCCATGTAATAACCTCGTGACCCTTGCAGGCTCATGACCCCCAGTTTGAGACCTTCTGGCCTAAAGCCCTGGTCCCAACTCAACCAGAACCACTAACACAAGAACAAGTGTGATGGGGTCTGTGTTTATTGCTTGTTATTCCAGTGCGGTGGGTGCTTGAGCACCAGGGTGCTCCACAAACCCAGAGCTCAGAGACAGGCCCTGCCCCGAAGACCTGTCAGTCTGGGTCGCAGACAGGACCCAACAGGTGGGCGCCACACCCAGATGGGGCAGCACAAGGGGCCAGCAAGCCCCCCACGAGTCAGTCATTCCACGCACCAAACTCCCAGTGAGTTAGCACATAGGAGAGCCCCGTATGTGAGCAGCAATCCCACGCCAAGGGCACTGGGTCATTGCTGAGTATTCACTCCCCAGCCAGCCCAGTGCACGCGCTCGCCTCTCACGCAGACAGATGGTCCGTATTGGCAGGGACCTCCTGGCGGGGCAGCTCCTTTGTCCTGAGGGAGCTGGTGCTGGACTCGGCGACTCACCAGCTGGGAGGTTCAGGGTCCTGAAGGAGACCATGAAACACCAGTGCCTGTTGGCTCCTCACCCTGTAACCCCCACCCCCCAAGCCCAGAGAGGAGGGTGAATCGTTCCAGCTATAGGTTAGAAACAAGACAGCAAGAGTTCTGCAGTCCTGAGGAGAACAAGGCTCCTGGTTTGTGGGGACCCCCCAGCCAGCATAACGAGCGAGAGCACATAGCCATCAGGAGGTATTAATGACTTTGTCATTCATAAGGCAACAACAGCAAAGAAATAGACACCACTAACCTCAGTGCACAAGGAGTACTAAGGATACAAAGAACTAGTCCCTGCTGATGGTTGGAACCCTGCCTGCTGCATTGGGACATACGCAGTATTAAACCCTTCTCTGGTCCCTCTCCTAACTGTGTGGTGCTGCCTCTGGGTTCCCATGTGGGGTGGAGGGAGCTCCCAGTGCCATCTAACAACAACAGACCTGACCCAGCTGCTCCAAGACCCTCTGGCTCTCCTCTCCCCTCCCTGCAGCTTTAGGGTCTCGAACACTGACCCACTGGGTTTGATGAGGGCATGGGGAGGGCTTCTGTCCCCAGTAACAAGGTCCTTTACTGGCCCAAGGTGCTTCACTTTGAATCTGGCTTTCTGATTTAGGGCTTTGCCCTGTATTCCTTGTGTACCTGAAATTCCCAGTCATTTATTACATATGATACATGCTACTTCAAATACAGCACATCCTCTGTATATGCCCCATGCTTTCTTCTCACCTGTAGGCATAGAGCTCTTCCAGAATTAGGCCCATTGTCGTCAGTGGGGAAGAAAGTAAAAATTACCTGTTTGTAATGGCTTTTGAGGGCTCCCTTTCCCACTGCTGCAGCATCTCCCCCCAGGGAGAGTCCCTCGGATCCTCTGACTCCTGCCATGGTCTGCATGGGAAAGGAGCAGCTGCGGTGGCTGGGGATTTTGTGAAACAACACGAGCTTTCATGAGGAACTTAGTTCTAAGGATCTCGCTTCCCTGTTTGCACAGAATTGCCCCCCCCCCCCCGCCTTTGTGAGGCTCAGTGGGATGAATGTGACTGCCCCATTGTCTCTGGGAGGACTGGCCTGTGTGTGCTGTACTGGAGCTGTTGGCATGGTGCACTTGCTAGGTGCTTTTGTGGAGGAAGATGTTCTCCCCATGGCTGGAGAGAGATTTCCCAGGGCAAGGCTGGACGACGATAACAACAAGGAATAACAGGATGTGATGAGGAAATGGAATCTCAGGAGACGTATCCGGAGGTTGAGCTCTCAGGCTGTGTGTGAAGGAGGGCCTAACCCTATCCATCTCTTGGGACTTTACAATTAGACTTGAAATGCACCAAAGGTAGCAGTCCCGCATAATCATGGAGAGAGACTGGATGATCTTCACATCCTCTGCATCTCTGATCTCTGTGACCTTTTTGTCTGCTTCCCATTCTCTGCAGAAAATCCTGCTCACCTCATTCCTATTTGCACCTTGTGCTGTACCTTGTCCAGGAGCAGTGAGACAAACAGCCAAAGGCCTGGCAGAGAGGAATGAGAAGACAGAGAGAACCAAGGGAAGGTTCTTCATCTTTATTTCTAAATTCAAACCTGCAGGAAAAGCCTCTCTGGGGAAATCCACAAAGAACCTCATCACTCTGTGCTCTAGTTCCCCACGGCAGGGGGCCCTCAGCCGTAACCATGTGGGCATTGTCTCTAGATGCTCTGACGAGAGCTCTGGCACACAAGCCTTTAACAGAACCATGGTGTGCTGGAGAAGCCCCATTGTAACAGTGAGTCAGATTCTCCACTGGGAACACCTCTCACCTCAGCTCAATCGGCACTTGCTTTCTCTGCAGTTCGATGAGCAGGTGGAGGCCTGGAGAGAGAAAAGGGTCTTGAACCAGGTGTGAATCCAGTGGCGGTTTGCTATGGCCCTGCTGGGATGTCCAGGCATGTTGTGGAGGCAGAACATCCAGCCTGAGCCTGCTCAGAGGGGAGGTTGGTGAGCTCAGATTTGGACTCCTGTTCCTCTGTTCCCCTTCAGGTTGGGGGATGTGATTTGGGGGGAGAAGTGAGGAGATCCTCAGATCTCCAAGGGGACATTGCAGGATAGTCCTCAACACTCCCGCCTCCCCGATCAATAACTATTTTTTAAAAGGCTCCCGAAGCCAAGATTGAGACTCACTTGATGCCAGCCCCATGTGGCCTCGTGCCCGGGACTAGTCAGTCAGCTGAGGTGCAGTCTTTCTCCTCTTCCTTAAGTGCCACTGAGAGGCCTCTGCAGAGATAGTCACAGTAACAGATCTGGCAGCTATTCTGAGATGGTCACAATAATGCAGCACTTCTCTGCAGTGGCATCCCCTGCTCTATTTATAGGAGACTCCACTGCGCTACGTTCCTACACTTTTAACCCTTTTCCTCCCACCTCCACTGCCTATTGAAATAGTGGAAGGGCTGAGGGGCCAACAAAGAGTCCAGCCATTGGATTGTAAGGACTGCAGTCATGGGGGGGACAAATGGCAGATGCTTTGGGACTCCTTGGGATGGAGGCTTTACACCAGGGATGAGTAATAAACTGGCCCCAAGGAGGGCTATTGTTAGCGACAAAACCCAAGGCCCAGCAAGGCTAGAACCCAGGCCTGTAAGGGTGTTAGGTAGCAAGCAGCACCATGCTGCCACCCACAGTAGCTGTAACTAGTGTCACTCCATTGCTGATGACCCCCTGTGGACACCGATCATGGGAAGTCCCGCCTCAAGGGGCTGACGGGCAGCAGTCGCATGGCCCTTATTGGCTCCCTGCCCTATATAACCCAAGGGGTGTTCTGGGAAAGTATCCAGGTAATAGTGTGGGTCTTTTGTAGCTGCCATGATCATCTCTGCTCCTGAAGTCCTGGCTTTGACCTTGGCTTGATTTGGACTTTGCCTCCTGACCCAGACCCTGAAACCTGACTCAGCCGCTGACCCTGGGTATTGACGCTGCCCTGGAACCTGACTGCGAACTCCTGGCTACAACTATCTCAGGTTTGACCCTGCTCTGACTGTTGGGCCTGACTGCCCTTGTTAGGATCCTGGCATGAGAGCTGTCATCGAATTACTGGGGACTCTGAAGGAGGGAAACTGAGGCAGGTCCACCTGTTCTGCTGTAGCCTGCTGGTAGGGAAGGGGCTCTGCCCTATGACAGATGGTCTGGTCTCAAAAGGACAACACAGTCTGAGTGAGAGAAACACTTTCTCCTATTGACAGCCAGACTCCTTGTTCGTTAGAGATCCTAGGGTGCGTGAAGTTATGTGGCTAATACCATAGGCCATCTCGTTTGGGATAATTCTGTCTCTGTCTCCCTGGTGCGGAAACATGAGGGGGAAATGCCGCAGCGGGCAGGTGGAGAACCAGGCAGGCTGGAGGGTTGCCAAGGGGCAGATGGGGCACATGTAGACAGAAGCTTGGGAGCCTGGCCCAGCCCAGCGCTGCAGTGGCTGTGACAGTGTAATGCACAAAGGGCCTTGGTGGCAGGAGCTGTGACCAGGGCAGGGTGTCTTTGTTCTGAAGAGGCAGCAGCTGTGTGTGTGTGTGTGTGTGTGTGTGTGTAGGGGGAGGGAGGAATAAGCTTTAAGCTACTAATATGCTGACACTCTCTCTTGGCTGGGTCACTGGGGAAAGTCAGCCCATACCCTGCAGAGGAGTGACTCTTGGATGCCAAGATCTGCTGCTGACTCAGGCCTACAGAATGGAGCTCCCACAGCAGGCCGAGCGCGGGAGGGTGCGACAGCAGTGTTCTCATCCCTGCGCGAGAGACCAGCCGGGGCAGGGCACAGCTGCCGACCCCTGGGCCCTGGCAGGTGGCCTGTAGAATTGTTCTCACAAGACGTGCCTGTGAGTAACTGAATAGGCCGCCAGGGGGCTGTGTTGCTCCACTCAAAGGTGAGCAGAAAATTGGCTTTTTCCACTTTCCTGGAGTCACTTCAATGATTGTGATCCATTCCATCAAAATATTGTGGGTCTTTCACTCACCCCCAGGTGAATGAGGCGATGCAGATGGTGTAACATTAGGGCACTGGCTAATAGCCATTAGGTCTCATTGATTCCTTGCAGTATGCAGTGGTTTGGTGATTTTTAAGGGGTGTTAATGAAAGAGAATTCTGCTGGTCAGTGGAATTACTGCTAATGGCCTGATCCTGCAGATGAGACGTGGAAGGTCTCAGACAGGAGTCACTTTGCAGGGATGCTAATCATGGAGATGAATCGTCACGGCTTTGTGTGTGGTGAGGGCAGGGTGGGGGTGATGGCGTGCCTCCCTGGTCCAGGTCTGAGGCATCGCTCCATGTAAGGAGAGTCTGCCAGCAGCCTGGCTGAGGCTGTAGTTGCAGTCAGAGAGCAGTTCTCCGGGTGCTATGCAGTCTGGAAAGGGTGGACTGACTTGATTCTATCCTCAGCACCACCTGGGCAATAGGTGCTTGACCCCAATGAGCCAGGCTTGGAGCAGGGGTCAGGGTTTGGCTTTGTGTAATGAATAATCAGACCTGTGCAGAGGAACCCTGAGTGAGATTTCTCATCTTGTCAGCACCGACCTGGGCACTTCAGTGCTGGAATGCTGCAGACTTTCTCTGCAATGAGCAGAGAGACTCATGGTACAGCGTGCTCTCCTGTTGGCATTAACCCCGTGCAACCAGGCTAGGGTTCTGGGCCAGATAGTCTAGCAAATCCATAATGCCCCACGCTAGCATAATTACAGGTTGGCTTCATGTATATTTAATTATGCTAGGTTAAATAGACCTAAATTCGTTAACTAATGCATCTTGGCTGCAGTGTGACACCTTTAAACAAAAGCCCATTTCATCACCCACTAGCTACAGCGTCCTACAAATCCTCTTAATAATCAGTTGCTAGGTTTCCTGACAGGTAGCTAATAAACATTTGTCTTGCTAGGTCTGGACACGGACACCCCATTGCAGTACTTCAAAGTTGCATTCAAAACTGACTCTTAAAAATACATTTACTTATTGTCAATTTTTCACATCCTGTGGTATTTGTCATGTGCTAAAGAATCAGTGTCCTTTTCTTTGTTCTGCTCAGGAATGAACTAGGAGAAAATCAAGATTAACCCTAGAACAGCATTTTTCAAAGTTCGGGTTGTGACCCAGTACTGGGTGGCAGCATGTCAGGCACTGGTTCGCTCTGGTCAGCACCGCGGACTGGGACGTTAAAAGTCCTGGCAGTGGTGCTACCCGACTAAGGCAGGCTAGTGCCTACCTGTTCCGACACCGTGCTGCGCCCTGGAAGTGCCAGCAGTGGGTCCGGCTTCTAGGCAGGGCGGTCATGGGGCTCCGCGCGCTGCCCCCACCCTGAGCACTGGCTCCAGGCACCAGCTCAGCAAACAGGTGCTTGGGGCGGCCACCAGAGGGGGGCAGCACGTCCAGGTCTTCGGCAGTAATTCGGTGGCGGGTCCCTCACTCCCTCTCGGAGGGAAGGACCCGCCGCCGAATTGCCGCTGAAGTGGCAGCGGTAGAGCTGCCACCGAAGTGCTGCCGATCGCGATCACGGCTTTTTTTTTTTTTTTTTGCTGCTTGGGGCGGCAAAAACCCTGGAGCCGGCCCTGCTCCTGGCCAATAGGAAGTGGGGTGTGTGCGCATGTGGGCGAGAGTCATGTGAAGCCGCTTGCATGCCTCCGCCTAGAAGCCGGACCTGCTGCTGGCCGCTTCCTAGGTGCTGCATGGTCTGCGGTGCCAGGACAGGCGGGAAGCCTGCCTTGGCACACCTGCTGTGCCGCTGACCAGAAGCTGCCTGAGATAAGCCCATGTCCCAGTCCCTACCTCTGAGTCCCCCCAAACCTGGAACCCCTTCCTGCACCCCAAACCTCAGTCCCAGCCCAGAGCCCTGAGTCCCCCCCAAACCTGGAACCCCTTCCTGCACCCCAAACCTCAGTCCCAGCCCAGAGCCCTGACCCCCCCTCCTGTACCCCACCCTTGCCCCAGCACTGAGCCCCCCCCCCAAACCCAGAGCCCCCTCCTGCACCCCAAACACCCTGGCCCCACCCTCAGACCCTGCACCCCCATCCCAGAGCCCTGATCCACTCCTGCACCCCAGCTCAGAGCCCCCTCCCACACCCTGAACCCCTCAACTCTGGTCCCACCCCACAGCCCTCACCCCCAACCCTCTACCCCAGCCCAGAGCCCCTCCCATAATCCAACCCCCTCATCCCCAGCTCCGTTAGGTCGCAGGCATCAACAATTTTCTTCAACTAGGTCCCCAGAAAAGTTTGAAAACCACTGCCCTGGAAGAACTACTTCCTCCACATTTCCCTCGCACCCCCGGCCTGGCTTCCTACGACAGATTGAAAGAAACAGTCTCCCATCCTCACGGTCGTCATGTAACATACAAAAGCGACATCAGTTTAGTGACCCTGCATGTCGTCTGAGCAGTGTCAACCAGGGCAATACGGGCACAGACCAGCTCTGCTTTCTGACTCTGCTCTGAGCCTTTGCAAAGGACTCTTAGGCATCTGCCTGCCAAGAACTAAACAGACGCTCATCGCATGCCCCTGTGGAGGCCCTCCCCAGACAGACCCCTCCACACAACTTCACTAACGGACCTGAAAGGTGCCAAGGTCAAGAAGCTGGGTCTGCACCAGCCTTGCCCCCTCCTGTCTCGTGAGAGTTGATGTGTTTCTGGGAGTCCCAGCTTGTGCAGTCCTGTGATGACGTGAGAATCTCAACTTCTGTTTGAACACACCTGGGTCTAGCCCTTGTGGCTGTGGAGCAGGGCTTGAAAACGTGACCCCTCCCCACCAAGGCTCCAAAACAGAAAGGCCAATAAACAACCCAACACTTGTCAGTTTGGAAACGTTCAAGCCGGTCTCTGTCTGGGGACCTGATTCCTTTCTGGATGCTGGGGCCTGCTGATATCAGAGTTAGGCTGCAGACCCCATGGATCCGTGCCGATCTGGTCCCTTTACGTCCTGTCTTCACCTGGTACCTAGGCCTCTGGTCTCCAGGCCTGGTTGTCTTTCACCTCACCCCAGCCCTGGCTCTCCTCAGGACCAGGGACTGGCCACTCCGGGCTGGTGAGTATACCCTGCTCTGTGGCTGGAGAGGAGTGGGATCTGTGCCCCATCACTGTGGCAGCTGTTAACCCTTTCCTTGCTCCCATAAACTAGGTAAGGACTTCATTCAATTGCCCCTTCCCCTTGACATGCCCATTTTCAGGGCACTTGCACTAGCCCTCCAGGGGCTCCGCCTCACAGAGGCAGCTGAGCTGCACTCCCCAAGGAGGAATGAGCCCTGCCCCGGGCCTCCACCCAGAGTTTTGCTGAGTCACTATCCACCGCAATCACAGGGCCGCCTTGGCCAGGGGCCTGGCCCATTAGCTGGCAGCTTGCCCAAAGACCTGGTCCGAGATCAGCCCAGCGAGGAATCGCTACAGGCTGGGCCGCTCCTCCTATGCTCCAGGGAATGTGGCTTATCCCAGCTGTTCCCACAAAGGCACTTGTCCTCTAAAGACAGGACTGAGTTTATCCCCCCTCCCCAAAGTTAGGGGCTGCTGGCATGCTGCAAAGCAACACCTTCCTGGGCAGCTCGCACCATGCACGCTAGAACTGCTCCCCAGCTGCACCTTGGCCACTATCAGCACCAGGCAGCCCCCAGTGCTGGAGTAAAAGGGGGTCTACAGCTGCCCAGTGGAGCTGGAACTGGTGCAGCACCCATCTCTAGATTCCCAGATCTTAAGACCAGCAGGGACCATTAGATCACCTGGCCTGACCCCCTGTATTGCACGGGCCAGAGAAGCCCCCCCAGTGAGTCCTGCACCAAGTCTCTGCCCCACGGGTAGCCTAGGATGTGTCTATTAGAAAGACCAACAGTCCTGATTTAAATACGCCCATCAGTGGAGAACCCATCACCTCCCTTGGTGACTTGTCGCACCAGTCAGCCGCTCTCACTGTTAAAACCAGGAGTCCTGGATCCTCTCCTCTCCCAGTGTAGGATTGTTCCCAGCTCTGCCAAGCCATGTCCGTTTGCTAGGGAAACACCTGAGGAGTTTGCAATTGCAGTGGGGGACTGGACTCAGGGACGGCGCTTCCACTAAGTGACCCTTGGCGGTCACCTAGGGCGGCAGGATTTGGGGGGCGGCACTTTGCCACCTTCGGCAGAAATTCGGCAGTGGGTCCTTCACTCGCTCCGGGAGCTGCCCAAGTGCCCTGAAGACGTGGAGCGGAAGGACCCCCCCCACCAAAGACCTCAGACCCCCTGAATGCTCAGAGGAGGAGCGCTGCTGCCTAGGGCGGCAAAAACCCTGACGCCGCTCCTGACTGGACTCTGCCGTGGGTGGGACCCTGGAAACCTCAGAAATCTCACAGGAGCGGCTGTGGAGGCAGTTCTGGAGCACTGGCCAAAAGCCAGGCCAGGTCCATCGTGGGTATAAATCAGCATAGCTCTACTGATGTCAATGGAATGACACTGCTCTACCCCAGCTGAGGATCTGGGCCCCATTCTTTGAGTGCTAGCTCTGGCAGCAGCGTCTGGGCCAGCGGGTCTCTACTATTCACTCTGCCTGGCCCAGGAGCTCTAATGACGTGTATCTAATGACGCTAGGGGAAAGTTAAAATCTAACGCTCTGCAGTCTCCTCCCAGGGCTTATAAACACAACAGGCAAGTCTGTTAAATTAGCTGGCCGCACCTATGTTAGCTCCTTCCCTCTAGGCAGGTCGCATTCAACCATCTGACCAGTCAAGAGTTCACCTGCCTCAGGGAGGGAGGAGAGGAGGCTGCATTTGAAAGCCCCTTCCAGTTGCAAGAACCAGTGTCTCTCAGGTGGTGCAGTTGAAAGGACAAAGATGTCATCAGCAGCTGCTGCAGTCTCCTTGCCTACCGGCTTCTCGGTCCTGTCGACATTTCCTGATCTCCTCTTTATCCCCGAATTTGTAAGTTTGGGCTTTTTTTTTTTTTTTAATTGAATTTTTAGAACCAGAGCAATGGTTGTGAAGGTGCCCAGCGGCTTTGTGTTGCAGGTTTCTGAGTAAAGTACAGTGTTTAAGCCATGTGCCGGTATGGCGCTGTGCACCTCTGGCTCACACCTCTGCACTGTGGCAGTGTACAATTTCCCTCCTCCCCCCCCCACCCCCCCCCCCGCTCACTGTGCTCCTTGCAGGATACAGCTGGGGGCATGAATTCAGGGGTGCGGTTGTGGACAGAGTTTTTCAAACTTTCTAAGTGAGACCATCATAACTGGGACAGTGGAGAAAAGAGTGGGGACTTCACGGCTGAGATTTCCACAGCATTAATGGCAATTGGACAGCCAAATCTCCTAGGCAAATTTCATAATCTTAGCCTCTACCTGTGCCCAATTTCCTGATCAATGCATTTGGATAAGTGTTGGCAGCACGGCAGAAGATAAAATGTTAAATAGGCTAAATGAAGCCTGTTGTCTGTGACTGCAATTCAGCTATTGATACATGCACAGTACAAGCTTTCCGAGGGGCAGCCAAAATCTAACTTGGCTGCAAATTTGGAGGCCTTTTTAAACGAGTGAATTTTGACTGTATACATAATATGTGGAATGTTGTAAAAGTTTGGCTAAGTTTAGACTTTCCAATGAAGGGTTGGCATGAACCCTGGCAGACACAGCACTACAAGATACAACACATCGAAGGTGGTAAAAACAACTGTATGGCATTTTATGATGTTTGAGTTGTAGTATGAGATCATGGGATTAAAGATGGTATTGGATGAATAGGCACAAGGACAAAGAATTAGGCCTATTATGTAACCTCCCACTGTAATATTCAGAAAATGATAGTGACTCTCCAGGTATTTAACAAACATTAAAGATATAACTAAGGCCGCCTGAAAATTTTTCCATCTAACCTGTTTTTCGACAGAAAAGTGGAGCTTTGACAAAATGAAAATTTTTGCAGAGAATATTTGTTTTCCTCTAAAAATTTATAAAACAAACAAAAATCTCAGATTTTTTTTTCTAGCCAATAACCAATAATTCAGATAAAAATTGCAAAATTACCTTTGTTTGCTTGTTTTGTTTGTTTTTTTTGTGGCAGTTTTTGGGCCAAAACTTTTCAGTTTTCCAGTGAAAAGCTGAAGTTTTCCCACGGGGGGGGGGGGGGGGAATTCTGACCAGCTCTTGATGTGACCGGTGGGCAAACTGGTTCCCAGGGTGAAAGACTGCTGGTCCCATTGGCTTCAGTGGGTCCAAGACATTGCCTGAACGGTTTAAGGGATTTGTTCAAGGTCTCCCAGGGCAGAGGCTCCTTCCTCTCCCGATCTCCCCTGCCCTGCCCCCTGCTCTGTGCAGTTTTAAAACAACAGGAAACCAGGAGATAATGTTACGTTGCTGGTAACACATTTTTCAAACAAATGTAACTGAACAAGTGGAAACTAGCATTTACATTGTGCTGTCTAAACAATGATAGCTCAGGATCGTTAGGTCACATAGGGCCTGATCCTGCCCAATGCTCAGGCTCAGATCAATTTAGGTTCCTAATTCCCACTGAGATTAATGGACATCCGGGGTCTCAATACCTTTGAGCTCTTACAGCCCCCTGTGAGTTACGCAGCACCCTTTGCTCCCAGTAACTCCTTCAGGAGTGGAAGGACTCGGTGCTTTTCAGGCCTGGCTCTACAGGACAAATGTCTAAGCACTGATGCTGCAGCTGGCTCCCTCCAAGCAGCTTGGAGCTGTCTGCAGAATCGGGGCCCTAGTATCACCGAGATCTGTGACTGCCGTAGAATATTCACGCTCAGACCCACATCTCAGCCTGCGGCTCTGAGCAGCCCTGCAGGAGTTGTAGCAGCAGACAATGAGCTCACAGCAATGCTGCTCTGACCCAGTCTTCCCCCCCCCCCCCCGCCATGTCCATCCTGTGCTTCCACCCACTTCCCTGAGCCTGGTCTGCGTCTCTGGGACATCACCGTCCCCTCGCATGCAGCCCCTTCATCCCCATGGATCCCGCGACTCTGACCCCTTGGGGCAAATTCTGAGCCAGCATGTGGCGTCCCTGTGTAACTAGCAAGAAAGCCTAGCTACGGGCAAGGACTCCGAATTCACCAGCTTGCTGGCTGTAGGGCCCATCCTAGGGGTGGTCTGCATCATGACACTCACTCGCAGTAAGAAGCAGAGAGGAATTTGTAGGGGGCTGTGGCCTTCAGTGGTTCTGTAGCCATCAGATGGTGCCAAGGCGTTGGCTACCCCTCTGCACCTGGGTGGATGTCACGCGAGGAGGAGGAGGAGGGTGTCTGACCAGTCTCAGGCTCCAAGGTCCAGGAGTGGGCCTGTGGTGGTGCCTCTGTGCCCCATGGTGGAGTCCAGTCCCGTCATGGGGTCAGTAAGCAGGGGTACCCGGATGGGGGGAGGATGTTCTTCTCCCCCGCCCCCCAGTGAGGAGGCAGCAGATGGAGATCTCCACTGGCCTTGTGTACCCCTCCCCCCCGAAGCAATGGCGTCTCTCCTTCCCAGAGAGGGACACAACAGGTTTGTGGGGGGCCTTTCTACAGCCCCCCCCCCCCATGCAGCAGCCTCTCGGAGGCCACCCAATAGACTCCCTTTCGCTCCCGCAATGACCCTAGCGCAGTCCTGTGGGAACCGGGTCCCCCCACCTTGGCAGCAGCCACCCGGAAAAGAGAGAGAGTGTAACCCACACACCTCCTGGGTGTGGTGTCTGGCCCATCTAGTGGCACCGAGACCACTTAGAGAAAATGAGTCTGCTACAGCCTTAGCTAACTGCCAGTTGGCTTTTAGCTCATGTGGCAGAGGCTCATGCACTAAGCTCCAGCGGTCCCAGGTTCGATCCTGCCCGACGACGACTGGGGTCTGTTGGCGTTACACTAGCAGAGTGCCGAAGGGGGGAGGTTGGAAGTCAGGAGCTGTAGCAGCGGGACAGCGAGGAGCCACCCCAGTGACAGACATGTCCGACCGCATCCATCGGCCAGGTCAGGTGTGCGGGCTCTGCACCTGGGTCTCGCTCAGCGGGGGCGGCCTTCTGCTGGGGCCTCACTAGAGTGGGGCCTGGGGGAGTGGCAGGAATGCGTCCCTTCTGTGTAGCCCAAAGCCTGGCTCTGGGAACAGAGTGCAACCTCCCTTCCCAGAAAGGATAAGCTGCAGGGAAAAACACCGCTCCCCCCCAGGGCTTGAAATCTGCCCCCTGACTAGGCCTGGCCACCCAGGTACTGCGGCCCACTGACCGTGGGAGGCCAAACAGTCAGACCACTGAACAGCTCAGAGGGTTTATTATGCCCACTTCCCTCCGCCATTGAACAAACTGATAAGCCACCTGAGAACAGCCCTGGAGATAGTGAGACTAAAGGAACTGCAGGTGGGGCCCAGCGCCCGAGATAACAGGACGGGGCCTGCAGCTCCTGGGAAGCAGAATAATTTCCACAGAAGGCTGGGGAATGTGATAGTGAACAGGGGCTGGAGAGGAGGGGACAAGTGGATGGAGAGCTGGACAGGATGAGGAGGGGCCGTTCTCTTCTTCCACAGTGGCTCTTAGAATCCACCCAAAAATCTCTCTGAGGGGAGATCAGAAATCCAGCTCCCCTTTGCCAGCGACGTACGTGCTGCTGCCGCTTTTGTGCAGCGCACGCACCCCACTAGCTGGGAGGAGGAGTTCTCCTGGCACTCGTCCCTTTGGAAGATGATCGTTTAGCAAGCAGATATGGGGAGGAGACGGATACGGACCGTGACTTCATTTGGTGGAGTACCCACAGGGACACTACTTGAAGAACTATCCCAGTGGTTCTTAAACTTTTGTACTGGTGATCCCTTTCACACAGCAAGCGTATGAGTGCGACCCCCCCCACCCTTATAAAGTAAAAACACATTTTTTATATGTAACGCTATTATAAATGCTGGGGGCAAAGCGGGGTTTGGGGTGGAGGCTGACAGCTCATGACCCCCCACGAAATAACCTCACAACCCCCTGAGGGCCAATCGATATTCTAGATGGCATGTTGGATCAATGCATTGCAATTTAAACAGATCGAACCAGTTCCGTTCCTTGCTCCAGCATGGATTTGAGAACAGTTAGTTTTTCTCAATAGAATTCTTAAGCAAGAGGGTCACTTCTTCAGAGGGGTCCCGCCGAGTAGGAAGGATTTAGCCAGGCAGGTCTGTTCAGCTGGGGAACACCCAGTTGATGTGGGCAGGAGTGCAGAGTGCTACTCCCGGTGTTTGGCAGGACACAGGGCCAAATCCTTAGCTGCTGTAAATCAGTGTAATTCTAAAGATTTCATTGGACTGGCAGTGATTTACACCCATTGGGGATCTCTGGTCCACGTGCGACTCCGAGCATGGGATAAAGGAAGAGAAAACTGGCAGGGGAAATACACTGTGTGCAGCGCACTGAAAATCTGCTTTCAAAAATGTCACTGGACAAGAAGCAGAGCAAATGTTCTGTGTTATTGAATTGCACCTTGCTTCATACATACTGTTTGTTCAAAGCTTTAGCTTGAAAGTGATCTGTTTGGTGAGCGCTCACTCGCTGTTGGAACTAGAGCTGGCCAAAATGTTTAGAATTTTGAAATTCTAAAAATAAATGGGAAACATTTCAGAAAGTGTTCACGAAATGTCCTTGTTGTTTTGAGCAACCCTAATTCTAGTCTTTAGACAGAGAATGAAAAGAAGCCAATGAAACCTGGCCAGAGGGGGGTGATGCAAAGGTATGTAGCTGGCTGTGATTGTTGACGTGAAACATGAGAGGAGTGTGAGAATGAAACAGCTTGCAATGGAACTATTAAAAAAACAAACAAACAAAAAACCTTGAACAAAAATATTACGGACCTATTCAGAGGGAGGCTAACTACCGTCACGGGCCCTGTGGCTGTATTTGGTGTAGCGAGCCTGGGGCTGTCTGTGCCCTGCTAACGCGGGTGCAAAGCAGGAGCCGCTCCCCTGAGTCAGTGGGATTACAGTGGTGCAAACTGGAGCAGAAGCAGGCGTGCAAGAGGCAGACAGGGAGGGATCCAACAGACAGACAAAGCGACCAGCACCGCGTACATCTGTACCCCAGCTCGTCCCTCTGGCCCAGACTCTCTTCACTCCTCCTCGTTGCTTGCAGCAGGTCGTCAAACCCCAGGTTACACTGATATCTTTCCCCATCTGTAATCCTTGCCCCAGCTCCTCGGACCACACTTCATGCGCCTTGTTCCCCTTCCCTGCACCGTCCCTCCCCAGCACAAGTTCCCTTCTGTCGGCAGGCGAGAAATGCAATCAAGTCACAAGCCCTGAGGCCAGAGAGGCTGTGGGGGTGGAAGCTGGCTGTAGGGGCTCCTGTCCCATGCGGTCTTCATGGTGCCCCCCACTGCTGTTTGAGGGGTGGGTCAGTGTCCCTCCCCCATCCTGCCAGCTCTGCATAAAATCTGGACCCCACTGACACCCATGACAGATTTCTCATTGGCCTCAGTAAAGCCAGGATGTCACCCATTGCCCCTGACTCCAGGAGAGAACTGGGGGGGGGGGAGGGATTGCAGCCCCACATGGTGCCCAGCACTTGTCAGGCCCTGTCCTCTCGCAACAGGCAGACCTGGGAGGCTGCTGCTATCCTTGGGGAAAGCCAGTGTCAGAATCCAGGCCCCAAATTCTGCTGGGCACTGGGTCTCCTTCCCCCTCATGTATCCGGCCCTGTCTGCCTTTAGCCCCAGAGCCAGAGGGAAGGACTGCTCTTCCCTGGGAGGGTGGGGACAGCCCTCTGCGTCCCCAGGGTTATCCTGTCCCTACACCCCCTGCCCCACAGGAGAGGTGTCTCACACCCGCTGGGGAGCTGGGCCTCTGGGAGCTAGAGGCCAGGGATTCAGCTAGGTGCTAGTTAAAGTAGATTGAAACAGTCGCCAGGGGCAGGTCCAGCCCTTTGCTCCTCAGCCCTGGCGATTAACTGTGGTCTGTCCCCTGCCTGTGCCAGAATTAGTAACTGATTCTGTCACCGCTGCAGCTGGGAACCCAAACACCGCCCCTGACTTTCCACATCCTCCGCACACCAGACACGCAGCCCCTTCCCTGTTGGGCTGATCCTGGACAGCGCTCCATTGGATACAACCCACGCCTCCAACCTGCTCATCTGCCGCACGCTGGGCAGGCGGATTCACAGTGTCACCCACCTGGCCTCCGTGGTATTACCACTTCCCTTCCCTTATTATTGCCACTGCAGATTGTGCAGCCTAATCCTGCCCCGAAACCAGCCCAAACTTGATACTTTCGGTTACGTGCTGCCCTGAGTTTGTTTCCCTGTTTGCTAGAACTCAGTGAGCACAAAGTGCAAACTCTGGTGAACACAAACAGCTGCAGAAAGTTGCTGAATCCCTTGTGAACAGAATGCACCAGGGTTTGGCGCAGCAGAAAGGAAAATGATTAAGTCAGTCTCCTGATTTGCAAGGGCCTGACTCCATCTCCTTTTGCATGGGTAACGACCGCGCAAGTGGAAAGGCAATGGAGACACAGGCCCCCAAAGCTTGGGTAACACTCAGGCGATAGCACTGGCTTGCGAGTTGTTAGCTATTCCTAGGCCCTATTAGCCGGAAGGTGTTCTCATGCCAACAATCAGATAATTGTAGATATCAATTGTGCTGAAAATTCCTATGGACATATTATCGCTCCCAGCTGTGTACTTAGGGGGAGTCATGCATTGGTAACAAAATTTTGATTAAAAGATAAGAGTTACCCAATACAATGTTAAAACTGAAATTGTCTTTCTTGGGTTGATATAGCAACTGCTTTTATCAGGGGAAAACATCGACATTTGAAGCATTTATGCATCCATTATTATGGCAAAAGGTCCTGAGATGAGCTAACATGATCAGGACATCTGGTTTTACCATTTGGGAAATTCAGAATGTGTTGTGTTGACAACTATTTTAATGATGGTTAGACTTGGCAGAATTCGATTTTTTTTTTTTTTTTTTTTTTTTTTTTTATCTTTTCCCAGATTTTTTTTTTTTCAATCTTTCCCCCCCCCTATTTTTATCAATTAAAATTTTCACGGTTGCGGGAAGCTCTGGGGGCCGGACAACGGGGAGGTCAGATATTTATTTAATGCCGATAGATGTTGACCTTATAAAAGTTAAAGCTTTATAACCATTAAAACACAAATTGGCAACGTCCCATGTCTAAGTATACAAAGTAAATATCCCTAAATCAAACACTACGTTCTCAAGCAGCATTTTGCTTACTTTGCCTGTCTGTAAGTTTTGATGTTTATCGATGGAGATATTTTTGCTGGTGCATAAGAGGAAACTGATGTTTACTGGCATTTAACGATAAAAATCTAACCCTTCCAAGACTAATTCTAGTCAAAAGAATAGGAGTACTTGTGACACCTTGGAGACTAACAAATTTATTGTAGCATAAGCTTTTTAAATAAATTTGTTAGTCTCCAAGGTGTCACAAGTACTCCTATTCTTTTGACTAGAATTAGTCTTGGAAGGGTTAGATTTTTATCGTTAAATGCCAGTAAACATCAGTTTCCTCTTANTGCTGCCGCTCACACCACTGCAGCTTGCGTTCGATGTGTAGCGCTATCAGAGCTGGCCCAGGTACGTCTCCTCCAGCTGGAAATTACCTCTCCAGCTTGAAGCGCAGACATACTCTACATGGCCTTGCTATCACAGCTTGTCTGGAAAGCTCTGAACATCGAATATCTGACTAGAATTAGGGTTCAGAGTAGCAGCCATGTTAGTCTATATCCACAAAAAGAACAGGAGTACTTGTGGCACCTTGGAGATATTTTTGCTGGTGCATAAGAGGAAACTGATGTTTACTGGCATTTAACGATAAAAATCTAACCCTTCCAAGACTAATTCTAGTCAAAAGAATAGGAGTACTTGTGACACCTTGGAGACTAACAAATTTATTTAAAAAGCTTATGCTACAATAAATTTGTTAGTCTCCAAGGTGTCACAAGTACTCCTATTCTTTTGACTAGAATTAGTCTTGGAAGGGTTAGATTTTTATCGTTAAATGCCAGTAAACATCAGTTTCCTCTTATGCACCAGCAAAAATATCTCCAAGGTGCCACAAGTACTCCTGTTCTTTTTGTGGATATAGACTAACATGGCTGCTACTCTGAACCCTAATTCTAGTCAGATATTCGATGTTCAGAGCTTTCCAGACAAGCTGTGATAGCAAGGCCATGTAGAGTATGTCTGCGCTTCAAGCTGGAGAGGTAATTTCCAGCTGGAGGAGACGTACCTGGGCCAGCTCTGATAGCGCTACACATCGAACGCAAGCTGCAGTGGTGTGAGCGGCAGCAGGGGCAGGCCGCCCTGAGCATGAACCTGCCATTTTGGTTTCCCGCTGCTCGCGCCGTGCTGGCTGCCCTCTGCTTGCAGTGCGCTAGCTTGATCAAAGTTATCAGGGGCCCCTCTAGCCCCTCCAGCTCAAAGCAGACGCCCTGAGGAAACCAGACCGGAATGTGCTGCAGGTTGGGTGTTTTCTCTGCTTTTTAACATCACTCTGATGCAACCTGCCAGAGGAGGTTTTGCTCAGACGGTGGCCCCCCTCCTGCAAGTGGATCCATCTTGGCAGACCCTTGTGCTCTCATTGCGACAGGCTGTTGGCCTCTGCCAAACTGGTCCTTCCAATGAGCTTTGTGAATCTGGCTGAGGACAGTTTGATTTGATTCTGGTGCTGGCACGAAGTCAGCTGCCCTGAGTTGTTACATCCCGTGTGATCGCTGGGTTTTATTATCATAATTTTGGATTACTAAGGGAACACTTCCCCGCTCCTCTTCTCCCCCCCCCCACTTTTTTTGTAGCTACAGAAACACAACAAAGCTGTCAGGACCCTCATCACAAATGATGAGTGCTGTTAGAGGAAACACTTCCAAAGAAAGGTGTGGGGAAATTTTAGCTGCATGACTGCTTGATTTGAAAGAGTATCATCCGGCCCCGTGACACTCCGAGGGCCAGCTTCCTCAGGGTTTGCGTAAATATTGTCATTTTCATCTGCACGGCCCCACGCCCCCGAGCCTGGCTTTGGGCGTTCTGTTTAACTACCCCCCAGGCTGAGTGCCACAGAGAGAGCTTGGATGTTTCCCCATCTAGGTGCCACCTTCTTCCCAGCCCACCAAGCGCCGATCTGTGTGGCCCGTCAGCTATGCAGGAAAAGAAGGTGCAGCCAGAGTGGAGAAGTAGCACGAAGTAGCAGACTCCAAAGGCAGAGAAGAGCAGCAAAAACCTCCTGAGCTGTTCTCACGTTCTCCTTGCACCTCCTCGCTGCTGAAGTAGCAAAGTGAAATGTGAGAAGGTTGGGATTTCCTAAGGGAGTTAAGTGCCAGGAGTTTGGGGTCTAACTCCCTTTAGGCTCCTTTGGAATTTGCAACCTACATTCCTGCGATGTTACCCCAGGAAGGATCAGAGATGTAGATCGAGTAAGTTTCACTTTGCTGCCAGTGCCCAGAGGAGAGTTGGGTGGGGCAGGAGAAGCAAATGCAACCGGAAAAGAAGGGCTGGAGGCTACAGTGGTTGAGACTAAACAGTAAAAGTCTAGCCTGAGCCCCATGAGGCCTGGCTCACTCCAGGAGCTTGGGTTTCAGGCAGGGGAGGAAGGACAGTCCAGGGTTAGGGTGCTGGCCTGGGGCTCAGATAGGGTGACCCGATAGCAAGTGTGAACAATCGGGATGAGGGGTAACAGGTGCCTATATAAGACAAAGCCCTGAATATAGGGACTGTCCCTATAAAATCGGGACATCTGGTCACCCTAGGCTCAGACCTGGGTTCAGTGCCCTGTTCTGCTACTGACTTGCTGTTTGACTTAAGTGAGTCACTTAGGCGAGGGCTACCCTGGGGGGTGGGGGTGTGAGGCCCCTGTTCCTGCACACCTGCTCCAGCTAGCACACGTGTACATAGCATGTAGCCTGGGCAGCAGCCATGGGCACATGGCTGAGCCGTGCTGAAAACAAACCCAGGTGACACTGATGGGGGGTGTACCCGGCGCAGCTCAGATGGGCTGGAAACACTTTCAGCTGCAGACAATGGCAGAGAGAAAAGCTGGTTTGCTTTTGCTGCTTAGGGTACGTCTTCACTACCCGCCATATCGGCAGGTAGCAATCGATTTATCCGGGATCGATATAGCGCGTCTCGTTAAGATGCACTATATAGATCCCCAAACGCGCTCCCCATCGACTCCGGAACTCCACCAGAGCGAGCGGCTGTCAATCCCGCGCCATGTGGACCCCAGGTAATTCGATCCAAGATACTGCTGAAATTCTGTATCTTAGATCGATTTCCCCCGCTCCCCCCCCAGTGTAGACCAGCCTTTAGAGTAGCAACAAGGGGGTCCAAAGCTGGGCCCCGCCTGGCCCTGTGGCTGGGAGAGCAGTGACCCCGAGGAGCAGCAACGCGCGTTTTGAACTCGGCTCTCTAGCCTTCGGCGGGGGAAGGAGGAGTTCCTGATGGGGGTAGTGAAAGTGCGGGGGCAGAGCTGTTGAGCATAAGAATAGCGATCAGTGCTGGGTGTAGGGTGACCAAGTGTCCCGATTTTATAGGGACAGTCCTGATATTTGGGGCTTTTTCTTATCTAGGCTCCTATTACCCCCACCCCCCATCACAATTTTTCACACTTTCCATCTGGTCACCCCAGCTGGGTGAAACTCTCCATATGAAACTTATTTACCGTGAAACAGGCAGCTTCAGTGGCCCTGAAATATTTCACAGATTTGTGCTGAATTTGCCAAATTTGGTTTGGGGGGGGGGGCAAAAAACTAATAAAATTCCCCCCAAATCACCACATGTCAATGGTTGGTTTTTTTTTTTTTTGTTTTTTTTTTTTAAACAAAATGTTTTGTTTTTTGATTTAAAATGTCTTTGTTTCAAAAACATTAAAATGCTTGAAATGGAACCAAAACAATTTGGGTTGAGCAACTTTTTTTTTTTTTTTTTTTAAACTTTTCAAGTCACGAACGTTTTGTTTTCAGTTCAACCCCAGCACCACCCCCACCCCCGATTTTTCAGACTTGCTGGTGAGCAGAAAAACCATTGTTCAGCCAGCTCTCACAGCGATCCAAGGGAGGAGTCAGGAAAATGTAACGGGCCCCCAGAGGTCCCGGTCACGGTGCCGGGTGCTGCACATACGGGAAGGGCCAGGATCTTTCCCTGAGGCGTCTGCCGTGGCACTTCAGGCGAGACGACAAGTGAGTGTAGGGAGCACGAGGAAGGGGAGGATCCCTGTTATCTAGGCAGGGAGTAGGCACCACAAACCAGCCTGGGGAAAGTTTCTCACTCCAGCCTGTTGGTGAAACCTGTCGCCTATTGAGCGGAGGTAGTTAGGCCATGAGCGGGGGAAGGTTTGGGGGAGGAGAGGAGCCGGGAGAGCGGTGGAGAGGAGTGAGAACAGGAGCTATTCAGGGAAGACTGGAGGTGAGATCAGGGCCGGCGCTTCCATTTAGGCAACCTAGGCGGTTGCCTAGGGCACCAGGATTTGGGGGGGGGGGGCGGCAATTCGGCGGCGGGGCGGGGGGGGCCTTCCGCGCCCCGGGTTTCCGGCGCCGTGCCCTCCCCTCGGGAGGAAGGGAAGCGCCCTGAAGACCGGGAGCGCGGAAGGACCCCCGCCTAGGGCGCCAAAAACCCTGGCACCGCTCCTGGGTGAGACAAGATGTGGCCAGCGTGACCAGCTATCAACCACTCCCACGAAATCCCACCAGGCAAGAGCAGCTGGTGGCGCAAGGCTGGGCAGCCGTACCCTAGGCCAGAGCCATGCTGGGATCCATTGAATAAGGGGGTGAGGCTGGCTCCCCTTGGCCCCTGTGCCAGCCCTAGCACCAAGCCAGGGTCAGTTCCCCCTTCACTGTACCCTGCCCTTGGCCTCTGCACCCTGGATGGAGGGACGGGACGAAGGGGACGTGTGCTGGGGCACTGACGGGGCTGCGGGGGTCTGGCTATGGAGGGAGGGGAGGAGGGTCTGGGCTCAGGGCATGGCCCGATGGACAGGGAGAAGTGGGAACTGGATGCAGGGGAGCAGGATGTCAGGGGAACTCGACTGTGTAGGAGGCAGTTTGGAATAAAACCATTTAAACTGGGCATCGCCCACTGTGGGTTCATGGCTCAGTGCTGGTGAAGCATGAATGGAAGCCGGCAGGAGAGAAAGGAGCCTGCGAGGGGCTGTGTGCGCAGAGTAACCGCGGTCCCTTAGGTAAGAGCAAACCCTGTTTCCGCTAATGAAGTCAGTGCTCTGAGCCCAATGGGGAGTGGAGGGGATTTCTCAGCCGGGCTCTGGCACGGTCTGAACCACCCAACTTTGCATCTCTTTCTGAAAGACCCCCGCAAGCAAGGTCTGGGCCGGGGGAGGCTCCCTGGCTGTGTGACACCGGCGGTCAGGTGGACCCTGCTGGCCTTGGACTCTGTGATTCTATCTGGCTGGAGTCCAGGCACTACTCTCCACTACTGCCTAGGCTCCTGGCTTGCTTTTGTACCGCAGCCTCGGGAACACCCACCGCTGTGTAACTCACAGCAGCTGGTGACATGGTGCCAGCGCCTTTGAGAGAGGAGGGAAAAGACGCAAACAAGGCACCCTGGGACACCTGCCCTCACACGGGTTCTGGAGAACAACGGGCCGCGCTTCCAACTCCTTGTCTCTGTTTGCAAAGGAAGTGTTGGTTTTACAAGTGTATTTGCAGAACTGTAAAAACAGTCGTCAAGGAATGGCTACAAATCCCAAAGTGCCCTACTAGTAACAAAAGAGCAACAAAAGAAGTTTGCAACAGAATTGTTAACCCACAACATAGAAGGGACTTTCCCCACTGACGAGCTAGTTATTGGATGCAGCAATGTGAACTGACTGGCTGAAAAAGAAAACCTGTATTTCCAGGACTTAGCCTGCAGTCTAAGCAACAATCCCATCTTGTGTTCCTTGCTGCATTTTGCTGGCCAGACAGCTAGTGGGACACTGGCAAAGTCTGATACCTCAGCAGGAGCACACTAGAACTCTCTTCCCTGAGAAAGCAGAGACGGGAAATCGGATCCAGAGGATGGGGCTAGAATTCGCTGACCAGTCCTCGGAAGAAGCAGCTAAAGGGCACACAGCTTTCTGGAATCCGGCGCTGTAATGAGCAGAAGCTTGATTCTCTCTGTAGCCTTTACAGCCATTGTCCAGGGCCATATTTTCAAAAGTGCTGATGGGAAACGAGTCTGTGGGATTTGTGCTCCCAATTCCCTACGGGGCTTGGGGAACCCGCCAGCAATAATCACATATGACCTGTTCCCTTCTACACTACTCGACACACCGTTCAGGTGTGGGCTTTTTACCGAGCTACTTCTAAACCGTAGTGTGGCTGCAGCTCCGCGACTCCCCTTCCCATACAGCTATCCTGGGATAAGAACCTTTATACTGGGACAGCTGTGCCCACGCCAGGGGGTCGAACTGCTCCAACTACACTGGGATAGTTCAAGTGGTACAACTTGTGTGTAGAGCAGGCCTGAGGGGCCGGTCTGACTTCCCAGCAGCGAAAGTCATGGCACTCCCATAACAAGGGGAGGGGAGATGTTCCCACACTAGCCCCTGATTGTGTGTGTTTGGCTGGAGGGTGTCTGTGCAGTCACCACATCTAGCTGTGTCTCCAGACTGGTATCTCTGGCTCCAAGCGTCTCTAGCACTGAGACTAATTGCTGGAGCTCCCCTGACGTGTTAGTGGCTTTGTCGCTGGCTGGGGCAATGGAGACTGTTGTTGTTGTTCTCTGGCGGTTTCAGAAATCTGGCTACCTTAGGGCTGGGGGAGTTAACAGACCGGCTGCCGCACTCCGGAGCGGGTGGCTGCGTGAGGTTGTTATGGTGCTGAGGCAGGAGCTGGGAGGGCAAGGCTGGCAGGGAACACGCCTCACCGTCACGCACTGCTGGAACTGAACCAAACGGCATTCCTAGGTCAGCTCTGGGGAGCCGGCTCCACAGCGGCTGCATCGATGTCACTGCCTTCAGGGGAGCTGTTCTGATTTCCATCCTCCCTGGGGTTCGGCGGAGAGTCTCTTCCAGGTCCTAGGCGTGCCTGGGAGGACTGAGATGCCCCAAGAAAGGCGGCTCTGGTGGCACTTCTAGCTGAGAGCAGACAGGCCACCCTCTCTAGCCTTTCCTCCTGGGACTTCCCGCCTAAGGCTGCAGCGGGTCCGGTTCATACAGCCGGCTCTGGGGGCTTGGCTGACCCAAAAGGCTGCACCTTTAGCTATGGTCCATCAGCACTGATGAGCCCCTGACAGCTTTAAACTATGTGGAAAACCCAGGCAAAGGCAGCTTCAGCTGTTTGCTGTTGCATTGACTCAGATGGGGGAAGGTGAAGGGAGCCTCTCAGGGAAGGGAATGCGATACCACATCAGCATAATGGGGCTGCCTCTAGGGGAGGCCACATTCCTCTGCCCGCTGTCTGTTTACTCTCCTAACACAGCCTTTCTTTTACTGATCACTCCAGCTAGCTGCCTGCCTGGGGAGCCAGCTGGAAGTCCTATTGCCTCTATATAAATCCATGGTACACCCACATCTTGAATACTGCATATAGATGTGGTCTCCTCATCTCAAAAAAGATATATTAGAATTGGAAAAAGTACAGAGAAGGGCAACAAAAATGATTAGGGGCATGGAACAGCTTCCGTATGAGGAGAGATTAGTAAGACTGGTGTCAAGTATCAGAGGGGTAGCCGTGTTAGTCTGAATCTGTAAAAAGCAACAGAGGGTCCTGTGGTTCTGTTAGTCTCAAAGGTGCCACAGGACCCTCTGTTGCTTAGTAAGACTGGGACTTTTCGGCTTGGAAAAGAGATGACTAAGGGGAGATATGATACAGGTCTATAAAATCATGACTGGGGTGAAGAAAGTAAATAAGGAAGTGTTGTTTACTCCTTCTCATAACACAAGAAATAGGGGCCACCAAAGGAGTTTAATAGGCAGCAGGTTTAAAACAAACAAAAGGAAGTATTTCTTCACACAGTGCACAGTCAACCTGTGGAACTCCTTGCCAGAGGATGTTGTGAAGGTCAAGACTATAACAGAGTTCAAAAAAGAACTAGATAAATTCATGGAGGACAGGTCCATCAGTGGCTATTAGCCAGGATGGGCAGGGATGGTGTCCCTAGCCTCTGTTTGCCCAAAGCTGGGAATGGGTGACAGGGGATGAATCACTCCATAATTGTCCTGTTCTGTTCATTCCCTCTGGGGCACCTGGCATTGGCCACTGTCGGAAGACAGGATACTGGGCTAGATGGATGTTTGGTCTGACCCAATGTGGCCGTTCTCATATTTCACTGGAGGCCTCATCTGTGGAGCTCTGGATTCCAAGTGCATGAAGCGCTGTGTGCTTGGGGGCACATGGGCAGCGTGGGGTTTTGTTAGTTACAAAATGCTGCAACATGACAGACACACTCGGGTGTTCCCAGTGCGCTGCTCTCTGCGTTACCCTCACAATTCGTAAGTAAAGGTGGGGAGGTTCTGCTGAGATCTCACACCTCTGTTTCAGACTCTAAGCGGTGTCATCTAGGAAGGGAACCATTAAACTGCCGTGGATGCTGACGATTTGTAGTGCCTAGGAACACAAGCGTGACCCAGGACCCATTGTGCTAGAGGCTGTACAAACGCAGAACCTCAGACTGCTCAAAGGGGACGACCTCACTTACCACATTGTCTTTTCATAGGTCTGATCCTGCTCTCAGCTCCACCGGGGTACAAGGATCTTGCCTTGTGGATCAGCTCGCTGGACCAGGCCATGTTCTGGTCAATATTATCCATGCAAGGTGAAATAAAATCACCACATCCCTGCACCTGTTCTGTTCAAACCCTTTTTCAGGATGGTAATTTAATTGTTTGCCAAGTTCCGTTGCTGAGCTGCTGTGTGTGGCAGGCGGTCTCTGCAGATTGCAATTATTCCAGTACGTTAGTGCCCGGAGGCCTTGGTTGGCACTGGGGCCTCATCACACTAGGTGCTGCACAGGCACAAGGTTGAGGGGCAGGTTGTGCCCCAACGAGCTCACAGACCCGACAGACAGGGAGGGAGCGGGCAGGAGGGGAAACAGAAGTGACTTGCCCGGGTCACACAGCAGCATACAGCTATATCCCCGCAGTCAGCGGTGGGGAGACAGACATCGCCCTCAGCAGGGGAGGCCGTATCGACCAGTGGAGAGAGCACTGGACTGGCTCCATTCCCAGCTCTGCTGCTGGGTGACTTGCAAGTCACTTCACTGCCCTGTGCCTCAGTTTCATCATCTATAAAATGGGGGTAGTGATACTGGCCTTTGTACAGTGCTGTGAGATCTCTGTATGAGAAGAGTGGGAAGGGGTTAATTTAAGACCCTGAGCACTAAAAGCAAAATCCGTAGGACCTGAGGTGGAGGTTCCTGTATTCGGTACAGGCCAGTCACTAGAGGGGACTGTGGCCAGGCCTTCTAGAAAGCAGCATGTCATGGGCAGTCAGGGCTCAGTCCTTTAAGAGCGCTCCTCAAATAAGTGTGAGAGAAGTGTCCCACTTTCTCTCAAATGCGTCGTGCTAAGAGTGTTATTGATGGCAGGCCTGGAAAGGGGCAGGCTGGTTAGACCCCACAGAGGTCTGGATGCGAGAGAGCCTGGCCGCGTCGTATTCCCCGCTTGTCCAGAACAGAACGTTCTCAAAACTTCAGGGGTAAAAATCAACCCCCAAAACTCCCCCCCTCCTCCCGAGAGGCCCTCTGCTGCAGCTTGCCAGGCCATGAGAGCTCAGCATTGTGCCGGAGGGGCTGCATTCTTTTCTTTTTTGTTTGCTTATTTCAATGTCAAGCTAAAAAATGGTATGGGAACTCGGGAACAGAAATGTGTGGGAGGGAGGGAGGTGAACAAGGCACTTAGCAGCAGCTTTCATGACCTCTCAAATCAGACACTTTTACAACAGGTGAAGTGGGTGAGGCTTGATTTGTGGGGCAGAATTCTGCCTGCCTGAGAGAGGAGAAGTGACATTAGGCAGCCAGCAGCCACTCTTCCATTGCTAATGGCTGTGAATGGTGCTAAGAGATGTTGGAACAGCTGTCTGAAGTGTTTGACAACACTGAGGCTTTGGGGGAAATAGCAGGGCTCTGGGCTCATTATCCTTTCCCATACTTGACAGATAATTGGAGGGGCTATTCATCAGGCTGTCCTGCTCTTTGCTTTAACAGAGTAAACTAGGTCCCTCTCTCCCGGTGTGTGGGCTCATGTTACCTACTTATGGTGAAGAATTTCAGAAAACGATACCTGGAACAGGTTTTTTTTTTTTTTTTTTTTTAACCTCCCATTCCACACTGCGCTGGGTTTCAACTGAGCACCTACCGATTCTTGGGGATCTCCACAGCCCCTCGCTGCTAGCGAGTCATGGATCGTCTGCAGAGTCCAGCAACTGCCCAAGCAAATTCAGACCCTATTTGTGCAACTGTGTTGTGATTGCTGCCTGGTTTGTTGTTAGACCTACTAATAAACGTGTATATTCTAAGTTCATGAAAGAGGCATGCAGCTGTTAATCTCCAGGAGGGATAGGGAAGAGTAAAAATACTTCTACATAGTGCTTAGTGTGTCTCTTGCATCAATAGGCTTCGAAGTTGGTCACTAAGTTGGGTGAGAACCAGAAAATGTTTCCTCCGGGGTTTGCAGAAGACCTCATTCATGTGAACATACATGCTGGATTGATTCTGGACTTGCACAATGCTTCCATCCAGTGGGTTCTCTCAATGTGTCGAACTATTGGGCCTTTTGAGACTAGCCAAAGAAATGTGTTCCCTTCCCAGGACAAAGCTGGGAATAAATAAAAGCATCTCAGAACGTCAGGTTTCAGAATAGCAGCCGTGTTAGTCTGTATCCGCAAAAAGAACAGGAGTACTTGTGGCACCTTAGAGACCAACAAATTTATTAGAGCATAAGCTTTCGTGGGCTACAGCCCACTTCTTCGGATGCACATAGAATGGAACATATATTGAGGAGATATATATACACACATACAGAGAGCATGAACAGGTGGGAGTTGTCTTACCAACTCTGAGAGGCCAATTAAGTAAGAGGGGAAAAAAAAAAAAACTTTTGAAGTGATAATCAAGCTAGCCCAGTACAGACAGGTTGATAAGAAGTGTGAGAATACTTACAAGGGGAGATAGATTCAATGTTTGTAATGGCTCAGCCATTCCCAGTCCTTATTCAATCCTTTGTTGATTGTGTCTAGTTTGCATATCAATTCCAGCTCAGCAGTCTCTCGTTGGAGTCTGTTTTTGAAGTTTTTCTGTTGTAATATAGCCACCCGCAGGTCTGTCACTGAATGACCAGACAGGTTGAAGTGTTCTCCCACTGGTTTTTGAGTATTATGATTCCTGATGTCAGATTTGTGTCCATTAATTCTTTTGCGTAGAGACTGTCCGGTTTGGCCAATGTACATGGCAGAGGGGCATTGCTGGCACATGATGGCATATATCACATTGGTAGATGTGCAGGTGAACAAGCCCCTGACTGATTGTCAGATGAGGTTGGAGCGACCCTTAACATGGGTGAGGATTAGAAGTGAGGAGTAAAGACCCACCTAAAGGACGGGAGTGGCTCAGACACAGGGTTCTCTGTGCGTACATTTAAACAGGGAGGGCACGTCAGCGCAGCGTAACCCCAGAGCACTGGAGGACACACAAGTAAACCGACAGGTTGTTCCTGGCAGCATGCAAAGCATTGTGGGATAGCCATCAGAGGCCTGCTAAGCTTATGTGGATAAGCAGTGTGCGCGCACGAATGTCAATATACAATGAACTTACTGTGATGGGATCCCTGGGGTGCAACCTGGAAGTGGGGTACCACTGAGCCCTCTGTTCCTCTGACCTGGGCTCCCTCTCCCACTGTGATGCTGTGACAAGCTACAAACCTCTCCAGGTCCTGCACTTACACAGCCATCCACAGGCGGGGACACACCCAGCTGAGTTACATAAATGCTTCTCCCGGCCACTCATGAACCAACAATGGAGAGTTTCCAGCCAGTTCCCCGCAGCTCCCCAGCCTAGGACCCCAGAGCTGTACTATTCTGCCCTGCTCAGAAGCCTGACCAGTATAAATTTATTACCCAGTCCACCCCTCCCTCAATGTGGAGAGGACATTTAGCCTTTGTAATCTGATCTGAGAATTCCCAAGCACTTCAAGCAAAACACACTGTTTTAGGTAAAATATAAAGCAGGTTTATTAACTACAGGCAGACAGGTTTTAAGTGATTATAAATGGTTGACATAAAAGGACAGAGATGGCTACCAAAGAACATAAAAATAAGCACACAGTTAATCTTAAATATTATTACACGAGGCAGTATTTAGATCAATGTTCTCACCTCACTGGATGTTACAGTCCTTACTGCACAGGCTTCCCCCTGAGCCTGGACCAGTCTCCTCAGATGACCTTTGTCTTCTCAGGATCCTGGTTGTGTCCAGTGTAGGTGGGGAAGGAGAAAGGTGAAGACATGATGCTATTGTTCCTTGTTTTACACCCTTGGCCCATGTGCCTGGCAGACACTAGTGAGGCACGTCCTGGTGGGCTTTGCTGAGTCACAGTGAACAATCAGTCCCCATGTCACAATGACTGAGCAATTCCCGTTGTGTGATGCTTGCATGGCTGAGTCACAAGGTTGATTAATGGGTGGTCAACACCCCGTTGGGCAGGGATCCTTCATGTGTCACTAGCAAACTTGCAGCATATTTCACTAACAACCATACAGTACAATCTCATAACTGTATACACACTAACGATATACATATTTGGACAGACAAGCAGGTTTCAGCAGATCATGACCTTTCATCTGATACCTTACATGGCATGCTTTGTATGACATCTGTGGGGGCTACAGGGTGTCATTCTGAGGTACGGTGTGTCACACTCACTTCACTTTCAAAGTGGATTGAAGAGTATTCACTGGCCCATTGGAACGCATTAAGAATTGTACGGTGTGTATGAAAGCCAAGTTGGATGTGTCTACGCTGCAGTTAGACACCGGCAGCGGGCCCATGCCTGCTGACTTGGGCTCAGGCTATGGGGCGGTTTAGCTGCAGTGTAGCATGCAGTGTTGTTGTAGCCATACTGGTCCCAGACAAGCTCGCTCACCAACAGAAGTTGGTCCAATAAAAGGTCTGATCTCCCCACCTTGTTTCTCTAATTGCTGTAGAGACAGCCAGGCTCAGCTTGGAGCCTGGGACCAGGGCCGATGCAAGGAAGTTTCGCCCCCCCCAGCCCTGCGGTAGCTCCCCCCCCCCGTCCTGAAGCGCCTCCCCACCCCAGCGCACCTCTGCTATGCCCCCTCCACAAGCACGCCGCCCCCGCCGGCAATGACAATAATTGCATGGAGCGGCCGCTGCACTGGGAGAGGGAGTCTGAGCCGCACGTGTCAGCGTGCCGCCGACAGCTCAGCCCAGGAACGCTGTAAAAAAAAAAAAATTGGGTGCACCGCTTTTTGGCGCCCCCAAATCTTGGTGCCCTAGGCAACCGCCTAGTTTGCCTTAATGGTAGCACCGGCCCTCCCAGGGACCCACCCCCATCATGGGGTCCCAGAGCTCAGGCTTCTGCCTGCATGTCTACACCGCAATTAAACAGCCCCTTGGCCCAAGCCCTGTGCCCCCGAGTCAGCTGGCACGGGCCAGCCACGAGTGTCTAAGTGCAGTGTAGAGACACCCGTCAGTGCACACAGCCTAAAGTTAGTGCACAGTAAATCCTTGTGTAGCCAAACCCTTCTGAGCTGTATTAGCAGGAGTGATGTAAGCAAGACACGAGAAGTAATTCTTCCGCTCTATTCCACGCTGATTAGGCCTCAACTGGAGTATTGTATCCAGTTCTGGGCGCCACATTTCAGGAAAGATGTGGACAAACTGGAGAGAGTCCAGAGAAGAGCAACAAAAATGATTAAAGTTCTAGAAAACATGACCTATGAGGGAAGATTGAAAAAATTGGGTTTGTTTAGTCTGGAGAAGAGAAGACCGAGAGGGGATGTGATAACAATTTTCAAGTACATAAAAGGAGGAGGGAGAAAAATTGTTCTCTTTAACCTCTGAGGATAGGACAAGAAGCAATGGGCTTAAATTGCAGCAAGGGTGATTTAGGTTGGACATTAGGAAAAACTTCCTGTCAGGGTGGTTTAGCACTGGAATAAATTGCCTAGGGAGGTTGTGGAATCTCCATCATTGGGGATTTTTAAGAGCAGGCTGGACAAACACCTGTCAGGGATGGTCTAGTTAATAATTAGTCCTGCCTTGAGTGCAGGGGACTGGACTAGCTGACCTCTCGAGGTCCCTTCCAGCCCTTTGACTCTAAGAGCCACATTGTTAAAGCAGGAGAGCCAGGAGCCAATGTAAAGCTGTGTGTCTATTGTTGCAAGTGCACTTACAGTGCCTATGTGCACACCAATGGCAGCTGCACAGCTAGCTAGAAAACCAGTACCAATATTACAGGAAGGGTTAAAAATGTTTTGTTTGTTTACTTATTTATTTACTTATTTACATTTCAACAAATGCAGTGTTGAGCCCAGTTGCTGGTCAACAACCCCCCAAGATGCAGACACAATTTTTCATTGGAATTTATTTTGTTAACAGAAAATCTAATTTTCAACAACAAATGTCATTAAAAATGGAAAATTAAGCAAACTTTGGCCAGAGGTAGCAGTTGGGTTGTGCAAAATTTCTCTACTATTATGTCTGAGTGTTGGACTCCATGGAGGAAACACTTCCCCTCATAAGTGTTTTGTTTTGGGGCTATTAAATACAGGCAGTCCTCAGACTTATGACGTTCGATTTAAGTCAAATTGCACTTACAATGCTTCTAGATTGACACCCTGAATCAACTTACGACTATAGGTTTTGAGTTTACGACGCTCATCCCACAATGGAGTAGTTGCGGTTCCGAGTTACAACGTTCCGACTTACGACGCAATTGTAAGGAACCAATTGTGTTATAAGTCTGAGGACTGCCTGTATTCATGTATGAGATGGCGATTTGCCCCCCCATACGACAATAAATTGCAGAACTAGATGATTGCTGCCTTGTGAATTGACTGAGAAGAAGGGAAATCTAGGTGTGGAACTGCTGTATTTTATTAAGACGGGGTTTGTTAAATTAATATCCCTATTAGTTTCTTGGGGAAAGAAGGCAATCTTGATGTACAGCTTTCAGGTTGAGACCAATGGACTTATGTCTTTTGAGATCATAACATGACACATAATGATGGAAGATACGAAATCTGAATTATTCTGTTCTCTTTCCCTTTTGCTTATTTCTTGTAGGTCTTTGGAGGCCTTGTCTGGATCCTGGTGGCCTCAACCAGGGTAGCTTCTCCATTACTGCAAGGCTGGGTTATGTTTGTCTCCGTGTTCTGCTTCACATTTTCAACTCTTCTCATGTGCCTCTATTTCTGTGGCGCTCATGGTGGAAAATCTCCTTGGATCGCAGTGGTAAGCTGATCTTGTCTTTGTATAGCTCACTGACACATACAGTCTGAGCACTGTGGCCCTGATCCAGCCAACACTTAGGCATGTACTTGAATCAATGGGACTATTCATTGGTGTCAAGTGAAGTTAAGCATGTGTGTTGGCAGACTGGGTTTATATGCCTCTCACTGTGCCATTGCAGGATTATCAAAAGCTGCTATCAGGCCCTGAATCCAGAATAAGCAGCCTCCGTTGCTGCTGGTGCAGGAAGCCCAGCAGTTGTGCATATTGCATCTGTTCTGATGAGCAATTAGCAAAGCTGTGTTTTGCATTTCACTATAGCCCCAGGAAGGGACTGTAGTCCACACCCCTCCTGATGTACCTCCCTTCCCTCTTCTCCTCCAAAGCCCTTTCTTTCCGGGGAGCCTTCTGCCCCCTCTGAGATGTCAGCCATTGATAAGCTATAGCGCCACATGCAGGGAAAGGATGTTCTTATGCACTAGATGTTGGCACAGGACTTGGAAGATCAGAGTTACAGCTGGTTGGGAATGTTCTGTTAATTATTTTCACGGGAAATAGTTTTTGCAAAATTAAAATTTTCCACAAGATGATTTTGAATTTGCTGAAACTTTTCAATTTTCTTTCAGGAAAATCAAAACAAAATATTTTTGCTTTGGGTCAATTCACCACTAAACTGCATTCCCAATGGGGATGCCATTGCCCTATGGGAACTGTAATTCAAACTGCTCATGTCCCCATTCGCTTATGGGCGGATCTCCCTGGCTGGACCACACCTCCCATGGTGCAACACCGGTTCTACTCTGACGGAGCCCCATGGCGCACACCATGTGAGACACATGAGTTCAGGTGCATCATGGAGGATGAAGTATGGCTGGGGAGCTCAGCCCATTGGGGAGAATGGAGGCCTGAGATGCCCAAACTACAACTCCCATGAGGCAATGCAGTTTAATGTTGAACTGACTTGAAGTGAAATGTTTAGGGGTCAATTCAACAAACTGAAATGCAACTTTTCACTGTTTCCAAAATGAAATGTTTTGAAAACTTGTTCTGGGGAAAATTTCAATATTTCATCTTTGTCCCAATTCAGCGGGGAGAGGGGGAGTTGAAATATCAGAACTTCCCATAGGATGGCAATTCCGATTATTGCTCTGTCCTGACCCGAGTTCTGTTTCTCGGTCTGCTACAGACTCCCTGAATGACCTCAGGCAAATCTCTTTGCCTCAGTCTCCCCATCTGTTTAAACAGGAAAGCTACTTCCCTCCCTCTCAGGGGTGTTGTGAGGGGCTCAGACATGACGGTTCAGGAGTGCCCTAGAAAATCTAAGAATCCCAAGTTTCCCTCCCTCCCTCCCTCTCCACTGGAACATTCCTCCAGTGTCTTGGGAGGCGGGACGAAGAGGTCCTCCTTGATGGCGAGCTGAGCAGGGTGGAGCCAGTCTCCTCAGGAGTCATTGGTGGAAGAGGACAAGATGGCTCCTGGGCTCTGGGGCCCTGCCCCTCCTGCCATAGCCCCATACTGACTGGCCATGCCCTCCGGGGGCCCTGGCACACGGAGCAGCATGTTAGCCAGGCCCTTGTACCATTCAAGACAGTGCCAGGTGGGGATGTAACTGCTCTGCTCCTCCCTGGGATCACTGGGCCCTCACTTAGGGTTGCCAGGCGTCTGGTTTTTGACTGGAACACCCGGTCGAAAAGGGACCCTGATGGCTCTGGTCATTAAAAGTCCGGTCAGCGGCGCAGTGGGGGCCCGGGGCTAAGGCAGGCTCCCTACCTGCCCTAGTGCCGCGTGGCTCCCGGAAGTGGCCGCCAGGTCTCTGCAACCCTTAGGTGCTGGGGCGGCCATGGAGGCTCCGCACGCTGCCCCCACCCCAGTGCCCAGGGCAGGCAGCGTGGCTACAGTGGCAGAGATGTGGTACCGCTGGGATTGGTGGTTTTGTTGTTTGTTGTCTCAGCAGAAGGGCATGGCCTGCGGTAACTGGGAGCTCAGCTCCCTTGCAATGAGGCCTGCTCCGAGTGGCCTTCCACACAGGCGCAACATGGGGGAGAACAGCCTCCATATACCACAACCCTGTGGAAAATTGGGGATTTTGCCTTGAGTCCCCCTGTCTGCTCTCTTACTTATTGTTTGTATTACTGTAGCACCTAGGAGTTCCAGTCACAGGCCAGGCCCTGCTGTGCTAGGTGCTGTACAAACACCGAACAAAGAGTACCTGCCCATCTTAGTGAGATCAGAATTTCCAGCATATGGTGGCAGAAATGGGTTTCCATTTGCCCATTGCCAGTTGGCCCCTGCAACACTTCTTATATCACGTACAAGAGGCACTGATATCAGTGGAGATGGAATCACAGGTGGAGATGCAAAGACCCAGATCCTCAAAAGTATACAGGCACCTAACTCCCTTTCGGAGTGGCCCGTTGGGAATTAGGCACCTAAATATCTTTGAGGATCTGGGCTACAGTGCAGCTCCTGCCAAAATCTATTTGCCAACCTGCCAGACTTGGACAGGATCACATTTGCACAAACCACTCTGGCCTGAGTCTTAAGTTAAATGAACTAGTTGTGTGGGGGCTGTGTGTGCTTTCATCACGCTGCCGGAAGAGTGTGTGTGTTTGATTCGAGTACCTTCTTCCCTCTCTGACCTGAATGGCATTCCTGGAAATGATTGTTAATTATTATTGTTTTCTAGGATGCTTTCTATCATTCAGTGGCTGCTCTGTTTTACCTGAGTGCTGCTGTTTTACAAGCCACTGCCACCATTGGGGCCCAATCCAACAGCGACAATGCCTCTCAATTTAAAATTTACCAGGAAGACATTGCAGCAGTGGTAAGTGTCAAATAGCTTTCACAGTGGAGGGGTGAACAAAATGTATTGGCGGGGAGCCCCGAGCCCTTTAAATCCCAGCTGGAACTGCAGTGGGGATTTAAAGGGCCCGGAGCTCAGCAGCGGCCGGAGCCCTGGGCCCTTTAATTTGCACGTGAGCCCCGGGGCTCCCAGCCACCTCTGCAGCTGGGAGCCCCGGGTTGTTTTAAAGGCCCTGCCACAGCCCCAGGACCTTTAAATCTTGAGAGGCCCCACCTCTTCCAGATGAGGCCATGCCTCCCTCAGGACTCCGGCAGTACCTGTAAGTTACTTTCACCCCTGGTTCAGCCCCATTGAAAGAAATGGCAGATGGCAGCCATTTGAGAAAGGGGAAAAGTGTGTGAGACGCCACCAGAGATTGAGACCCCGCCTATTGTGAGATACTCACAATACTAATTGTGAGGATCAGGGAAACCAATTCAAAAGCACCTAAGTGACTCAAGAACTTGACCCCCATTTTCAGTGACACTTGGATTCTAAATCACTTAGGTGACTTTGAAAATCTTACCCTGAGCAACTCTGGAATGGAGTCACTGCTTTTGGGCTCCAAGTACTGTACTGGTTAATACGAATACTGCTGAATGGGCAAACACAAATAAAAGTGCAAATCCAGTGTAAGCAAACAATATCCTTTAGCAATTAACTGTAGCTGACTCCAGCTGTTTCCATTGTAGGTATTTGCATTTTTAGCCACCTTGACGTACGTGATCCATAAAGGGTTCTCTCTGCTGAGATGGAAATCATCATAAAACCTCCAAAGCTTCCCCTAAGCCTTAAGGAATCCCTCTTGAGCATCCTTCCCAGTTACGATCCAAGCATACGTCGTTACATGATTGCTCATCTTACACTGGTATACTTTGATGTACAGACTACTATACATTGCTTTGGACTTGGTACCATGACAACGAAGAAAAAATCAGCCTGGAGATATCTATTTTTCAGCAAAATGGTTTCTTTTTGGTGTCTTCTAAGTCAGACACAGTTTTGTTGTAGGGAACTGGGAACCTGCTTTACTTCTCTCTGTTTTGTCCGATCTCCCTGGGACTGGGCCAGCTGTTGGAATGAATCAAGGGCATCTCTCAATCCCCTGCCAGTGAAGGGAGCCTCGGGCTTTGGTGGAACTTTGGTCTCAACAGTTTAGCCTCCTGAGGACTGAAATGCTTTAGTCTAAATCAAGTCTTTGGGCTTAATATCGGGGTATCTGGGTGAAAATTAACTGGCCTGTGAAATTCAGGGAGGTCAGACTAGATGATCTAATGGTCTCTTTTAGCCTCAAACTCTATGAAACTTTCAAAGGAAAGCCTCCCAACTGAGTACCTTGATTCATTCCTGGGGTCTACAAATAACGACATCATTCACCATGGCCCATCTCTTTGCCTTCCTCTCTCTTTCAGCTTACTTCCTTGGGGATTGTTTAATTTTACATAAACCACATGCAGAGTAGCTCAAAGGGGCCCCGATCCGGCATTCAGCTCCATGCAGACCTCTACTGACTTCATGGGGGCTCTGCAAAGCTGCAGGGATCTGCTTGCAGGATCAGGGCCATATTCTGCAGCAACTGTCAAAGAAAGGCGATAGTGTGTCTGTTGGCTCTTTGGGCAAGACAGACAGAAAAACGAGTGACATGTTCTGTCATTTTCTCAACACTGGGAGTGAGAATGGAGAAGAAGCAGATACACGAATTGGTAAAATTCACCACGTTGAACAGAATAATTCAAGCTGCGTCAGCATTTTTAAGGTCACAAATACGTATACGTGCTGCTCTGACACCCTGATGCCAATAGGCCAATTGCCACTGACTTCAATGGAAGCAGGAACAGGGTCTAACAACTCAAAATCCTGACGCTCTGAAAGATACATGCCACATTTTCAAACTTAGCTGCCTAATGTTAGACACCTGAAGCTGTATTTGGGCGCTTAATTTTAAGCACCTGAATTTGAATATTTGAACCAAAATATTTTCTCTTCTTGATCCAGACAGCAACAGACCTAGTACAAAATCTCCTGGTACATAGAAACACAGCTCTGGGACTTATTCATCGTAAGGGTTTTCCTTAACGTCTGTTGTAAAAGAACAGTATTTCAGGCAGTCACTGTAAACGTTCTCTTCACTTTGCAATGAGAAACAGGAACAACTATTCTGCTTCCCTGGGGGGCAATGTGGATATTCTTGAGTTAAGAGAGCAAATTATACATCCAAGGAATTACTGTTGTCTTAATCAGATGAGGGAAGATTATTTAGATGGTGTGCTGCGTAGTCTGTAGGCTAACTTTAAAATAATGATCACCGCAAAAGGGATAATAAACTATTCTCAAACAAATTGTTTGGTTTGTTCATTAGGAAGAATTCACAAAGAAAATCTTTTGAAATTTACAAATACTGCATAGCTAATAAAAAAAAGTTTGATATGGATTTTCCAAAAATCTTTGTCTGTGTCGTCTTTTCATAACCGCTGCAGAGAATTTAACACCATTACACTAGTGCTGTTATGATTAACTCTTAACGTTGCTCAAAGATACATAGGTAGACTCTGGAAAGCGACTTTGCCAGGCAGGGTGCGTCTGCACAGCCCGTGGCAGTGAGGCTCCGAGTTCAAGTCGTCACACCTGGGCTCGCACTAACACACTAAAAATAGCTGTTTGGGCACCGGGGTCTGGGCTGGAGCTCGGGCTCTGAACTTGCCTCCCTCCCTGAACGGCTATGCAGCTATTTTGAGTGGGGTAGCGCAAGCGGCGTGAGCTCAAGTCTGTCCACCAGAGCTCTGAGTAAATCTAACAAAGTCAAGGGGATTTAGGCTCCTAAGGATGAGTGTCACAAGGGGGATTTAGGTGCCTTTTAGATACTCTGCTGCCTAGGGGAGCTCCCAACCCTGAGTTGGGCACCAGGGCTCCCTGCACAATGCAGGAGGGAGAGTCAGGTGCCTGGAAAGGGGTTCACAGAAGCCAGCCGAGCAAGCCACTAGGAAATGTGGAGGAGAGGGGTGGGGCATCAAAGAAAGTTAGGCCCTAACTGCAGGTGGGAGAGACACCTCCCCCATCATGCATTTGGGGTTCTCGATCATGAACCCTCCCCTCGAGTTAGGTGTCTAAGCCAGGCCAACCCGTCTTGCAAGCAAGAGCTGCCCCTCCCCCCGATAGCACTTCCTGGCTGGCACCCACCTAAGAAGTGGGAAACCCAGGTTCAAATCTCCACTCTGCCTGATTTGGAGTAGAGTCTGGGTCTGAGCCCTACGTGTCTATAGGTTATTCTGGGGTGGGGCCCCCAATCGCTCCCGGTGGAGCTGCTCTATTTCCTATGACATATGTGCATTGTGCCATGACAGACGGCGCTAATCGAATCCGGCGGGGACAAGGGAAGGGGTAAGCCCAGCAGAAGGTCTAGGCACTGCCCAAGATATATGGGGGAAAAGGTGGCTCCTTCCAGACTTGCTTGCAGTCACGGAGCCAGCAGAACCCCTATGTTAGCAACTGGCATAACAGGCAGCGGGCGCAGTCTGAGTCCTGCGGCACCACCAGCTCATCACGCGTCCCCCAAACTCTTCGTTAGCTGGGGTGCGCCTCAGCCACTTGCCCAGCTCAGTCCGACGCCCTATCAGCCATAACACTCAAAGCACCCGCCCCCCCGCCTTCAAAAACAGATTGCAGCTGTTCGGGTTGGCCGGGGGCAGAATTGCCAGCCAGTGCAGCCAACAGTAATGCCCAATCTTGCCAGTTCGTGTCCCCAACCCTTTCCTCAGTATCACCACCACCAAGGCACATCCCAAAGCAACACAGCCGGGTGGCCCCAGCACCACGCAGCGCAAAAATGCCCTTTCCTCAGGACCCGTCTTCTTAATAAACAGCTCACGATCAGCTGAAAAATGACACAAATCCCTGGGTGATAGTGGCCCAGCCTCTGCAAGCTTGGCAGGCAGCACCCCCCCCCCCTCCAACCCCCCCAAGGCCCCCTTCCTGGGCAGTCCCTAGGGCTCTGCGAGGGCCCCATGCACGACAGTCACCACAGGGTCTAACACCCAGCCCTCAATGTGCCTTTCTATGGGCTCCAGCACATGGTGCTTGGTCAGCTGATGCCCAGCTCCATCATGTGAGCTAGGCGGAGACCACAGCCCCTGCCCTGCTCCGGTCCCAGCCGAAGCCCTCGCTTGGGTACAGTGGCTGTGTGCTGGGTTGGGCGGTGCCCTGCAGGCCAGCGGGTCCACACACAGCATGAGCTGGGCACACACAAAGCTGGGGCGGCCCAGTTCTAACACGCAGGGTGATGGGTGTGACACAGCGAGGCGACAAGGGGGGGGGAGGGGGGAGTTTGCGTGGTGCAGTAGGGCCAATCCCAACACGGCAAGGAGTAAGGTCAGCCCCCCCCCCCCCGCAATAGGACGCAGTCGTTTTAAAACAACAAACCGAACCCCGCAACCCAGCCCATTTTTGGACAGGGTGTGTGGAGCCATTTAATGTTGCCAACGCTCCGGCACTTCTTGGGTGAGCTGAGACTGGCCCCCTGCTGCAGAAGATCACCCCCTCCATTGTCCTGTCCCCTGCCTGGCAGTTCTGTCCTCCCCCTCACGTCTGACCACACGTGTGCCCGGTTCCAGCACTGCCGCTTCTGGGGCTCATCACCCCCCGTTCTTCCAGACTGGGGTGTGTGTGTGTGAGACAGCAGCAGCGCTGGGGCTCTTCCCAGGCCGGTGCTGCGGGGCAAGAGGGGGTGGGGACTGCGTTTCCAGTCTGGCCTCACTGGGGGGCACCCTGAGCAGTTGGGCTCTTTCTCAGCTAGACAATGCCAGTGAATGGTGTTGGCACTTGGGGAGTGGGCTGGGGTGTGTGTGTGCTTTGCCCGTCTCCTGTAAGAGCTCAGATTGGCAGCTACCCTCCCCCAAGGCCGTGGGGAAGGCAGCCAGTGGGTTCCCGTCCCCGGGGCAGAGTTTGGCCGGCGCGCCTGGGGATGCAGCCGTGTGTGTTGAGGGGTGGAGGCCCTGTGGGTCGCTAGCAAAGCACGGGCACGTGCTGGGCACTGCTGGAGGCCCTGTCTGGCAGGCCCCAGCACCATGGATCGCTGGTGGGTGGAGTGGGACGTGCTGCACCACTTCCTGCCGTACAGTGCAATGGTGCCAGATGGGGCTTTCCGAGAGGGGAGCTGAGCTGTGCCAGTCTGATGTCAGTGCCCCATCGCTGCCAAGCGCTAGCACCGCCCAAGAGCGTGCAGTGCAGCTGCCCAGGGGAGGGCCTGTGCCCTGACCCCAGGAATTGACGCTACTCAGAGCCCCAGGTGGAGCACGAACACTTACAACACCCGCGCCAACGGCCGCTCACCGCCTCTGCACAGTACGTCTGGCACCCACACGCCAGGTCAGCCCGAGAGGCAGAACTTGCTGGCACACCCAGACACGGCAGTTGGCACTGGGCAATGGTGCCACCAGGCCTCACGTGCCATCACAAGAGCCATGTATAGACGACGTGTGTTAATGGTGAATAAACGCACACGCTGTGCACCTTGAACTTAAACTAAACGCGCACATCTAGTCGCGAGGGGCTCGAAGGCTGGCCCCGGGCAGAGGCAGACTTGCTGAGAACCTGCAGCCCGCTGACGCTGGGTGATACAGTTCATGAAGATGCTTTAAAAAAATAAAATAAAAAGGCGGCACATTAAACACTTGGTGCATGTTACTGTCCCTGGCACGCCGGTGCTGGGCTGGCCCCAGGGTGGGTCTGTGCGTACAGCTGGGCGGGGACGCGGCCCACAAAATGCAGTGAGCGCAGTGACACGCCTGCTATTGAAATGCGTTCAGTGGAAGGGCAAGTCCCTTCCAACCCCCCAACAACAGGTTTCTGGATGCCCCCCCGTCTTTATCCCCCAGCACTATGCTCACAGGCCCCTCGGCCATCTTTCCCAGCCCCGGCATCCATGACTCCAGCGTTGGATCCTTCTACATCCTCCCTTCCTCCCCGCACTGGTCACCAGTTTCAGTACCCTGCGCCTTGTCCTCCACCAATTGCATCGCTGTGCCCCCCCTCCCCCCCGCCCCCATCAGGGCCGGCTCCAGGGTTTTGGCTGCCCCAAGCAGCCAAAAAAAAAAAAACAGCCGCGATCGCAATCTGCGGCGGCAATTCGGCGGGTGGTCCTTCGCTCCGAGCAGGAGTGAGGGACCGTCCGCCGAATTGCCACCGAATATCTGGATGTGCTGACCCTCTCTGGAGCGGCCGCCCCAAGCACCTGCTTGCCAGGCTGGTGCCTGGAGTTGGCCCTGCCCCCCCATGCACCACCTACTGCCCCTCTCCCATCCCTCATGAAAAATACCTGCCCGCTGATCCAGCCGCTCCTCCCCCCCTCGGTAAAGGCACCTTTGTGCTGTGCCCATATCTCATGCAGGCCCCCAGTGGGGTCTTAGCATTGTCCCTTGCCCCCACTGGGGCCTGGCTTCTTGGCTTTATGTACAGGGTCGGGCCTGGGCGTAAGCTCCATCCTGCAGGCGGTGGGACATGGGCAGACACCTGGACCCACCTGGCTGCCGGCAATGGGGTGTGGCTCAGCTACAGAGATCCTGCATCCGGCACAGCCTGTAGGGTCAGGCGCTCGGCTGGTGAGCACCTCAGGGCAGAGAGAGAGTCGTCACCTGCGTCTGTGCAAGGCTCCCTCGGCGCTTAGGGCACGTCGTGCTGAACGCTGTTACTGGCTCACAGCCCTCGTTGAAACCAGTGGCTGCATCAACAACACCCCCCCCCCCCCCCCCCGCCACCCGCTTGCTCCAGCACAGGCGCAACCAAGCCCCGTTATAAAAGCAGGTGGCCACCGTCCAAGGCAACGAGCTGTGTCAGGCCAGGGCTAACCCCGGTCGAGTAACAGGGGTGTCTCTGGTTGCAAGCAGCGGCTAGGCAGGCATGGTGGGTGTGACCCTGTGCGCAAGCAGAGAGCGCCAGGGTATCCTGGGCATGGTGCTGGCCCGAGCGGCAGACCTGGGACTGCTGTGCCAGGACCCTGCTGGCCCTGGCTTTGCTCTTCCATGTTCAGGGGAACAGGCCTTGGCGGCCAGTTCTGTATATATGCAGGAATGGGCCTGACTCATGTCTTTGGTGTCTCAGGCTCACGGAGCCACCCCCCATAGAGTGGCCGCTCAGGCCCCACTAGCAATGGGGCTGAGGGAGCCAGCCCGCGCATTCCCATCTGGCTGTTTTAGTACAGACCCAAGGCCTGTGCCTGTGTGGGGCCAGTGGCTCAGCCCCTGCTCCTCGGAGCAGCCCCCCGGCCGCAGGAACATGAGCCGTGTGGCCCTTTCAGCTCTAGCCTGGATGTTTGCACGAGCAGCAGGCCTGAGCAGCCATGGCCGAGATGGGCGCAGCCCCTGAGTCCAGGGCTGCTGCATGTCAACTTGTAAAGCACCAACTCCCCCTTCCAGCCAAAGAGCCAATGGGAGGCCTAGGCGAGGTTATTGAGTCAGGGGTCAGTGAGCTGAGAATGACCAAATGGCAGCTGGCTGCTGCCACGTCATCCTCTCCCTCCCTCCTCCCCTGGCCCTGAGCCTGGCCCTGAGCCCAGCAGGTAGGACAAGGTTGCTGGACCAGCAGGGACTGCATTCTTCAGCTCACTGTGGCTAAAAGTGGAGCCCTGGGCTTTTATAGCCAGTGCTACTTAGCCCCACCTGTGACCAGTAATGACAAGTATGTGGCAGAACCAGCTGCCGTATAAAGCATTCCTTTGTTTGGTGCCCTGCCCCGAGGCCAGGGATGTATGTTCACCTGCTGGGAGCCCTGCACTGCAATCCCAAGAATGGTTACCTGGAGAGGCGTGCCGGAGCCTCGCCTTCAGGTTTCGTATTTGATTAATACGCCAATGTGCCCCAGTCCCTCTTGGGGAGGGAGTTCTGAGTCACAGGGACATTATCGCTGCAGGGAAGAAGGAACGGAGAAAAAACAAAGCTGTAAAGAAAGAAGTTGCTGCATTGGCTTCATCTGGGCACTAAAAAAGCAGGCGGGAGGGAGAGAACGGGAGAACACAGCTCTGTTTCCAAAGCAAACCTGTTCTAACGGGGGCCTGCAGGGCTCAGCATCTCCCTGATCCACCTGCCGCCGGCCAGGTTCCTTTGCAGGGCTACTGTATCCTTTGGAAAATGAGCTCTCCCTTGACCACATCACCCAAGCTAGGGGATGGGCGCTCTGGCTCCTCCTGCTGGCCGAGCCCCGGAGAAAGTGAAGGAGTCTGCTACTGCTGCTGGTCTGGACACTTAATGCTTTAGCTCAGGCAGTAGTAGGAGGTGGGTTGAGGTCTGTACTCGTGGGGTCAAATGCAGTGGGGCTGGTTAGAGCCGTACACATCAGCTCCCTCCCCAAAGCGTTTCCACGTGAGGCAGGTTCACAAACTGGACCTGTCTCAGCCAGGCGCGTGAGGATCACAAGCCCTGCATCACTCAGAGAGACCAGCTAACGGAAAGTCCTGCCTAGTCTGAACCAGCCCCGTTCCACTGGGCTGGTAACCTCTCCCTCCGCAGTCTGCTCCTGCCACTGCCCTTGCTGGAGCAGCGGGGCTGACGTGGAGCAGGGAAAGGAAAAGAAGAATTTCACTCTCCCTAGCAACAAGCATCCTCTTCTAGTCACCCTGAGCAGAGGCTGCTCGCTTCACCTCCCTGACAGCACCACGAACAAGATGGCAGAGCTCACTGCTGCTGAGTTAAGGAGGAGCCTACTGCCCTGAAATACTGTTGTCCCTTTGGCCCAGACCGTTAGCCGGTGTTCGGGCCCTTGCAGGGTTGCTTCCATTAGGCAGGATATCAATGCTAGGAGTCAGATACATTCCTGGTGCAATTTACAGACAATGTGCCCCGAGTCCTGTTCCCCTGAACATGGCAGAAACAAGCAGCAGTAGGTAGGTTCCCTGCTCAGAAATCCCCAAGTCTGCCACATCGGCAAGCTCTGCGCCCAGGAAGTCCTGTCACGCTGCTTCCTCTTGGTGTTACACTCACCACTGCTTCGCCAGGTTTTCTGCGCCAACACACCCAGCTGCAAAACCAATCTCCTAGCTCCTGAATTGGCACTGGGTATGGAACGGCTTCCATATGAGGAGAGATTAATAAAATCTGGAATTTTCAGCTTGGAAAAGAGACGACTAAGGGGGGGATATGATTGAGATCTATACACTCATGACTGGTGCGGAGAAAGTAAATAAGGAAGTGTTATTTACTCCTCCTCACAACACAAGAACTAGGGGGTCACCCAATGAAATCAAGAAGCAGAAGGTTTAAAACAAACAAAAGGAAATATTTCTTCACACAGTGCACAGTCAACCTGTGGAACTCTTTGCCAGAGGATGTTGTGAAGGCCAAGACTATAACAGGGTTAAAAAGAACTAGATAAGTTCATGGAGGATAGCCATTGATGGACCTATTAGCCAGGATGGGCAGGGTTGGTGTCCCTAGCCTCTGTTTGGGCAAAGCTGGGAATGGGCGACAGGGGATGGATCACTTGCTGATTACCAGTTCTGTTCATTCCCTCTGGGGCACCTGGCATTGGCCACTGTCGGAATACCGGATACTGGGCTAGATGGACCTTTGGTCTGACCCAGTATGGCCGTTCTTATATAACTCAGGCCGCACAGCTGAGCTGTGACCTGCCATGGGCCTTGGGCAGTTCCTCCTTTGTTTGTAGCTCACTGACTCAAAGGGGCCTAATTGCTCCTCCTATTATGTCAGAAAGGGGCCTTAGCTCACCCATTGATGTTAACTAGATCTGTGATTGTAATTGGATCAAGAAACACTTGATGGCAGCCACCGATTTTCAGAAGACCAAAAGACATGGTACATATTCTACTTATAGCACAGTGTGGGGAAAGTTAGGAGAGGATCTTCTCCTTAGGCTTGTGCCTAACCTTTGCATGGGATTCAGCACAAATACACGCCACCCTCCTCACTAAACGCGTATGGTCGTAGTTTGTTTCAAATGTGGGATATACACACACTTGCAATTGCAAGTCAGCTTGTTCTCAGAGTGCGTATTTCGATCATAGCAGCCGAGCCTTGATTTGTTAAATATAATGTAATGCTGAGCAAACCTCTAGATCCCTAGAGGTTAAGGGCAGACGGGACCATTAGCTCAGCTGGCATGACCTCCCGTATTGCACAGGCCAGAGAATTTCACCCATTCACCCCTGTATTGAGCCCAGTAACTTGTGTTTGGCTAAAGCGGATCTTCCAGAGAGACGCGGACTTGATTCGAAGACATCAAGAGACGGAAAATCCGCCACTTCCTTTGGTACTTTGTTCCAATGGTTCATCACCCTCCGTGTTAAACATTTGTGCCTTAGCCTCTCACTGGAAAAAGAAAAATAGTCTAACGATAGAGGAATGGTTCCAAAAAATATGGGAGCCTGTGGCTATGGAAAAATTACCACGCCAATTACAGACCCAGCAACGTTGACAGAGGACCGATGGATACTTAAATATTTGGTTACCTTTTATTCAATAGTCACACACAATAGTCACCTGCAAAATCCGCAGCACAACTAATTTTTTTGAATATTAATATTTTCTAGACATGCCTGGTCTGGTAGATGTGTACATTGAGATGTCACTGAATACAATCACTAGAAACAACGCAGGTGTTGTAATGATGGTCCCATGGTAACACGCAGTTAAACAGAAAGACTTGTTGACTATCTGCCTGTATAATCTCTCTATGAACAAAACTCTCTGTTGTAATGATTGTTTTGGTTTTGATATTAAATGGCAAAGATTTGTAAACTTGTTAAAACTTTCTAAATCAATAAATAGTTTAAAAATTGCACCTGATTTCCAGTCGGAATTTGGCTGTCTTCAGCTTCTAGCCACTCGTTCTTTTTTGGCCTTTCCCTGCTAGGTTAGTACCCTGTGATTCGGCACTTACACATTAACGACTCACTGTTTCTTAGAGAGAGACAAGGAGACCTGAAGAAGAGCTCCCTGTAAGCTCGAAAGCTGTGTTCTCACTCACCACCAGAAGTTGGTCCACTAAAAGATAGCATCTCCCCCCCACCTCCCGTCTCTCTAATATCCTGGGATAGACATGGCTACCCCACCACAGTGCTTTGATTCGAACATGACCAGGAACCCCACACTCACCTTGGCTTTTGTATCATCAAGTCTTTGGGACAAGTCTTCGCTTCTTTCTCCGGAACCTTGCCCCAGACCTGGTTCCTCCCCACCCCCTCAGACAAAAAAAGGTCAGTGTGGAAACAATGGATTTTTAAAAAAAATTCTTGCCCTTTTTTGGGTCAAATTTCAAATAATGTTATCAGTGATATTACTGGTAAAAAAAAAAGGCAATGAAAATGTTCCTGGTTTTCCCCTCACGTCCCTCCCCAGATTTTGAATTTTCAAAATGTTGTTGAAATTTAGGGTTTACAACACCCATATTTAGGCTCTTGCCTAGAAGTGTCCGGGGGTTCTGAGCCCGACTCCTCACCTCGACTCCAGTGGCCACTGCAGGCTGCTCAGCAGCACTCAACATTATCCCTCTTTTACCGAAGGGCCTAACGAGAGATTTGGGGGCCTTCCTTTAGGCAGCCACGTTTGGCACTTGGAGCTGAAGCTCATGCCTGTCTACTTGACAAAAGCCAGGTATGTGTGACAAAAATCCGCTAGAAATCCTGCGATGGGCTTAGGAACATAAGAATGGCCACACTGGGTCAGGCCAAAGGCCAGTCTAGCCCAGTGTCCTGTCTGCCGATAGCGGCCAATGCCAGGTGCCCCAGAGGGAGTGAACAGAACAGGGAATCATCAAGTGATCCAGCCCCTGTCTCCCATTCCCAGCTTCTGGGAAACAGAAACCATCCCTGCTCCTCCTGGCTAATAACCATTGATGGACCTGTCCTCCATGAATTTATCTAGTTCCTTTTTAAACCCTGATATAGCCTTGGCCTTCACAACATCATCTGGCAAAGAGTTCGACAAGGTGACTGTGCTCCTCTTGTCCTGACATACTAAAATAGCGGGAACCGTCCCAGCCTTGAAGAAGAGCTCTGTGGGCTTGCAAGCTTGTCTCTCTCACCAAGAGAAGTTGGTCCAATAAAAGATTCCCTCCCGCACCTTTTTGCTCTCAAACAGCTGTGAAGTGGCCTCAGGAAACTGAGGCTTCTTGGTATCTTTCTCCTATTAGTATATAAGGAAATCTAAGGATAGCGGGTAAGGTAAGTCAAGAGGGCATACGTTGTTCTGTGGCACCTTCCGGCCGAGGCTCCGAAAAAACTTTGCAAACATTAAGTGTCACAACAGCCCTCGGAGATAAGGAATTGTTACTGCTGGTAAAACTCCTTTGCCACTTTGCGCACTTTGGATGCGAAGTGTGAAGTATTATCCCCATTTTACAGCGGGGGAACCAAGGCTGGAGACACACAGGAAGTTGGTGGTGGCCCTGCAAACCGAACTGTGATCTTCTGGTGTCTCTAGAGCAACAGAGGATAGAAATTGTAGTTCAGAAAGGATTTTGAGGATTTGGCTTCATTCCAAATTGGAACAAAAACAAACATTTGAAAATTCTACACAAAGGAAAATGCTGAAAAAATTTCATTTCAGGTTGATCGAAACATTTTGTTTTGATTTGGAGTTTATTTTAACTTTGTATCATGTGATGTGACAAACTAAAACACTCACAATTAAAATACCATTTCAAATTGAAACACTGAAACGTTTTGTTCAAACATGTTGAAATGGGATGTTTTCACTTTGTCAGAATTTTCCCCCTGGTTTTCTTCCAAAACAAAATTCTGGGGAAATCAACCCAATGTCAGGAAGCATTTTGAGTTTGGGGAGCTGCATTTTCCAGCGGAATATAGTTCCAACTCCCAGCCATTCTGTGCTTTAGGCAGCGTTGTAGCCCTGCTGGTCCCAGGATATTAGAGAGACAAGGCAGGGCGATGGTAGTTTTTATAGGCCCAGTTTCTGTGGGGAGAGACAAGCTCGTGAGCCTAAGAAGAGCTCTGGGTAAGCTCGAAATCCAGTGCATTAGTACACACCATCCTCCCCCTTAGGCCTCAGTTCACCTTTTCCTTCTACCCAGCAGACTGCAATTTGTGTATCATGCTGCACCAGCCCAGCCCTGGGAGGTTCTGCCATTTGCTGATGCAACCCAGGGCGCTCAGAAAGCATGTGCGCCCCACAGCAGGAATGCTGGGAGAGGGAATCGTGTGGAGCTCAGAATCGCTTGGCTGGTGACTGCACGTGTCCCGAGAGCGGCCTGCTGGGACTGCCCTGGGGGGACCAAGGCCGCAGGAGCTGTCCCCATGGGTAGCACAGGAGTTTTAACCGGAAGGGGTGCTCTGGGTTATGCCAGGGGCCATCTGGGCCCCAGTATCAGGAGGGGAGGGGGGCTTTTCCTCACCCTGGCCGGGTGCAGCTGAGCATTGGGTTGATGCGACTGGGCCAAAGGGATGGCGCTAGCAATGACATCTGCACAGCGCGGCTGAGCACGAACATAACCATGGGCACTGCTCTTTGTTGCAGCTAAGTCCTGTGCTCACCCGCCACTGGCACGTCTCCCTCCCGCCTTTGGGAACGTTCGGGCAGACCGCTGGAAAAGCCTCGACGCGGTCTCGGGCCGGCACACCTGAGACGTGCCGGCCGGGGACTGTTAAAAACATTAACGTGTTTTATCAGGCCTTAGCTCGAAGTCAACTGTGGTGACTCTGCAACGGGGCCTCTGGAAACACGGCCTCTCAGGGGCTTGTCGGGGGCAGTGCGACGGACTAGGACAGAATGAGCAGCCTGCTGTTTCGTGACAGAGCTTTGGCCGAGAGACCTGGTGCTATCAAAAGCCCCTTCTCCCTGCGTGCAGTATGGTGCAAAGCGTGTGCTGGAATTCCTTACAGCGCCATGCACTGAGCACCTTTCCCAAGCAGCTGCTGCAGCCCTTCCTCACCCTCCTCGCTGCATGTACCATACTGGAGTATTCGCACGTGTGTGTGTGTGTGTGTGTGTGTGTGTGTGTGTAAGGGTCACTCCCTCCGGGCCCAATCCTGACAGGCGCTGCAAGCCCTGAGTTCCCAATGAAATCGTCTCCCCTCCGGGGCTGAGCACCTCACGGAGTCCAGTCCCTGCCTGTGGACTAACGCTGTGCCGTCAGCATGTCAAAGGCAAAGGTAACCCAGTGTAGAACTTCCCAGGAAAAGCGTCTCTGTGGATTCAGCAGGAGAAAGGAGCTGTGGCTGGTGGGCAGGAGCTGAGATTGTGAGCAGTGGCAGGTGTGTCCTGAGCGGCTGGGAACTGATCGTGATGTGGCCTTAACTAGCGATTCCTTTGAGTTCTGCTGTTTGAGCCTGGGAGGTTCAGTACCAACCTGGGTGCACAACGTGTGATGCCTTAAAAAGGGGCCTGATCTTCCTGACAGGCCTTTTTCAGGTGGCTTAAATCAGGCACCTAAATCACTAGTCACGTTGGCACATGTCTGCCTGCGTTGCTAAGGAACAGACCGATACTGACCTCCTCTGTGGAGCACTTTGAGCTCTACTGCTGAAGAGCCACACAAGACAGATGAGCTATGGACTATTATTAATTAGCCCTACGATTTTGAAGTTAACCAAGTTTTTTGTGCCGTATTAAACGCATGGATGGACACACACAGTGTGTTGTCACAAGTAAAAGCCAAAACACAGATGGAATGTTGAGTGTCAATTTGCTAGCATTGGTTCAGCTTGTCACTTTGTTTGTACAGCGACTGCAAGTACACCACAGAGGGGCGTCTTTGGCAACCATAAAGGGACTTTACTGGAGGGGATTTTTTTCCCCTGACACACTCTTTTCAGCTGTGTTTGATGTGTCCATGTTACATCAGAGAGCAAACATTGAGCTGTGTGTTCATGTCAGCATCTCACCAGGGTGCTGGTTTATTTTCTTTCATAATGTAGCTGTTTCTTAAGCCCAAAGGAGCAGGTCAGCATTTCAGACCATAACTAGAGTAACACAGTGAATCACACAAACCAGCCATGAAATAGACTGTGTACGTTCAACACAAGTAATCAGACTGCAGAAAAAAGGTTATTCCATCTTCCGGGGAGACATTTGCACCTTAACTGGGCTTTTAACTACCCGGCGGTGGGAAGGTTACAAGCATCAACATTTCTGTGCTCTCAGAGAAGATGCCATGGGGCAATCCTGCAAGATGCTAACTCTGCTCAGGCAATGGGAGCGCCTTGCTGGACTGGCCTTTAATGCCTAACTTGGTTGATGAAATAAAGTTCCATGCCCTGCACACTGTGCTCCAGATCAAAGTTACGGCAGCCTGATGATATGGAGGCTTTTCCACACCATTCTCCAGTGCACCTTACTCCTCACCAGGAACATTCTTGTCACTCCAGTCTGTCTCTCTAAGGGGCCATTTCTACCACTCTCATCCCTGCGGTGTCTCAGCACCTTCCAACGCTATCTGACTCCACTACAAGCTGTTCTCCCCCCGGCCCCGGGGCGGGAAGGCTGCGGATGTACATCAGTAACAATGAACGATGCCAGTACGAGAGCGCTAGAGCAGAGAGCTTAGCTTCTCCGAGAGGTGGTGGCATTCATGGTCATTCTCAACTCTAGTGAGAGAGAGTCCTAAGCCATGGGCTCCCTGCTGAGGTAGCTCTGTCCTCTGCTGGCCTGGCTCTCGTCCTAGTAGTTATTGTGGAGCGAGATTTCTGATCCTTCTGAAAGTTGTGTTGTCTGCACTGCATCTTCCCTGGGTCACTCAGCACAGTGGTGGAGGTGGTTCATAGCTGGCTGATGGTTCTGAACCCCTAACACTCGTCCTTACCCTAACCAGCACTCGAATTCTAATCTCAGCTCGAACTAGCAACCAAACCCTACCGCTAACTCCAGCCACAAACAAACCCCAACACTGCAGCTAATGCTGAATCTAACCCTAACCCCAACCGGTCCAGGCTCCTTCAGGCCACACCCCCAATCCCAGACCTTAAACACATGGAAATAACCAGTTAAACGTCTTCAGCATCCTCCGCCACCGTCACATCGCCTGCCATGCTGTTGATAACACACCAACACTCCATTAGGCTTTCACCTTCAGACACCAAAAATCACCCCGACTTCATGCAACTCCAACCTCCTACCCCCTTGCACCCACAGATCGACACACCGGGCAGTCCCAGAGCTCTGCCCTCTGGGAAACGATTCAGCTTTCACCTTGCTGTGACTGTGTTGAGTCAGAACCTGACTGTGTTGGGACATGCATCGCTGGGTGGTGGTGGAAGTGACTGCCTTGAGGAGTGAGTGTTAATCCTGCGAGTGTTAATCCTGTCACTCTATCCCAGCCCTAACCCTGACCCTAGCACCAACCCCAACCCTAGCACTAATGCGAACTTTTCACCATAACCCTGCTGCTAACTCAGCCCCCACTGAGTTAAAAGCATGACATTGTTCACATTAGGATGCATGGGGCTGCCTAATGGGGATTCATTGCTATTTAGTAGGAAGTATTCATTGGCGTGCGTAGGGCCGCTTGGTACAACGGGGCACACATTGCATTGCAGGGGTGTGGCGGGTTCGGTCACAGAGACCCCCTTGGGACTGTCACCTGATGTGCTGAGACTACCTCTGAGCCTGTTTTCTCTGCCAGTTTGGGACTCCAGAACCCTACCATGTTGAGCCAGACACACAAGCCTGCTGCAACACAGACCCAGGGTCTGAACCACGCCCCCCAAAGCTGCAGACTTAACTGAAAATGGCTTAGCAAGTGCTCCTGTCTCCAGCACCCAGACACCCAGTTCCCAATGGGATCCAAACCCCAAATAAATCCGTTTTACTCTGTATAAAGCATATACAGGGTAAACTCAAATTGTCTGCCCTCTATAACACTGATAGAGAGATATGCACAGCTGTTTGCTCCCTCAGGTATTAATCACTTACTATGGGGTAATCAATAAACAAAAGTGAGTTTATTAAGTATAAAAAGTAGGATTTAAGTGGTTTCAAGTAATAACAGACAGAACAAAATAAGTCACCAAGCAAAATAAAACAAAACACGCAAGCCTAAGCCTAATACATTAAGAAATTGTTTACAGGTAAATCTCACCCTCAGAAATATCCCAGTAAGCTTCTTTCACAGACTAGACTCCTTCCTAGTCTAGGCCCGATCCTATCCCCTGGTACAGACCTTGTTAGTTCCAGCAGGCATCTTAGGTGAAAAGCAGGGGATTCCACATGACTAGGACCCCTTTGTTCTGTTCCACCTCCTTTTATAGCTTTGGCACAAGGCGGGAATCCTTTAGTCTCTCTCTGGGTTCCCATCCCGCCTTCTAAATGGAAAAGTACCAGTTTAAAAATGGATTCCAGATCAGGTGACATGATCACGTCCTATGAGCCTCCTTCCATTCCTCCAGGACTGGCCCGCACCACGTATGCAGTGGAAACTTGCAGGTAAACAGAGCCATCTACAGTCACTTGTCCTAGACAATGTGAGCCATCAAGATTCTAAACCACTATTAATTGCCCACACTTTGCATAATTACAATAGGCCCTCAGAGTTATATTTCATATTTCTAGTTTTAGCTACAAGAATGATACATACATACATACAAATAGGATGATCACACTCAGATCATAAGCTTTGTAATGATACCTTACAAGAGACCTTTTGCATAAAGCATACTCCTGTTACATCATATCCACACTTATAAACATATTTTTTGTATAACACATGGAGTGCAGCGTCACAAGGGGGAGGTATTCACTGGAGTATGTAGGGCTGCTAGGCACAATGGGGCACACACTGCATTGCAGGGGGAAGTATTACTCGGAATGCCCACAGACACTCATTAACATGCACAGGGATGTATTTGGGTCTATGCTATTTTTCACGCACTGGGTTAAAACCGTGCTATTGCCCACTGGAAGGCATGGGGATGCAAGGGTCCATTCGTTGTGTGTCAGGGCCCTGCTAGGTGTTTCTTCTGCCCCGGCCCTCAGCAGCCTGCCTGGGGAGGAGTGTCTGAGGCCTGCAGCGCTGTTTGGTGAACACATGGCCAGAGGCATTTCAGAGCTTTGATCAGGCGACGCATGGGTAATATTTTTAAGCTGGCATCGTTGGACCAGAAAGAGGAAACCTTTTGGTTTCCCAAAATGCACAAGAGCCTGCCCTTGGCCATCCAGCTGTGATCTCAGCATAGTCGTCCCACTTCCCCGACACCAGCAGGACCCTTTGGGGCGCTGCAGAGCCCAACGTGGCTTTTTAATTCATTGTCTGGTTATGTTTATAACTGTCTCGGAAGCCCCCTCTTGTGGGCACCTCATAGAAATACATGGAAGCGATGGAGATCGTGCCTAGGTCATAGCAGAGTCATGTGAAACATGGATTTAGCAAAAGGAGTGTGCGAAACCTCAAGGATTAAGTCTAACTATTAATTATTTAATGATACCTGCAAAGGAGTTGAAGTGTTACCATTTCATTTTTGGAAGAAAAAGTGCTTTTTAAATAAATACTCTTTTTGGTCACTTCACCTGTCACCGCAGGTAAAAAATATGACAAAAATCTGAATACAGTCTCAGCTTTGGGATAATTTCAGAGAAAACCACTAATTATAGGGACATCATGACTTTGCAAGACAGCTGTGTCCTTGCTTGCTTTCTTTTGCAAACCATTTGTGGGACAATAACTTATTTGCATAGCGTTATTCCAACGGGATTAACAATACTGCTCCGTTAGCAGCTTGAAGGCAAGGATAAAAACAGAGGTGACATGCAGAGTGGTGGATGTTAAATACCATAAAGCTGAAGTTAAAACTAGAAAACTCTGCCTCTCTTTTGTCATGTTCTTAAATCCAATAGGTTAAAAATATAACTCCGATTCGAACACTCCTATTTCACAGTCCAGTAAAGTGGATGAAAATGAACCCTTGCTGCATCCAGATCTGAGGTTTTTTTTGTCATAAACGTTAACAGTTTTCTACTCCAAATGCACCAGGTCATGGCCCCAAATGCTCAAAACTTCCCTTTCCCACAACTAATTTCCTTCTCGTGGCCCAAGGCCTCTATTCTATACACATTACAGACCTGGAACATTTTAAGTGTAAAATCTGTTTTTAGATACTCTGAAAAGTACCTTGAGTTTAATGTTTTTTTGCCATGTGAAAAATGTGTTTTGTCACCTTCTTCTCAGGCTAAACCTGCTGCCGGGATTGTGCTCAAACATGCCGGAAAAAGTCACCTTTGGCCAGAGACCAAAAGCTGTGTTCAAAGCCCACTGAGGTTGCTGGGGCGACACCCAGTGATTTCACCAGGTTTGGATCAGACCCCAAGGGTCAACCTCAGCGGTGACGGCATTGGAGAATTACCATCTAGGTAGTGCTACCAGCGAGTGCGCTAAGGAGCTCCTATTTCCTTGGAGTGCTGCGGTGCCTTGTCCCTTGGTGGGAGAGACGTTGCACTCCCAAAGCCACTTCATTTGTGGATAGTTTAACCTCCTGTATAGCATGTCTGCCACCTTCTGGCCTATCAGCAGCATTCCTATGACCCCTTCCGGCTGCCTCACGCTAACACATTTATAATAATCACTTTGCCCCTCAGTTCCACCTCAGAGGGCTCCCGGTTCATCATTAATAAGTCTTGGCAACTGAGGTCAGTTCCTGAATTTTTAGACGACTGAATTCTAAAATTGTATTGCTGTACACGTCCTCCCCCACCCACCCCGACCTCTTGGGAAAAAACAAACCAAAACCCTCCAGCCAGCCGTATCTGTCTCAGCCCCATGGAGAGTGAGCGCACAATGAGATCCTGGGAATCGGGAGCTAGACACTGGCTTGAGACCATGAAGACCAGGAGTCTCGTCCCAGCTCTATCTGCTCTGTCACTTTCCCTCCCACGCTTTTCTGTTTAAATTGTTCCAGGCAGGGATTGTCTCTCGTTCTGTATTTTTACAGATAAAGGGGCCTGACCTTGCCTGGGGGCTCTAGGTGCTATTGCAATATAAATAATAATAATCTGATTGTAGGACAGTGAGATCTGCTGCCAGTGAACTTCAGCATAGAGAAATGCCGTTTACACTGAAGTAAAATGAAAGCCCGACCTATTCCAATGCATGGCACCAGGCCACTCACAATACCTGGCTCTCAGATAGCACTTTCTATTGGTAGCTCTCCAAGCATTTTACAAAGGATGTTACGTTTTTCCAGATGGGGAAACTGAGGCATCCTGATGGGGAAGTGACTTGCCAGCGGCAGAGCTGGGAACAGACCGCAGGTCAACTCTGTCCCACTCCAGAGTGCTGACAATTCACGTTAGAGCGAAGCCCCAGCTGTGCAAATCAAAACACTATCACCGCCATACAATTTCTCAGTGTAACAATGGCTATAGTGCTCTGACAACGTTGGCTGCTTATGCTTGGAAAAATAAACCGACGCGTGATGTGAAAGGATAAGGCCATCTCAGGAGACAACGACACAGGGATACACCAGACAAATACGCAGGGCCTGCTGCTCAGCTGGTGTCATGCATAGCGCCTGGGACTCCAATGCAGGCAGGTGATTTCCATGCGGCTCTGCCCACGACCCCAGCTGGGGATCTGGTCCACAGGCTGCAATGGCCCAGACTGGGGACTATGCCAACCTGCTCATTTCACTCCTGGCCTACAGAGATAAGCCCAGGCTGGGCTGTGGGTAGCTAAGAGGTTTTCTATTGTGCCTGTTATCTGTGTACTGCACCTTTCCATGCCTAAGCACCGTCCCTGGATGCAGAGTACAGCAGCCACTCTCTCCTCAGAGCAGACTGACCGTGAATGGAGCCCAAACGGATTGACACTGCGGAAGAGCCAAGAATTTCTAGTATTCAAATCACAATCATTCTGGGCAAGGCAATGGCAGGTCACAGCGGCTAAGAGCCAGGGTTGTTTCTTTCCAGCGATAGGACACAAAAGAGGATGCCTTCATGTTCAGCAAGAGGAGTTTCACGATCACAAGAGCATAGAAATGTAATACGCTAATGGCTAATACGCTGCGTGTCTGCCCAGAGCACCAGCTGCTGAGAGACTGGCTGGTTCTTGCTCCTCCTCACCAAGGTGACGGCAGCACCGCACTGCAATGACTAGAAAGCAACAGTGCTGCCCAGAAGGACAGAGACAATTTGGGGCAACACCCCTTACCTCTGACACAGAAATGCTATCGCTGGGTTTTGCATATCTGTGGTAGCCACATAACTTTGTATTGCACCATATTTACCTCAGCCCTTCCCTGGCCGGAGACACCCCACCCCATGCTATGAGGAAATGGACCATAAAACCCATACCAACAAGCCAACACTGACATGGGACTGAGTGAAAACAAACAGCAGTGTGCGTGATAAAAGGTACGCTATGAAATATTACCGCTGGTCCTGTTGGCCCACTCACAGGGGAAGCGTATTCATGGTACATGTAGAAACCTGCATGGAACTTGGAGGGAGCACAGGTGGCAGGATGGAGACAATTGCGGCGGCACTGGAAGTCAATCTGCGTGCACATGGCTGGAGAACAAATTTAGTTTTAGAACGACAGAACCCTCTCATGTTATTCCCAATATGCAGAACATGAAACACTCCCTAGAGTCAACTAGTGACATGGACAATTTTGTAGAGACAATTCCCAGTGCCATCACCCGTGTAAATCGTCCAGTGTTGAGAGGGGAACATCCCTCTCAGCTGGCCCACAGTGGCAGAGCGATCTGGTCAGCTCAGATCAACCATGAGAGCCAGCTGGTGGGAATTCTGCTCCCTCCTCTGACACAGACTCATTGTACAGCCTTGGGCCAGTCCTTTAATCTCTGTCTTTTCCCACGCCTGCTAACTGGCTGAGCCACCCAGGCCTCTGGCAGGGGCAGCCTCTGCTCGCCCTGACCATAACTGCTCTTCCGACCCTTGCAGCGTGGACTGCAGCCAGCTTGGCCTCAGTTCCCATGCAGCCGGTCCCCCTTTTCTTCATTGCCTCCGGAAGCCTCCTGGGACCACCCCTAGCAGCTCTTGTGCTCCTCACCCTACAGGAGCGGAGCCGGTGCCAAACGGATCCTCTCACCACTGCCTGCCATGGGATTTCTTCACCTTCCTCTGGAGCACTGGGCGCTGACCACTGTTGGAGCCTGGAGCCTGGGCCAAAGGCACCTTGTTCTGATCGAATCTGGTAGCTCCTTAATTCCTAACTCCATGTCTGAGAATTAAAACCACCCTGATAGAAAGTAAAAAGCCCTCGGGAAAGAAACGAACATTCTTTTCCAAGGGCCTGAGGCCGGGAGGGAACGTGGGAACAGCCGTCTCCCTGCGCTGCTTCTGATACAGCCACTCTGATTTCTTCCCAGCCCCGGCAGTTCAGCCAGGCCTTTGCATGCGAGAGGCAGGCGCTGGGATTTCTGATCAGACAGATTGGGACCTGTCTAGAAGCCACGCAGAGGCAGGCAGGGTTTATGCTCCCGTGCCTTTCTTTTGAAATATTGGACAAGGGTTTATTTTACTAGGAGCAAATTACCCCGTCTGTAGCGCAGTCACGCGGAAGTGAGCTGGCTCTTGCTGTCCAAGAGATGACGGTATCCGAAGCCCCAGGAGCAATACCAACAGGGTTCACATGGCTTAGGCAAGAACAGCCCAGTCTGTGAAGTCAAACTGACAGGCCCAGAGGCCAGTCTAAAGCAGCAGCTCTCCCCTCTCTGGGGGCCTGCAGAGAGTCACAGGGTGCAGCTTGGCAACTCATTCCTGACGTGGCCAGAGATGGCCCACGGCAAGCAGCCATGAGGGCTGATATAGGGCTAATGATGTTAAAGGCCCCTAGAGTTACAGGTTCACTGCCTGACGTTACACAGCAATAGGCGCATTGGGGGTTATTTTTAAACAGCCTCTGATTTTACTCAGTTACTTGGCAAACACCCAAAATCATTCATGCAAATTGAAAGTTTGATTGAACACGAGAGATTAAAAACAAGCATTTACAGCGAAACTGGGGCTGAGTGATCATGCAAAACCCAGTTACACCTGATCACAGTCTTGTTCCTTTTGGAGTCAATACATCAGTCTCTCTTATCTTCACAGCAACTTTCCTTTGATGAGAAGGAAAAAGTTAATTTTACTCCCCATCTTTATCTGAAGGGCATTCACTTATCCTGTTCTTAAAGAACAAACAGACCCAAGGTGGAGGAGACACAGGACAGAGAAGAGGGGGGAAATACGGTTTTTGTTGATGTCTTTGGGGCATGGGATTACTGGTTAGCTACGAGTGGATGCCTTGGCTGGCAAGTTGACCATGACACATGTTGCTTGGACCCTGGCTAGTTACGGTCTGGTCAGGGCCATCATCTGGGTGGAGCCTTTCTCCTTAGACAAGGCAGGTTTGGATGAATGCAATATAGTTGATTTCAGGATTTGATGAAAAGCCGAGAACGAAATAGGCTGGGAGGATTAAACAGGGGGGCAGAAACCACCACCACAATGGGAGCGAACGAGACAGGAACTCATGTGACTTTGCGGTGCTGGTAATTAGGGATCCCCACAGGTGGGCTGGGGGCTGGATGCCTGGACAATGTGATGACTTTCAGCACTCGCTGGTGAAAACAAATTCCTCAAAGGAAGAAAGTCTTTCCATCTGATCTGCTCCTTCTGGCGGGGGTCAGAGAAGACGAGATGAACTGAGATGAGCTGGGATGCAAGGTGGGACGGGAGATGAGAGAGAGAGCTGATGTTTTTTCAAAGTCTCTTTTTAAGAAACCCAGAAAGGGGAAAAGTGGGTTGCATAGTTCATCATCTTCATTATTTTGTCCACCAATTCTGTCACCCCAATTTTGTTTAATTAACTTCTGGCTGTACATCATCTGTTTTTAACAAACGTCATTTCAGCAGTCCTTGAATTATATTAGGTCTTTTTGGTTTAGACTAATCCAGTTTCTTTGTCTGGTTTTCTTGTATCTTTTTATAACATTCAACATCAAACGTCCTATTTTTATTTTTTTGCCAAGTAGGCAAAAATTACAGATTATTGTAACATTTTATGAACTTTTGCTCCCTGTTTACATTTAAGCTTACAATAGGGGTACATTTTGTAGGGCCAATAGTCACAACATAATCCCTCTCTTTTATGAGCCAATTACACCTCAAGTTGGACATTTGTTCATAAAATCACAGTTATAAACAAAACAAACTTAAAACTTAATATTGCCTGGATTTAAATTGGTTTGGCATTATTTCTTGTCAAATATGAAAAATCGTATCGGTACAACTATTTGAATTTTAGTAAAATCAGAATCAATTGAGCATTGATGTATTGAATAATTTCAGCCAAAGGTAGGTACTATGGGCTTTCATGCGCAGGATGGTAGAGTTTAACATTTTTATCATACCAAATTCATTTGTCATATTTCTGAAAGCAAAGTCTGTTTTGAGTAAGACTTTTTTTTACCTCTAGGGTTGCTTAATACACAAAAACAAACCTTTAAAGCCAGGTTGTAGCACACCCGTTTTATTTTGCCACTTCATTAAAGAGCATAAAAGGTAGCTTGGAGTAGGAGAGTTTATTGGGTTTATATGCATATGTGGAAAAGTTCCCGGTTCTGAAAAAAAGAGAAACAAAGCTCTGAAGCACAGAGAGCGCCTGTGTCACAAGAACCAGAGTGTGTACTGGCAGAGAATGGTCGATTCAGAGGAAATGTAGGTGTCTTGCAGACGGACTTGGACAGGAGATTGTGAGAAAGCGCCAGGGACATGACTTGGATGAGAAACATTCTGAGCGAGACCCAGGAGGGACTAGAGTAGCCAAAGGATAGAGTATCAGACTGCAAGTCAGGAATATGAAGAGCTGTTACAAGACCTAGCAGACTTAGGAAAGAAAAGGAGGCACTAGCGTTAGCCTATTTAAACTTGAGAAAGGAAAGAGAGACAGACAAACAACTATCAGGCTCTGTCTACTCTACAGGTTACGCTGCTGCAATTTATGTCGCTCGGGGTGTGAATAAACCACCCCCTGAGCGACATGTTATAAGAACATGAGACCGGCCAGACTGGGTCAGACCAAAGGTCCATCCAGCCCCGTATCCTGTCTTCCGACAGCGGCCAATGCCAGGTGCCCCAGAGGGAGTGAACAGAACAGGGAATGATCAGTGATCTCTGGCATAAATGCTCGTGTGCACAGCGCTATGTCGGCAGGACTGCTTCGCCCGCTGACACAGCTTCTGCCGCTCGCAGAGGTGGGTTTTTTATGCTTTCTCGCACTGGCACAGAGCGTCTTCCCCAGACGCACTGCAGCGGGGCAGATGTATTAGTACAGCCGCTGCACTGCGGTACGTAGAGACAGACCCTCAGTGTGACTGCAATTAGAAGTGCAAATGAGAGTTGCTCAGAGTGATTTAATCAGTAAAGAGAAGGATGCAATAATGAAAAGAGTGGAGGCCAGAGAAGAATTGATTAGTATGAGGAAGAACCTGCAGGATTCTTTGAATGCTTACGTGATGTTGAAAGGAGACCTGAGAAATTGGAGGGAAATTAGACAGTTTAAAAAGACTGGCGTTACAGGAACAAGGGAAGAAGACCATCAACAATTTGACTCTGTGTCATCTTTGCAGCCTGCTGAAACTGTGTGAGAAAGGAGCCCTGAATTAAATAGCAGAGAGCACAAGCACCCCAGCCATGACAACACAGGCAGTGAATAAAAGTGCTCTGTGGTGATTCATATGCATATGTGGAATTAACTGCTGCTGCAGTGTTTGAACCAACTGATGAGAATGTTTAATCCAGCTAATGCAGATGTTAATGTTTACTCATACTTAACTGTTGTGGAAAACCACCTGAGCGATTTAAGTCAGAGAGGATTAGCTCTCATATGCTTGGATAAAACACAATTATTAAAGCAAACATCTGCTGAGGAAGTTATAGAGTGGATGACATCTCTATCAGTGTCAGCGGAGTTTTACACTGACACCGCTTGCTTTGTGGAGAGTACTGTATCTTTAACGGCCCAACGAATTGCTCATAATGTTAAACAGGAAGGACAAAGTATTTCTGAATATTATAAAAAGTCCTATTTTGCAGGACAGGAACATCCTCAGTGTGAGACGCATGATTTTTAGGTGCTTTTTATCAGGGGATTAAATCGCTGTATACAGAACCTTCTACCTCAAGAAGTCATCCAGTCCAGCCCCCTGTACTGAGGCGGGACCCAGTAAACCTAGACCAGCCCTGACAGGTGTTACCTGTTCTAAAAAAATCTTCAATGATGGGGATTGCACAACTTCCCTTGGAAACCTGCTCCAGAGAGTAACTACCCGTAACATAGTTTCCATGCTGCTTGCAAGCGTTTCTCTCTTGTGACTAGTGGGAGAGAAGTTTCAGCCTGTCTGGGAAATCAGAGGTTGTTTATACTTCCTAGATGAGTAGGGAGAGAGCGTGTGTGGTATGTTTAAAAAACCAACAAGGAGTCTGGTGGCACCTTAAAGACTAACAGATTTATTTGGGCATAAGCTTTCGTGAGTAAAAACCTCACTTCTTCGGATGCATAGAGTCTGCAGGGCAGTGATTATGGTATGTTTGTGCAGACAGGTGCGTCGTGGATCAGATGATTAAGCTGCAAGCAGGAAATGGGAAGTTCAGCTGCGCAGGTACAGGGTGTGATCTGAGCACTGGGCTGCGAGGTGCGGAGCGCTCTCAACTCCTGCTGACCTCACTGGGAGAGAGGAGGCCCAATTCCATCAGGAGGCACTCAGCCGGCTCAGGCTCCTAGCGTTTGCTTTTTTAGGGGACTGCGCTTTTGATTTGGTTACTTGGCAGGTGCTCTGATTTTCTGGGCGCATTTCTGGGCGCATTTCCCCTCAAGGAAACCTAAACTATCCCCTGGATTTCCAGTTGCATGCTGTGCAGTCTGCGCCTTGGTGCTGACACCCCCCGAATAAATGCAGTGTCAGAATGGGTGCAGAGGCCGGGGTTGCTGTGAAAGGTGGGGGTGGGGCGGTATCCAGCAGAGGGAGATTTACTGTTCCCTCAAACCCCAACCCACTACACCCAGAGTTATACTAGATCCACCTACAACAAGTGCTAGAGCTGCTCATGCCCACCCCTCCTAGAAGGGATATTAAACCTCCTGCTTCAGGGCTTAAACGGAGACAGAACATGTCCCACATCTGCTACTGCGGGGTTTGACACACCTTCCTCTGAAGCAGCTGGTGCTGGCCATGGGCGAGACTGGGCTGGATGGACCAAGCTGGAGCCTAGGGCTTCATTGGGGTGGGTGCTCATAGGAAGAGACAATCACTGCCCTGCAGAGCTTACCGGCTCAATGGACAGGCAGACGCCTGCAATATTCGTTAGGCCCATGGTGGAAATGTGGGGCTGAGGCACAGGGAAAACAAACACCATCCAGTGCTCTGCAGCAGGAGGACTCAGAGTGCTGCACAATGGTGTATTGTTATCCTTGTTTTACAGATGGGGAAACTGAGGCCCAGAGAGGTGATGTGACATGCCCAGTGTCTCTCCGGGACTCTGTGGCAGAGCCACAATATGAACCTAGATTTCCTGGGGCTGAGTTCAGGGCCAGAACGATAGGCTCATCTCCTCTCTCCTCTTGCTGTCCCCACGTGCTCTTTAGTGCGACTACGGAGTGTGGATTCCAGTCCCAGGGGACCTCTTTAATAGGTGCGATCTTGTGACATTTAACACAAAGCCCATCTACCTTTAATGTTAATTATTTTCATTTCATTGGATACTACTGTTTTTTTTTTTTTAAACCATCTCAGGGTTGGAAGGGACCTCAGGAGGTATCTAGTCCAACCCCCTGCTCAAAGCAGGACCAATCCCTAGACAAATGTTTGCCCTAGATCCCTAAGTGGCCCCCTCAAGGATTGAACTCTCAACCCTGGGTTTAGCAGACCAATGCTCAAACCACTGAGCTATCCCTTCCCCTGGGTTGCCAGGACATGACAGAATTCATTCCGCCTGGGCAATGTCTGCGGTCTGATGCTGTCCTGGAGATAATAATGACCACTCCGATCGTTGCTGCCTTCACGCTGACACGGAGAGGTAGGTCAGCTGGGTGGTTTTGCCGACACTTTGCCAGCCTGACCTGTGTTTGACATGCTATCATGTTTGTACATATCATGACTTTGGGCTCCAAGAATTCTGGATTGCCTGGGATGCTCCTGGAGTTTCCTTGCTTTCAGGGTTTGACAGAAGTCCTTACTCAGCGCTAGCTCTCACTGGAGCTGCACTGCTAGAAGTATTTGATGGATTGGTTTTGATAGCTACGGAATGGTCTCCTCTACAGATTGGAATAAATGTACCATCCCTGCAGCTGTCAGATTTCAGCCATCTCATGTGAAAATGACTCACTCCCCGGCTCTGCGTATGTCACAAAGCAAGTCAGCAAAACAAGCCAGCTTTGTGCAGCACGACAGGATTCCTGGGCACTGTGAGAAGTGCTCTGGGTTCCAGGCCAGGGACCCGGTGTTAAGCAGCGAGTTCTGCTCCTTCAGACGCGCTGCTGTTTCTCTGGGCCACTGCCTCTCTCCGAGCCCCTTCTGCTGCTTTCCTGCAGCCTGTGCTTAACACGGCCTCGTTTCTGGTCCCCAAACCTCTGGGTTCTCCCTAGGTCCTCCCAGCGCCTCCTTTCTCTGCTGCAACGCAACCCCTCAGGACTGCCTCTCTGTGCCTTGCTGGGCTCACCACACCGACTTCTGGGCTACAAATAAAAGCCGAGTGCTGCAGCAGTGATCTCTGCCCTACCCACTTCCCGACCAGCTCGCCCTAGACAGCCCGGCAGCGCTCAGGGCTGGCCTGAGCGAGAACCTAGGAGCTGTTGCATCAGACAGGCTCCCCTGGTCCAGGAGCGGCATGTCATTGCAGAACAAGGGGCTGTGCCAGACCATCACCGGCCTCAGAACTCGACAGCCGCAGTCTCCCCTGGCTGGCCATTGTCGTGTGAGCATCCAAGCGCCACTCCAGGGAGAGGTCAGCGCAGGCACGAGGGCGTAGCGGTGCCGTGGCCACACGCGCTCCTGAGGTTATGGTGTCCGATAGCGCACCTAGGAGCACGGTGGCCAAGCTGAAGTGTGAGCTGCCATGTTAGTGGGTGCTGGGGGCTCAGGTCTGCTCTGGATGGGGCCTGGCGCTGATGCCCCCCCCCACTGCTTGAACGCAGGCTTGTTGCATCACAAGCCTGGGCTGCGTATTGTAGTTGCCCCACTGCAGTGCCCGCGGCGCTCGGAGAGTGATGGGCTGCGGGGGTCATAGCAGGGAGGGGAGCTCATCCCCTGGCTCCAGCTGGCGTCGACGGAAGCTTTGCCCTTCGAAAAGCAGACTCAGGGGTCTTACCGTGGCCCCACAAGAGGAGGCACCTGGAGTTGGAGTACTCTGGAAAACTTGCGGGTTCTCGCAGGCCACTGGGCCGACCGAGGCTCAAGGACGTTTGTAAGAGGGACTCAAAAACTTTCAGCTTTGACACCACAGAGTGGGAAGATGCAGCCAGCAACAGGCCATGCTGCACGATGGTGTTAGAGGGTGGAGAGAGGTGGTTGAGAAAGGGAGGAAAGTACAGCAGGCCTCAAGCACTAATAATGCACCAGCTTCATCCTCTGGCCTGTGCTTTCCGCCTGCGGTATCGGGGGCAAGCACCGTCCCTTGAGAATTGGGGTTTTAGCCGCTTGCGACGCTGCAGCACGACACGCAGCAAGTGAAGTGCCCTGGCACGGATACCACGGTCTTTTGAGACGGGCCGTTGCCATGTCAGCAGTGGCCACAAGCTCAGCTGAGTGCAAGGCCCCACGGGGCTGTGCTCTGTGCGGCGAGAGCAGGGCATGGTCGTTGCCATGAGGAGTTTACAATCCACACAGCCGAGACAGAGGGGGAGAAAGGAAGGATATTGCACTCACAGTTTGTGTGGGGGGAACTGAGGCACAGGGCAGTGACTTGGCCAAGGCCATGCAGGGAGTCAGTGGTAGAGGCAAGGAACGACCCCAGCTCTCCCATATCCCAGTCCAGTGCGTTAGCCACAAGCTCATCCTCCCTCCACTCCAACCCTGCCTGTCTCTGCAGGTGGCAGGGACACCTGCCTGAGCCCTCTGCTGTTCAGCACAACTCTGTTTCCCTGGTGGTGTTATTTAGAACTGTGGAGTTTTCCAGGACTCGGGTCCCAACGCCCCTTGGCAGAGGGATCCCCTGTGAGCTGACTGCCTCTCCTGCATCCTTCTCCTGGCCCATCCTCCCTTTGGCTCCTCTCTCTCCTTAGACTGATGCTGGAGGTAACAGTGCAGTTACAACTCACTGGCTCCTTGCGCTGGGGAGAACAGATGCACCCGCTGGCGGAGCCAGGTCTGGGCTCAGCAGCGAGCCTGCCAGCCTGGGTCAGGAGGCTTGTCTGTGGAAGGCATCAAGTACTTCTCCTTTCAGTGTTCCTGATGTAGCTGACAACGCAGCTGCTTCTCCGGGACTCACATGTCATGCTTCATGAGCTCTGGAGATGGAACGTGAAGGCCTAGCAAACTGACCCAGCCGCAGTACAGACATCTCCTAGGCAGTTGGGTTGATGCTCTCGGCATCCATCACAGTTACAACTGGTTCCCCTGGGACGCAATGCAGTCATTGCAAAGCTGCTGATCTCAACTGTCCAATGCTCAGAGGCTGTTTTCAAAAGTCACCATCATTCTGGATTTCCAGAGCCTGTATTTTCTAAATCCTCTGCCTATGGGGCTGACTTGCTTTCAACTTTGCAGACCCATAACCATGTTGTAAAGAACCTCCTAAATAATGAACATCATCTGTACCAAATGAGCACTTGCCTGGACCACAACACGGCAATGACAATGAATCCTACCTCTGGGCGTAGTCAGAAGATTGCTGCCATTTTGCCCAGTTCAGGTTCAGCTGCATTGGCCTCTATTTTTCCTGGGCTCCCAACTGTCAATGGATGAAGTTCCAAACAGGATACACCTAGCAGTGAGCACCTCACATACTGCCCCTAGCAGTGAGCACCTCGCAAAGTGCCCTGGCAGCGAGCGCCTCGCAAAGTACCCCTGGCAGCGAGCGCCTCCCATACCGCCCCTGGCAGCGAGCACCTCGCAAAGTACCCCTGGCAGCGAGCGCCTCGCAAAGTGCCCCTGGCAGCAAGCGCCTCCCATACTGCCCCTGACAGCGAGCGCCTCCCATACCGCCCCTGACAGCGAGCGCCTCCCATACTGCCCCTGGCAGTGAATACCTGGCAGAGCTTATTTATTGGGGACATTCAAGCCATGATTTAAAGTTTCCTGGACTCATTTACAAAATCTGAATGGCTCTTTAGGCTGGAAAAAGACTGGAGGCGAAACCTTCTCTTGTAGCTCCCCCTTCTCTCTGGTGTGTCAATTTGAATATTTGCTAAAAATGGATTATAGATCCAGAGATCCTATGGTGAGACGGGACAACGGTGATCATTTAGTCTAAACTCCTGTACAGCACAGGCCAGAGAACTGCCCCAAAATAATTCCTAGAGCAGAACTTCTAGAGAAACATCCCATCTTTATTTCTAGTAAAAATATGTCTAGCTTCAACTTCCAGCCACTGGATGGTGTCAGACCTGTCTCTGCTAGACAGAAGAGCCCATTATCAAGTATCTGTTCCCATGTAGGTACTTACAGATTGTGAACAAGCCCCCCTCAACCTTTTCTGTGTTAAGCTAAATAGATTTGAGCTCCTCGAGTCTATCACTAGAAGGCCTTTAATCGTTCTCATGGCTCTTCTCTGAACTGTCTCCAGTTTATCAACATCCTCCTTGAGAACTGCGGGCACTAGACCCAGACGCAGTATTTCAACAGTGGCTGCACAAGTGCCAAATACAGAGATAACAGAACCTTGCTATCTCTAGTCAAGATTCCACTGTTCTATACACCTAAGGATCACACTCACCCTTTTCACCAGTGTCGCAGTGGGAAGTCAGGTTCAGCTGATTATTATGAAATCATTCTGTAGGCTCTTTATTGTTTCAATTAGGCACCCTGCTCCACCGTCACTGAATGCTTGGAGACAGACAGACAGACAGAGGGGTGTGCATGGGGATAAATAGCTAGCTAGGTAGATAGCTTCAATGAGCCTCATGCTCATGTAATGGTTCAATAAATGACAATACCTCACCCACCTTGTCTCCCGAGCGTCTTGGGACCAACACGGTTACAACACGGACAGTCCTAGGGAAGGTCATAGACGTGTGCTGATGCACAGGAACAGTGAGAGCAGCAATAGCAGCTAGTTAGGGAAACTTGAAGGGCCTTTTGCATGAATTCACCACTTGGAACACATGCGTTTGGAGTCGTGTCCCGGTCGGGGGACGGACAGACTCGGATCAGCGCTGTGAACACCTCTATTCTTTTACAGCGTGATCAGGTTTTTTGAGCTATTTTATTTTTTGAAACCAGGAAACAATGTACAGAACATTTTAAAAATACTGCAAAGCCAGTAACAACCAACATTTCAGGCCAACGGCTCCATTGCTGCAGTGTCTTGCCTGAATGGAATGTTAAGTGGTCACTGTATTTCAATTTCAGGGCTCGGCCTGTCAGAGACTGCGTTGCAATTTTCTTGGACAGGAAATGTGATGTCAGCATATTGGAAAGCCACTGTGATTTGTTACTATGTGACTGGGATTGTAACCTGAGTTTCTCGTATGCTCAGCTTTCCTTTTCTCTTTTATTTGGCTGAATTAAATTGTTTTCTGTAATGCAAAAGGTGGTTCCATTACACTTAAAAGCAACAAATTGTTTTGATATCAGATCTCGCCGCCTTAACATGCCAGCTGACAGGCTGCAGCTACAGAAACCATTAAGTTTGTGCTGATCATTCCCAGAAAATTAGAAAATAGCTTTTTTATTGTAATATTATACTCACTGCTCCAGACAGGTATGCATATTTTGTACCCACAATCACTTTACTGAAAAGCCTTCAGGGAAGGAAGAGTTTGAATTAAGCCCTCCAATCTTCTCCTGAGCCGCAGGTTTGAAAGCGAACGATTGCTCAGAAAATTAGATCCAGCTCCCCAGCATATTTCGGGGTTATTGCTGAATCTCATTTTACAGTCAGCTTTCTCTAGGAATAGCAATTGGCTCATGTTTTGTGCATGACGTTCATAAATCAGCAATACAAGCTTGGTGCAATGGGAGTCCCGACAGAGCAAGAGATCAGCTCTAGGACGGGGCTCAAAGTCCTTACAATTGCCTGGTTCTTTCACATACATCGGGTGGATTCCCCGGTCTGGCCTGGCTGTGTTGGGGCGTTCCAGTGATGCACAGCAGGTACATGGCACGGCGCACACCCACTTGAGCAGACAAGTGAAGAGAGCAGGGCAAACATTTTTGGACAAATACAGTTTGGGGTCGACCAAAACTATTAGCCAATTCCATGAACAGCTTCAGCCCAAAAGATGGTTTTGGAAAAAGCCAAAACATTTGCTCTGACATTCTCAAAGCGAAACGTTGCAACTTTTTGTTTCGAAATGTAGCGAGATTCATTGAAAACAAAAGCCGTACAAAACTCCCAAAGGGTAAAAACCACCCAAAACTGAAAACAAAAAACCCCAATCCCCAACCCCACCCCTGGGTCTCCTGGAGGTTTCCTTGGAGGCCCAATGTGTCTTCCCTGGCAGTGGGGCAGGCAACTGGTGCTGGGACAGCCAGGAGAGCAGGGGCGCGCCTCACTGAAGTCTAAGCGCTTGGTGCATGTTCTGGGCAGGGAGGTGCACAACTGCCTCCATCAGCAGAACTTCAGTCTGGTCTCCCTCTTTCTTGGTCCGCAACTTGAAGTCTCTACAAATCTATGACACGATTCCCCCCCCGACGCTTCAGGCAACTGGTGTGCTGGTCCGGGGCTGGCAACAGCTTTTTACAGACAAGACAGGTTTGAAGCCCCGTGACCGAAGCATGTCCCAGAACCAGAACCTACAGCAGGGAGGGATAGCTCAGTGGTTTGAGCATTGGCCTGCTAAACCCAGGGTTGTGAGTTGGATTCTGGAGGGGGCCATTTAGGGATCAGGGCAAAAATCTGGCTGGGGATTGGTCCTGCTTTGAGCTGGGGGTTGGACCAGATGACCTCCTCAGGTCCCTTCCTACCCTGATATTCTGTGATTCTATGAAACTGAAGCCTATGAACTCTCTAAAAGGAAACTTAACACGGAAACACTCAAACTATGATTAAATGGGCACCAATGATGTGCAAAAATGGACAAATGGGAGGAAAACTTACAAAAGCAAGAGAACAGGCTCCACCAACGATCCTGGGCTGTGAGAAGGACCTGAGATGGGTCGAGGTGGCTGTGCCCTTTATAATCTGGCACAGAGGCAAGGGTGCATATGCTGCCTCAGCAAGTACTGCTGAGGGAAAAATCTCCACCCCTCACTGGGTGTTCAGCCCCTGACGTGGAATGGACATGGGCAATCACCCAGCGAAGACGTCTGGATCCTGAGTCTGCTTTTGACTTCCCATTTGCTGCTGAAGAGGAAATGAAGCCACAAGAATCCACGGCACTTGTTATATCTGAGTGTTTTACACAGTCTCCGTTACCTGAAGGGGATCAGACACAGTGGGAGGATGATGCGGTAGAAATAGCTGAAGTCAGCTGGTTCGAATAATATTATTTGTGCAGTGACTGAGTGAGCAGTTATTGCTGAAGACAGAGGCAAATTAAAGTGCATCCAAGCAATTTTAGCTACATTGCTTGGTCTAATCTAAGGTGAAACACAGACAAATGTTCTCAGTGGTGAAACTAATAGGTATCGCCCTTGCTTCTTATTGCCTTTCCCCAGCAGTTGTACTTAAAACCACAGGGAAAATCCGTAGTAAATACAATTGGTGCAATTTTTACCTATATAGCTAAGCAACGTTTGACGGGGCGGGAAGGATTCTGAGTGCGATATCTTCCTTTAGCTAGCAAAGCTCGGAGTCTCTCAGACACGGTGCTCATCCCATAGATTAGAATTCTGAGGAGTGTTCACTGTTCCGCTAACCAGAGCTGGAGAAGCCTAGACTAAGAAAACCAAGTCCAAATGCATCCATCTCACTGCAGTCTTTAGGAGACCGCAGCATTTACATCATACCCACTTCAATGCCACAAATACAAGTTTGCAGGATACTCTTGAAAGGTGTGTCAAACAACACTGGGGTTGTGGCAGTAAAGACAAGGTGCACTAAAAACACTCGGGGGGTTTAGTGAGGCCCTCACTAGACACACAGATCGTATACAATGGCTGCTGTGTTTCAGCCACGGCGATCGTTCTGAACAGAACGGACGGCGAGTAAGTCAGTTCTCACCTTTTTTCACAGAATGGCTTACAGCAGGTCATGGACGCTCCCCTTCCGTTCGCGAGCCCCTAAGGGCCTCACGGCAGCAGCAGCAACGGCTTACGTGGAAAGGCCACATTACAAATGTGTTTCGTGTACTTTTAGCTTCTCCTGTGATTGGGCAGTTGGAAAACGAGGAGACAGTACCAGACAAGCAGCCGGCTCACCGTGGACAACAAACCACCGCCCCCAGAAACTGCTCCTTGTGCCCCTCTGGTTGTGAGCTGCGGTGGTAAGGGTGCCAGTATGCATTCATTCAAAGGCTGGTGTGAGTATTGTACTTTCTCCAATAGGCCTCAGGCACCCCCGTTATTTTTACTGAAGTAGCACCTAGGAGCCTTAGCCATGAACCAGGCCCCTGCCGTGTGAGGTGCTGTACGAACACAGAACAGAAAGAAGGCCCCAGCCTCAAAGAGCAGGAGGATTGGAAACAGGGAGGCCAGCATGGGCTGTCTGGGAGAGCACTATGGAGCCATGGAGCTCTGAGTATTTCAGGGTCTGAGCCCCGGCAACCAGCTTGGATGGCCACATAGGAGAACGTTTCCCGAGATGGGGTCCCTAGGGCCCCAAAGGAGGTCCTACAAATGTTCCCCTGAGGATACAGTGATGAATCTGAGCCCCACATGTAGGCGTAGGATTTTATATTTGTATCAGAGGTTATAATGATTGCCGGTTATAATAATGTAGTATGTATTAAATGCATTTATATATGATTTGATTATCCTGCCAGCCACCTTTTTGAATAGCAGAGAGGAATGACTGTCTGGGACACTGGTAGAAACGCATCTGACAGACTGCCAGCGTCTGTACTGATGTTAAGCCCTCCAGTCTTTATTGGTCCGCAGTTGGTCAGGGACAGACCAGAACAATCCTTATGGCTGATTATGGTCACCCTCTGTTTTAGGATAAGTTACAATGTTTACTATGGGGTCTTGTTTCCTATATGCATTACAAATTAGGCCCTTTAGTTAAATATACATTTCTTTGTTTTAAGGTCTAGTAAGCAAGAGACGGGATCTTGTATTGTGTCTATGTTAATGAGATTAGAGACATGTTGAAGGCCCGGGCCCCAATGTGAACTGTTTTGGTCACAAGATATAGTAAGGTTTAATTTACAATGTCTTTTTTGCTCAACATGAAACACTGCTGTTTGTATACCTTCGAAGGTCTCTTTAAAAGTCTGTTTGTGTGAATAAGGAGTGTATGCATCAGAAAAAGATAAGGTGTGAAGGCCATTGTTAAAGTCAGATGGTCAAGGGAGGAGTGAAGAGACTTAATGACACCAGAGAACCATCAATGTGCATCCATAATTGAGGAAGGTCAGATTGACGACCCTGAGGTGGAGGCTGGCACCCCTAAAGACAAGACAATTGATTACATCGAAACCAGGAAAGGATGACCCTGGAGGTGCTTTGGAATATTAACATCAAAAGGTAACACCAATTAAGGATGTAACCGGTCATAAATGACACAGCAAAATCCACAGAATTCAACTGAGAAAAAGGACTATAAAAACAGGGTTCTTTGCCATGGGACTTTGGGTTTGTTTTGCCACAACTCCAGGAGCATCGGATCGCGACCGACAGAACCCGGCTCCCCTCTGTGACCACTCTGGCTGGCCACTAGATTGATCCAGACTTTGGACTGGTAACATCGACTGGTGCGCGCGCGCTTGTGTCTGTGTGAGAGAGAGAGACTGAAAAGCATATGCTAACAGCTGCATTCTCAATAAATGCAGTGTATTGCCTTTTTCCCTGAAAAAGATACCGTGTGCTTCTTATAAGCATAACACACAGGCTACGTCACAATGCAGCACATTTAATTCCATGGTGCATAGTGTCCGTGGGTGATCCTGTCTCGTCAGGAATGGCTGAAGCACCTAGAAGTAGAAAGGAACCCAGGATGCTGCCTTGAGACAGGACAACAGGTCACCTCGTGCTCCTGACTGAGCGTATTACAGCCAGTGTGGGCCACCACCTCTCCAGCTCCTCATTGTACTGCAAATCCAAGAGGACCTGAAGCAGAGGAGATGGGGGGCGGGTAGTGGAATACAGATAAGGACCACACATCAGGAAGAACTTCCAGTTACAGTAAATAACCTCTATTTCTTCTTGGAGGGCTGCTCCCCGTGTGTGTTCCACTTGCAGGTGATTGACAAGCAGTGCTCAGACTGGAGGCGGGTGCGAGGAAGCCAACGGCAGATGCTTGCAGCACTGCAGATCCCACGGCTGCGTCCGCAGCTGAGGTGTGATCTAAGGCACAGTGTGTCACGAATGTGTGACTGGAGCTCCTGGTGGCCGTCCTGCAAATGTCTTGTACCGCAACCTGCTGTTGGGATGCTGTAAAGGCAGCCTGTGCTCTTGTGGAGTGAGCGGACACAGTTAGGAGAAGGATGTGCGCTAACCTGCAGCACGCTCGGATGCATCCCGAAACCCACTTAGAAATTCTTTCAGATATAGCTTGCCCACGCGATCTTTCTGCTATGGTGATAAAAAGTCTTGGTGACTTTCTGACTGGTTTGGTCCTTTGCAGGTAGAACGCCAGGGCATGCCGGACGCTGAGGGAGTGAAGTCTTTTCTCCTAGGTAGAAGCATGGAGCTTTGGAAAGAAGACAGGTAAGTGGAGACTGTGGGAAATGTGAAATTCAGAAACAACCTGGGGGAGAAATTTAGGATGCAAGATAAGGGAAACTTTGTCCTTCTGAAAAACAGTGTAGAAAGGGTCTGCCAGGATGGCTCCCGGCTCGCTGACTCTTCTGGCCGAAGCAGTAGTCACCAGAAATGCAACTTTCCTGGACGAGTGGGACATGGAGAATGTCATTAAGGGTTCAAACGGAGGTCTGGTGAGTGTTGACAGGAGAGATTCAGGTCCCACTGAGGTGTAGGTTTGATCAGTGGTGGGAAGGTCCTGGTTAGGCCCTTCATAAAACGTACTGTAACTGGCTGAGTGAAAACAGTGTCCATCTATCGGAGGAAGGAAGGCACTCATTGCTGAGAGGGGGACTCGCATCAAACTAATGGAGAGACCTGAGGTCTCTTGGGATAATCTAAAACAATCAGAATCCTTGCAGTGGCTGGAGAGTGTTGACTAATCTGCACTCAGGCAGAGAAACACCTCCATTTGGCCGGCAGCAGATCCTAGTTGAATCTTTCCTACTTCGGGTAAGGATAGCCTGAACAGGAGTCAAGCAGGAACATTCTATTCCGGACACGCATCACAAACCAGGCCGTGAGGTGGAGTGAGTCTGGATTGGGGTGCTTGATTCTGCCCCTGTCCTGAGTTAGGAGGTTCAGGAAGGTGTTGATCTGATTTGGGAGGGGAGCGGGGCAGACATTGTCAAGGGCTCCATGAACCAAAACTGCCTGGGCCAGTTTGGTGCTAGGAGAATGATGCTGGCCCCGTCGTAATGTACCTTTCTTATGACCTGTGGAAGCAGCGGAATAGGAGGAAAGGCGTATCTAAGGTCATTTGCCAAGGACAACAGGAAAGTACTGCCCCAGGAGTTGCAGCCCATGGCCCCTTTAGAGCAACATGGCCAGAAAGAGGGGCAGCTGGTGGAGGAGAACCCTAAAGGATTCAGTATCAGTGGTCCCTGAGGAAGTCTGACCTGGAGGGATAGGGAGTGTCACTCCTCAAATGTCCATCAGGAGTCAACTCTCTCCATGGAGAGACAGGAGTGACCAGACTCGTCCGAGTCTGCGAACTGCTCCTCCGGTAGCGGAGGGGCTGTCAGTACTGGAGCACTCCTGTCAGAGAGCTGGGGGTAAGACGGCTCCTGGGACATTGCAGTAGTATCCTTCTCTGGTGTAGTAACATCCCTCACTAGGGCTGTGCTAGAGGGGAGACCGCTGATAAGGGAGGAACATATCTTCTGGTGTTGTGTAAGTCTCCGTACGTCCTCGTGTCCGGGAGATTCTGGCAGTCAAGTCTGATGGAACTACTGCGCCCTTGGAGGCAGAGTGGTCCTTGAACAAACCAGGTGGCACCAATGAGGAGTCTGGACTTGCACTTGTAGACAGAACCAGCAAATGTCTGTCTTTCCACTCTGGTGCCAGCATGACTGATAGAATCGGAGGATCTTTCTTTCTACGTACTTCACCCTCCAGTCCAGGTGTTTTCAGCAGAGCCAGTTCCTTAGGGTCTGTGCACAAAGGCTCACCTGACCCCAACGGGAAGGAGCATGTCTCTTCTGGACAGTCCTCAGTGAGGATCTGTGCTGAGTGCCCTCTATTCTCATGGGAAGCCCTAGATGAAGAGTCTTTGGACTTGGGTACTGGAGGCTCCACTCATAAGCATGTACTTAGAGGGGTACTGACTGCCAGTTCAGGCTGATGTACTGGGGGGGAGGGGGCGGGTGGGCGAGTGTGTCTCCCCGGCTCGGACTGAAGAAGGGTCTCACGGCCTTCTCCATCAGGTAGTGACTCAGGTGAAGCTCAGGAGATTCTCGAGTTCTGGGTAGGAGCAAGCGACAAATACTGCATGTTGCAGAGATACGCGTCTGATTCAGACAGAGGCAGCACTGATGTTCGCTGCTGATAGGGAAGGAGTGAGGGCAAAAGAGACAATGCTTGAAGCCTGGGACTCTGAGCATAGTCCCAGACCCGGGCAGGGAATCTCCAGGAAGGGGGGAAAATGCACTGTACTAACTATACTATAAACTACTAGCTAGCAGGCTCAGAAGGATAAAACTATTGGTAATTGTATTTACAGGGTCTACAAAGGAGCTGAAGGAAGGGAGGACACAGGCTTCTGATTCAGGCCACATGGTGGTAACGAGGAACTGGAGATGCGTCGGCCTGCACTACCTCTTATGCTCTTGGTTGGGAGCAGGAGACCAGCTGTGCATGGGGGGGCCCCAAGAGACACTGCTTGCAGGAATTTCCGTACTCGGGCGCGTGTGCATAGCCATGTGTGGAATACAGATTGGGACCAGCACTTGAAGGCCTACAGACTGTTAGCCCCTGCTGGCGACCTCGGAGCTCCTCTGCGGCCATCCTCACTGCAACCAGGAAGGCTTGGGCCAGGCTGAGAGTGGACAGTGGGGTGGGCTGTACCAATTCAAGCTGCATTGCTAACGCCAGCCAAGCAGGTTGCTCTCCCAAGCAGCAGAGGGGAATGCAAGGTGGTTTGGGAGGAAGGGTCACCCTCAGACATTTGTACCCTTTACCATGTGGTGAAACGTCCTCATCTGTGTTAACAGTTACCCCAGCTGGTTCCAGGACTGACTTGCTCCCTGGCTGCCAAATGACTTCTCCCGCAGCTCATCTTTGTGCCACAGCTAGCCTGCTCCATTGCTCTGGTCTAGAGATGCCTCTCTCACTAGTGGGCCATGAAAGGCAAGTGTCAGGAATCATTAAAAAATGTATTACAATCTAAAGCAAAAAAATCTGAATTCCCCACTCCCCATACAACCTTCCCGTTCAAGGTCCAACTATTCTTTGTCAACCTCCCAAACCACGCACATAAATCAAATATACTGGCTTAGCACTGATATCTCGATCACTCTTTTATGGTAAATGTCAGGGGGTTGTGAATGATTATTATTTACTTTGACTGAGGGGTCGACAAGCTCAAGAAACACTGGCCTAGACACGGATAGCTCCTGCCACTGATTCATCACACCTCACTCTGCAGCCCTCCTCCTATCACCATCTCCCCATCCCCCTGCCTTCCTCTGGCACTGCCCAAACCATTTCTGCTTCCTCCTGTTGTCCTTCCTCATCCCCCTCCCCCAAGTACATCTTCCGTCTCACCTCTAGCAACTCTGCCCCAGCCCTCGGCCTCCCTTCATCCTACACGCCTCCCTGTCAACACTTCTGCCCCTCTAATGTCACAGTGATCCCTATCCTCCCATTCAGGACAAGATTACATGGTACAGAGGTGCAGAGAGTCCATGTACTAACATCTATCCTTGCACAACATGCTGAACTCTGAAAGCACATACAGAAATTTAAGCAGATTTGGGGAAAAACGCAGCACATTAAATTAGGAGAAGGATTGGGTTTTATCTTAGTAATGTTTTTAATAGTTTCCTAAATAGCTGTAAAGAAAAAACTAGGATTTCCTGATTACAGACCAGGTCTGAGGATAGCAGCAGAGACCTGGTGCATATGAGATCAGCATGGCTGCACATCAGCCATTTACATGCAGACTGTTCATTAGCTGAATGTGGATGGCAAGAGAAGTCTGCAGAAAAGCCAATGAGACTGTTGAGCATCCAAGGCCGAGCAGCAGTAACACAAAATGGTGCTGAAGTGCATGTCTAGCCATATCATCGGTCTGAGCTGGACTCTCTCTGGGTTTGTGCTGCGGTACCTCTTTGAATATTGGCATGGGCAGATCCCAGCTCTTCACCACACTGTCCTTTTGACATGTGCCCAGGAAGAACGTTTCATTCCTTGAGCTACTCTCACTTCGCTCCATTCCAGCTTGGTATTGGGAACCTCATCTATAGGCTCTGGTTCCTTCCTGACCTCTCCATTAGGTGAAGCAACTACAATCGGCAGGGGGCCACACTCCTCACGGAATTCTACCACGTAGAGGCTTTTCTTATCTGCTAGCTCTTGATGGGTTTCCTGTTGGAGGGGTTTAAAAAAAAAAAAAAAAAAAGATTCTATAAATTTCACAAGAAAGAACTGAACCAGGACAAGTTCAGCCTATTTGATCTATTTAAATAATTTCCATTCTGTATTTACCTTCATACCAATGTTAATCATTGTTTGTCTGCTTAAATGACATAAGTAGCAACAGAATGTGTCAGTTTTTCAGATGTTGTATGTAAACTAAAGAAATGATTCCTGGAACATGTAAGCGTGTGTAGAACATCCAGGGAATGCGATGCTGTAGTCCTAGGACTGCTGATTTGCTGGCACTGTAGGGTCATTCCCAGCAGTACCGCTTTCTGGAAAGGCTACTGGCCTATGATGAAGGCGTGCAGTGGAACAGTAACAAAATGTGGCAACATACCAAAAGCACTGTTTATTATACGTGTGACAGGGCCGAATAGTCCTACCCTGCCAAGAACTGACTGACGATTAGTTACATTAAATGAATGTCCCCCAGGAAGTAGCTCTCACGGATGGGCAGGTAACTGGATGTTAGATGTCGTGTGGTAAGCGTCCCATGGCCAAAGTACACATGCCATTAGCCTGAAGACACAAGGCAGTTTAATAGAAATCTTGTTGCTTCAATAATAACAAAGCAGCTGTGCTGTCCACGGCACACAATTTTCAAGGTAGTAACTTTTGTTATTCAAAGAAATTCTGTTCATTTGATTTTCAATCTTTCCCCTACCACCAAGAAAAATTATTCATTAAAGCCTCATTCTTCAGAATAGGTATTCACTTATAGCAGCAAACACCTCTGCTGCCCGTTCAGTGTACCAAAAAGAACTAATTTAATAAACATCTCTTAAAGCATTAGAGGGATAGCCGTGTTAGTCTGAATCTGTAAAAAGCAACAGAGGGTCCTGTGGCACCTTTGAGACTAACAGAAGTATTGGGAGCATAAGCTTTCGTGGGTAAGAACCTCACTTCTTCAGATGCCAAGAATCTGAAGAAGTGGCATCTGAAGAAGTGAGGTTCTTACCCACGAAAGCTTATGCTCCCAATACTTCTGTTAGTCTCAAAGGTGCCACAGGACCCTCTGTTGCTTCTTAAAGCATTGATACCCCAAATGGGCCTTTCTTTCCTTTCATGCAAACATTTTGCTACTTTTCAGTCCTGCTAGCTAAGGAACATATTTCCAAAAGTGCTTCAGTCAATAGGGCTAACGCTCCTAAATCACTTGAGCTTCTTACAACCCATGGATAATCTACAACAGTATTGTTTAAAAAAAACTGTAAGAAGCACCTGCAATTCTTTAACTAGACTAGCAACAGATTAAAGTAGAAAATGTGAGAATTGTATTTTTTTTTTTTTGCAGACTATATTTAAAATGTCAGCTGACTATGGACTGGACCACAGCAGTCAGGACTACAGCCTCCTGCCCACTAGTTCTCAGGCACTGTAGCTACACTCTCAGGAGAGGCAATGATCGTGTTCAGTACACCAACAGAGACAACCCAAAATGTGACTGACGAAATAACAGCAATAAAAATAGGATTAAGGCTTTATCTGTTTGCGCTTTTTTAAATGTCACTGACAAAAGCAAATTAATCCCACAAATTCAGATTTCCCCTTGAGGCACTTTATGCTTGAATGCATAAGAGTTGCTGATGGACAGCTGTAAGTGACTAATGACTGCTGAGGGAGTGGAAAGAGGAGATTGAAATTCAAACTCTGTTTTCTCCTGGAATTGCAGAATTCGATTGAACTTTGTTACTTTTGGAACCTAGAATTTATTCTGTTCTATATCACAAAGTATAGATTATATTTCACCTTTTGACCATCGCAAATACGACTGCAAGTACAGACTGTAAAATTTACCTGCTTTGCTAAACCCTTAAAGAGAGCTCTGGTGAGGTTAAGTAGATTGTTGGATCCAGAAAGTTTGGCATACAGGTCTGTAATCCCAATCAGCTTGCAGATGGTAATGATGGCTCGATGGCAATGAAGACCATGCCCTGGAAAAAATCAGATGTAAATGACACGTGAAAGCTAGTAAAATCATTACAACTTGAATAAAAAAATTAGGATACCGCAGACCAGCCAGTGGTAGCCTAAAAATGGCATGCAATTAGATTGTGAAGAGCGAAAGCATTCAGAATCTTCTTTTGAGGATAAAATATTGCAGATTTATTATCCTCCACATTCTTCATAGTCATGTTGATGGAAAAAAGAACATAAGAACGGCCATAATGGGTCAGACCAAAGGTCCATCTAGCCCAGTGTCCCATCTGTGTGTGTGAACAGAAAAAGGAATCATCATGTGATCCATCCCCTGTCGCTCATTCCCAGCTTCTGGCAAACAGAGGCTAGTGATGCCATCCCACCCCATCCTGGCTAATAACCATTGATGGACCTATCCTCCATGAATTTATCTAGTTCTTCTTTGAATCCTGTTATAGTCTTGGCCTTCACAACATCCTCTGGCAAGGAGTTCCACAGGTTGACTGTGCGTTGTGTGAAGAAATACTTCCTTTTGTTTGTTTTAAACCTGCTGCCTATTAATTTCATTTGGTGACCCCTAGTTCTTGTGTAATGAGAAGGCATAAATTACACTTATTTACTTTCTCCACACCAGTCATGATTTTATAGACATCTATCATATCGCCCTTTAGTCCTCTCTTTTCCAAGCTGAAAAGTCCCAGTCTTATTAATCGCTCCTCATATGGAAGCTGTTCCATATCCCTAATAATTTTTGTTGCCCTTTTCTGAACCTTTTCCAATTCCAATACATCTTTTTTGAGATGGGGCAACCACATCTGCACTCAGTATTCCAGATGTGGGCATACCAAGGATTTATAGAGGCAATATGATATTTTCTGTCTTATTATCTATCCCTTTTTTAATGATTGCCAACATTCTGTTCGCTTTTTTGACTGCCACTGCACATTGAGTGGATGTCTTCAGAGAACTATCCACAATGACTCCAAGATCTCTCTCTTGAGTGGGAACAGCTAATTTAGACCCCATCATTTTATATGTATAGTTGGGATTATGTTTTACAATATGCATTACTTTGCATTTATCAACACTGAATTTCATCTACCATTTTGTTGCCCAGTCACCCAGTGTTGTGAGATCCCTTTGTAACTCTTCACAGTCTGCCTGGGACTTAACTATCTTGAGTAGTTTTGTATCATCTGCAAATTTTGCCACCTGTTTACCTCTTTTCCAGATCATTTATGAATATGTAGAACGGCACTGGTCCCAGTACAGACCCTGGGGGACACCACTATTTACCTCGCTCCACTATGAAAACTGACCACTTATTCCTACTCTTTTCTTCCTATCTTTTAATCAGTTACTGATCCAGGAGAGGATCTTCCCCCATATCCCATGACTGCTTATTTTGCTTGAGAGCTTTTGGTGAGGGACCTTGTCAGAGGATTTTTGAAAGTCCAAGTACACAATATCCACTGGCTCACGCTTGTTGACCCCTTCAAAGAATTCTAGTAGATTGGCGAGGCATTCAAAGAAAAACAAGCTGAGTAGTTGGGTGGATGGATGTAAACTTTGTATTGATTCTACTGCATAATTATAATGCATTAGTACTAACTGCAAATGTTTTACTAAAACTTGCTGTATTTTACTGAAAGGTTTTTTTCTTTTTTTGATTTTGCGCTAGTTCTCCCGTAAGATCTGTTTCATGTGACCTAGGTCTATAAATCTTTAAAACCTGTGTGCAATAGATTTAAATATTTGATTTAAAACCTGCAAAGACAGCTCTTATAGATTACTCCACTCTGCGGGACAGTCTTGTTGCTGAGTAAATGGGGGGAAAAAATTTATTACAATACTGCAGGCTTTACTACATTAACATTTTCTTCTTCTTTTAACCTATAATTGGAAAACAAATTATACTCATCTGATGCTATTCTTCTGCTGTTTGAGAAAGCCCTGATTTTATGCTCAAAGACAGAATCAATTACATCTGAATGGTCTTTGAAAGGTTATAAATCCTTTTCTTTTATTAATGGTCCATAATATTCCATTTCCCTGGCTTTGTTTCTTGTCTTTCTCCCAACCTTAGTCAAAATACAGCTTTCTGTAGGTTTTTAATGGATGAAAATCAGTCTTGCAATTTAGACAATCCACCATGGGCCAAGATTTGTTCCCAACATAAATTGAGCACAAGTATTCCATCTGCAAAGCAGCAGCTCTGTAAGTGTGAGGGTGGGGATGGGCTCTGGAGAGCTCCACATTATGTTATCGTAGGTTAATCAGTGGAGCCACTTAAAAGCATAGCTTTTAAAGGAGCCTAAAAACTACTGAACATTTGTCACATGCCAAACAAAGATATAAGCTAGTCATAAAAGGAAGCCATTTGAAGTTAATTCCTGGTAATAAAATAAATGTTCAGGGCTCTAACTAATAAAACTCAAGTACAACATGTTAATGGAATTAACTGTTACATTCTCTGGGTAACTAACCAAATACAGATCAGAAGGTAAGAAAATACTGGCACCCTCAAATATAACTTAAATGAATTTTTTAAAGCAAAGTTTGCATTTAGGTTTTAACTGTCTCCATAATAAAAAGTTCTCTTTAACCACAGACTTTTGATTGTCTAATATTTACTATTAGACTATGAGAATTAGATGTTACATATACGTTCTAACAAATTACAGTTATGAAGGTAGCTTAGCTAAGGAAAGTAAGAAATTAAGAAGAGAAAAAAACTAAATATACTCAAAACAATATTGAGCTTAGTTTACACATTTTGTACTAAAAATCTCAAAATTTTTGTCTTTTGTGACCATTTATTGAGAGAAATGCTGTAAATTAATGGGGAAGGAGTTTATAAAGTATCTCACCAACTTTAATACTGCAAAACAAGAGGCTTCAGGACACAGAAATAGGAGCTAGAGTGCTGTTACCAAGTAGGGAGAAAAGATACCTTAATGGAAGATGAATCTGCATATGCCTTGCCTCATGGCATTGTTACTAAAGTGGTGGTTTTTTTTAGTGTTGTAACTTTTCCTCTATATTAAAGATAGCCATAGGACATTGCTATAGTGCTTCATGGCCATATTGCTGCATTTTGCCTGTTCAGTTAATCTTAGAAATTAGCTTACAAGTCATGCACCTATTTCACTGTGACTATTCTTATAGGTTACAATCATGACTGTTTTAATGGGGAAGAAAGCTTACTCTGTTAAAGCTTTGGATTTAGCTTCTGTAATGTTAAGCATGGGTTGAGGTAGCATATGAATAGTAGGACTTTAAACATCTATAGAACCCCACAGATACCATTAGCTAATATGGCCAAGGAACCAGCATAGACACGAGATTTGTAACACTGATTTACAACAACATTCTGACACACACACACACACACACACTTGATCTAATATTTTAAATGTTAAATTAGAATTATACTTCTAATTTAATCCCAAATAGGGTTTGTCCAGAACATAGTAGTCACTAGTATGAATATTTCATGCAGCGTTGAAAATGCTTCAAGAAATGTGTGACCTAGACCAATCAGTTAAAAAACAGGACGAGGAGATTGTTTTCTCTAGCAAAGGATACTTGAATATGCATGAATGTTTTGTGCAATTAGAACTGCAGACACAATACAAAGAGAAGATATAACACAAAGCATACTGTATAGAAAAAAAAAATCAACAAACGCTATAACTGGATGAGAAAGAAAATGAAATCTTGTGTAGTCTAAAAATAATCAAAGAACAGTAAATGTCCTTTTGGGTAACGCTTCAGAGCAAAGAATGGATACTGTATTGCTAGAGCAATAATGAAATCAAACACTTGTATATTGCAACAAGCGACACTGACAGCTGAGGGAATACTATAAAAGTACACAGAACAAAAAACATACATCTACATTTCCTGCTATAAGCATGATCCGTCAGGGGTTATCACATATATGAAGAATGGGTAGGGTGTCAGTCTGACGTTAAACTACTGGAGGACCATTTCTGGAAGAAACGTTAGATGGGGAAAAGGCTAGGGTTTGTTTTGCAATCGACCCATCATAACACAGGAGGACATCTGAGACAGCTTGGGGCTGACAGCCAACAGCCAATGCAAGCAAAGCAGTGTCTACACAGACACTGCATCGCCCAAGCTACATTGACAGAAAGTGCTACGCCACTCGTGGAAGTGGAGTTATAATGTCAGTGTTGAGGGCCACTTACTTCGGCGGAAGCAGCATTGTATGCAGACACTCGCATAATTAGGTCGCTGTAAGCTGCCTTATGTTGACCTAACTCTGTAGTACAGACCAAGCCTGACTGTAAAAGATAAAACAGGGTCACAAGAGAATTTTTCAGCTCTGCTGTTTGAACTCTTACAGGCCCAGAGACTCTGAATTGAACCGAGAGCTCACCCAGGTTTATCCCTGGATTTGCCCTGAAAGACATTTCAAATTGACAGATCATTACAAATCCGTCACTCTTGGGATTTGGATCACAACTCATTTGTGTGTATGTGTTTGCTCTCTGTAAATAACACTTCTTTTTCCTAGTTAATAAACCTTTAGCTAGTTTATTACAGGATTGCTACAGGCACTGTCTTTGGTGTAAGATCTGGGGTACCAACTGACCTGGGATAAGTGACTGGTCTCTTGGGACTGGGAGCAACCTGAATGTGGTGTGATTTTTGATGTAAGTGACAATTTATCACTAAGTCCAGCTTGCCTGGGTGGCAAGACAGACTGGAGAGTCTAAGGAGACTGTCTGACTCCAGGGTAAAACTGCTATCGTGATCTAGGAGTTCCCATTTGTTACTGGCTTGGGTGAAATCTAATTATAGAACACACTACCAGTTTGGGGTGTCAGTCCTGTTTCTGACAGTCTGCCCTGAGATAGGCACTCATGGTTGTGAGCCACTCCAGACAGCATGACAGAGATAAGGAAGGAATGTCTTGTTTTGTTTCTCATAGGGAGAATCTAATTATTCCAAATGAGAGCTTTACATTGATATTTTACATTAATAAACAGCATTTGTTCATAACAGTTTGCTCAAGTGTTTAGTTCAGTAGCATTCCTGCTGGTGTTTGGACATTTTTGCTTTAAAATATTGCAAGGGATATTGAGATTTCTTTGTACTGCCTAGCCTGGAACACTACAGGAAAAATTTTACTTATTTATAAACTTATAACCTCATTAAATTCAATGGAGCCATAGGAATCTAAATGCGGGGGACAATTTGACTCTGTATCTGCTGCTTTATAAATAATATTCTAACCCACATTAAGATTTCACTTTCACATTAACAGAAGTCTTACTGAAAAAATAAGTTTTTCACCCTACAAAAGTAGTATAGGATTCACACTAATTTTTAGATGCTAACAGAATACATGTTATGCTAATAACTTTGTATATTAGCAACTGTTGTAATATGACGTACAGAACAAACATGTAAGCAACAAAATCAAACGGTACTTGCAAAGCTTCAATGTACCAGCCTACTAAAAATATTGTTAATCTGTGAATATTGAAATAATTAAGCAACTGAACACAATGGGCAGTATTTCTGGACTACTAAAGGCCTATGGCTTACTGTGAACCAATCCCCAAGTGATTTCTACTACTCAGGAAACATAACAACCCTTGAGAACACATTGGTAGTTGGAAACTTATTGCTATCATGAAATGGGGGTTATAAACAAAGAAGGGACCATATAGCTGTTTTTGTATCCCTACTGTCTGTTGCAGTTAGAGCACTGATTAGTCACTCAGCAGTAGTCTAAACCTGTCCTCTATGAATGTGATTTCCTTTACTGACTGTATTTGTTCACCTCTGAAAGCAATCATAAACAACTCAAATTATGTCCTTCCAGATTAAGTCAGGTCTATGCCAGAAACTATAAATTTGGCCTTTACTGCCAACTTATGACATAATGAATGTTTGTTTGTTTTAAAATAGAAGGTACTTAGAATATAAAACTAAATATGTTGAAAATAAACAACAATAAGCTGAATGGCTGCATGTTAAAATGCTAAGAGTTTAAACAAGCCCCTCCTAAAGATATCTGTGTTACAGTCTACGTTAGTGAGACATCAGAACATACGGCTGGAGTGCATCCAGACATGGTCAGGGGTTGGTATAAGTACATGAGGTCTGGGAATTAGGTAAGTCATGAGAAAGAACGGTTACCCACCCTACAATAAAACTGTGGTTCTTCCAAGTGCTGCAGGCAGCGCGGAGCCTGCAGCAGGTGTGCACACGCCTCGTGCACGCGATATCAGAGTCTTTTGAACAGCAGCGTGTGTCGTGGCTGCACATGGCCTGTGCCTCCTGGTGGGAGGGCAGGACTCTCCTTCAGTGCTCGCGCAGACTGCAGCTCTGGTTAGCTGAGGACTCAAAAGTGGGAATAGAGGGCAGGTTGTGGGATCTACACTGACAACCACCTCTCGCAGAACTCGTAGGGTAGGCGATGTTTTTTTCTTCCAGCATGTGTGAGCATGGCTCTCCAAAGGGTCTCCGAGTTCCACCTGAAACAATCAGTTAAAAGAAAGGGGTAAGGCAGCTCCCAAAGGCGGTGGCAGCCTTAGCCAGCACTGTCATCAACCCCACTGCCCCTGTGAGGGCACAGGGTGTACGGTGGAGGACAGTGACTACAGGTGGCCTCTGGCATATCGGGGGCTTCTCCTGGGTCAGTATTTGGATGGTCAGCCCCAACAGTAAGGTGACGTCCTCTGGCTCTGCTTGGTTTATGTGGTTTCTGATGAGGAAGTCAGTATTCCGAAACACCCAAGACCGGCACAGCCCTTGAGTCTTTCAGTGAATGGAGAGCGTTGTCTGTTCTGCTGCTAAAGACCTTCCCATCCCTTCAAAGGGCAGATCCTCTCTGGGGGCTTGAACTGCTGTTGATATACTGGACGTTAGAACCCATGATCTTGCCTCATCATGACAGACATGGGCACTGGCCTCGCAGCTGTGTCGGACGATGGCCATGATTTTAGTGACCATTTGGCCCACCCATGATTTCTTTTAGCTTCTCTCTGTTCTCCTGTGGGATCTGAGACAGGAAGGGAGCGACCCTTACCTAAGTTAGGAAGTTATGTTTTGCAAACAAGGCCTGGAGTTTGCAACCCGGCATGGCAGTGAGGCAGAGGAGAATGCTTTGTGCCCAAAGAGGTCTTTACCCTGAGCCGTGCCTTCTGCAGACTTTGACTTCTCCTGCACTAATACCACCACTGGGGATCCTGGTTTTGAGTGGGCCTAGAAATGTTCAAAGTCCTTCATGACACCTGGTATCTCTCTTCCACTCATTTAGAGTCCAGGATCTCTGAAATATGGGACAGGAGATTTTGGAATGCCTTGAGTTCATCAGTGCTCAGCATAGGGGCTGGTGTAACTGCCTTGTCAGGCAATGAGGCTGGGTCCTCAGGTGGAGACGGGGGTTGCGGCTGTCTCTCCACTATCTCCTGCTTGTGTGGAGCAATAGCCAGCTCCTGTGTGGGTGGCCTGGCTAACAATGTCCCTGGAGAACAGGGTCTCCTCCTTGTCCGCGATGTGCAAAAGGCAATCTGCTCCAGGACACATGCAGCGATGGTCCCCGATAAGACCAATATGGCCAAAGAAGCATACTGTGGGGTACTGGCCTGGCCGATGTTGTGGCTGGCCCAGTGCAAATCTCACCTTATCTACTGAAGGGACCTTGTTTCGAGCCCCGCAGTACACTCCTGGGGGTCACCCCCTGAGGGTAGGGGAGAGGGACTCCCACTTGATGCCAGTGAGGAGGAGTAGGTCGGCAGGGTGAAGAGGAGCAGGTCTCTGAAATGCTGGTGTCAGGGAGTGACACAGACTCAGTGCTCGTCCCCACTTTGGTGCAGAGGATGTCCCCTCCAGAGACCAATTCCTCCACAGACAGCTCCTTGGCACTGGGTTGGATTTGGCTCTCTTTTTTTGGAACAATCCCAGTGTTGATGGAGGGTCTCAGATGTTTTGTCTTTGGAGAATAGTGTTTTGTACCCTTCTTACTAGATGATTCTGCATGGTCTTTACATGGTCTGGCTTGGCCTCTCAGCATCAGCCTTTCCATCCTGAGCATAGGTGCTGCACCTACTGCTGGGGCTTTGTTCATGACCCTTTTGCTGCTTTTTCCTCCCTGATCCCAGGATATGGTGTGTGTTCCAGGGAATGCAGGTGGAGGCTCATTCTAAGCTCTGCTTTTGCGCTTGCTGTTTCCTCTGGGTCCAAAGTGACTCACACGGATTGTTCTAGCAGGTGTAACGTGAGCTGAGTGTCCCGGGACGTGTGGGTCCCTGAGGACAAGGACAGGTATATGGTCCTTCCCAGGCAGGAGAAGCACTGGCTGTGCCTGTCAGCGAGGGGGATGAGTTCATCTCAAGATGGGCAGGAACCCCGATCGCTTAGACATCCATGAGATGTGGCGGGCAGCACGAGGCCCCAAACCCGTTGTAAGGGGGTACTGGAGCGTTTCTGCTTCTTTGTTTTGGAAACATCCAATGTGCGGAAGAAAAGGGGTGAAGACAAAGTTTCTTGACCAAATTAGTGACAAAAAGGAACAAGTTTTGAAGCTCAGAAGAGAGTAGCAGGTTGCACATTCACCAGGTTCTTTCTCACAGCCACAGGCAGTAAGAGGGACCTGAGGAAGGGTCGCAGCCATCCTGCCCTTTATGTCCTTGCACGGAAACACGAGGAGCAAGGTGCACGTATGGCCCTGTTGGACACTCCTATTCAAAAGACTCCAATCTCTCATGCATGAGGCACATCCAAATCTCGAAGAACAGCATCCATATGCCAGCTTAACACAGTTCAGGAGGTGGCTGAGGAGAGCACCCCCTAAGGGAGGAGACAGGGAAGCAAACAACTGGAATGACATGTTACCAGAGCACAAACCAAGTGGGTAAGCCGGGGAGAGTATATCACCTACACTGGCTCAAATGGTCTTTGTTGCTAATCATTTCCTGGCGGAAAATGGTCCTGAACTCCAGCCAGCACCAGAGCAGTTCCCACACCCAGGTAGCATGGAGGAGACCCCAAGGAAGGTGGAGGGAGAGAAAATTGAGGTAGCTGGGAGAGACAAATTGGGTGCCGAGAGGAGGAAGAGGCAAGGATGATGGGAGGGAAATTGGACCAGGAAGAGAGGAGACCAAGGATTTAAATACATGATAGTGACATGACAATGGCCGGTAGTTTTAATGTACGGAATTGGCAACCAACAGCAGTTAAAATATAATGGCTGTATTTTTATGACGGCATTACATCAAAGAATAATTAACTTCAGTATGTATGTTTTTCCTTTGTCAAAGGAACATGAATGAGCTGGTAAATAATGCTTAGAAGTGCCAAGCCAGTTTTTAATTACCTTTGTTTTGCTTTTTCATCCGGATGGTTGTTCTTTTAAAAGTTGTTGTAATATCATGGTAAACTGAAAATAAAAATAATATTGTTACAGTATAATTCTCTAAGAATTATGCAATTCAACGAAATTACAGAATATCAACATATACAGAGTCCAGAACTCTGATAAGAAAATTATAGCTTACTCTCTTTTAAGAATTTTAGCAGAAGGACACATCTAGATAAAATTCTAAAACAAAATGACCTTTTTACAACAGCAAATATTACTGCAATATTATATAGACAGAATCAACAGTCACTTGCAAAATACAGAGTGTTAATAAGCAGGTTATGATCCCACCCTGCTTTGCACAGTGTTTATATATGGCGCAAACTTACCTCCTTCCTGGGATTTAGGTTTAGTGGTAACAAACAACCTCCCACCCCACCCAAAAAAACAAAACAAACCCCCCTGAAAAACCCTCAGCCTAAGATTTCTCCCCAAGCTTGGCTGTTCCTAGGGTTTCCCTGCAAGTTATCCACTGTCCCAAGACCTTAGGTTGCTTTATTCCTGAGACACAATCCAAATCCCCTTAGTGCTTGGCTGGAGCTAGCTGGACACACAGGACCTAACCTCAGAGGATACATCTGCACTGCATTTTAAGACCTGTGGCAGCACGTCTCAGAGCCTGGGTCGACAGACCCAGGCTCGCTGGGCTCATGCTATGGCACTGAACACAGCTGTGAAGACAGTTGGCTTGGGCTGGAGCTCGGGTGCTGAAGCCCGGCGATGAAGGGTGAGTTTCAGAGCCTGAGCTGCACCGTCTACCCGGCAGACACGGGCTTCGAGACTCACCACCATGGTCGTAAAATGCAGTGTCAGCGTCCCCAGAGCAACTCAGCACCTCTAGGGCGGGGTTCTAGCACTTGGGCTGAAGATGGCTCAGCGGAAGAGTCCTGTGCTGCTCTGCAGGGCGCTAGAACTGCCAGCTGGTAACATGGCCCCAGACTACAGCTGTGGAATTATCACTGGCCTCGGAATAAGCCCCAAGGAGACCCCAGAGCTTTATTTTATCGACTTAAAAGGAGATGGTAAATTTAACAAAATCACTTCTGTCTGAAATTTTTTTAATGATACCGGATACAAACACCACCCAAGATTACTACAACTGAAAGAGATTACTCCATGTTTTCACGTTGTTTCCTTTGGACATTCTGCAGTGCTTGATGTATAGTCCTTACTCCTGCTCCCAAGGGCCTTTCACACGACATAATTCAGAGAAAAATATTTCTTACAAGTAAACCATAAAGAGTGGCAGGATGAGGGGGGAAAGGAGTTTCAGCTGGATGCTTATGTACCCGACACTCCTCCCATTCTTATTAACTGGAGCATCTAATTCACCCTCCAAAACCCTACTACTCATCTCCATTTGTGACAGGATGGGCACAACTAGGTTTAAGGAACTAACACTGATGTCGGGTGCCAGACTAGTAAGTAGCTCCCATGTCCTAAAACTCTGGGTGTGACACCACTGCTGATCTTTTTCCATTATATAGCAAGACCCTTTGTGAGGTCTGCAGAAGAGCGGCTGGCAGGGAGCTGTAGGGATCCCCGTCCCTCGCAGAGGCTAGGAGTTGTGGGGTACCCCCACTGCCCATGGTGGCTGGGAATTTGGGGGCCCATTGCCTTAGGTAGCAGGGGTACCTTGCAGCTCCCTGCCGCTGCGGGAGGCATCAGGACCCTGTAGCTCCCAGACCCTGGGGTGGAAGTCACGGATTCCATGACTTCTGCGACCTACGTGACAAAATCGTAGCATTATGTATAATGCTTTGTGTAATAATGATTTATTCTATAGAGCTGTATACTAATGTTTTCCACTGACTGTCTGGTATAAAGAGCAGTACACAGTACTAGAAGATACTACACACGTATTTAAGGTTAGAAAACATTTTATACGTCATTAAATTGCATTATTTGAGAAGCAACAACAGTGAAGCCTGTTTTGTGGGCAACCTGAGCTTTGGCTTTGTGTTTTTATTTGAATGTTCGACCACGCAATGTTCACATTCTCTTAATGTTGTTTTCTGTCTAGAATTCCTTGGGTCTTTTAAACAGAACATGAGGAAAAATCATACATCGCTTCACACTAGAAGACTCTGAAACCTGCTTAGTGCAAAGTGATGGCCATAGTTCAATGCTGTAATCTACCATGGTTTGCCTGGACAGCACCAGGACTCCTTCCTGCACACTCAGGAGCTCTGCTGGACACAGGATCTCTCCTAAGGTGGCAGGAGGTGTGCAGGAAGATTATTTTTCTTCATAGTAATGCCCAGAGTCCCAATCAGGATCAGGCCCACTGTGCTAGCATGCGACACACATATGGGAGGACACACTGCCTGCTGTGGGGCTCATCTCCTGAGAACCTGAGTTACTCGGGAGCTACCAAAGAGCATCAAACGCTGAACTCCTCCCGCCCTAATGCACCAGATGCCAACATTCCCTTTTCCAGAGGCCTGCAGGAAGAGACCGTGACTTGCTGGGGTGCTTAGAAAAGTGAAGTGGTTTGAGAAGGGCACGGGGCCAGCAAGTCAGCTATAGGAAGCAGGTGACTTATACAAGGTGCAGGCCCAGCAGAGGTCAAATTGTGCTCGCATAGATCTACACAAGCTGTAAACGCTATAAGAGTTTTAACGAGTCTGAAAGTCTTGGCATCTCTTAGGTTTTCGAGATTCAAATTTTAAACTTGGGGGGGAAAAAAAAAAATCTCCCAGTTTAGTGCATGGGGAAGAGCAACCCATATTATGAGACCAAGCCACGACTTTGCTTTGTTGATCTTCCTATAACTGTTGATTTGAGACTGAATGAAAATAAAGGGTAAACTGGATATTCATCCCAGATAATGGTGACTATTTTTGCACAGCGGTCGGCACGGAACTATCTGACGCGATCAATATGTCTAGCCAGAACAGTCTGGGACTGAGATTTAAGAGAGCACACTGAAGGAATGGAACAACACAAGCAGAATTACAATGTAATACGTTCAGGCAAGAAAAAGTTTAGTTATTATGTTTCCTTTTGTAACAGCTGGCTGCAGGTTGGTGTTTTTAACACCAGTTTGAAACTTTTAAAGGAGGAGTCTAAAAAAAAAACCCTTTGTACTTACTTGTGTAGTTTTGATATCGCTCTACATAGTGTAAATAGTGAATTGCTCTGTTCTGTGCCTAGAAAACAAACAAGCAAAATATTTCTTCTTACAATAATTGTTAAAGTTACTTTGACTGGAGTACCTCAAATCTGCAGCTGTTCATCTAAACAAAACTACACTCAGGAAACTAGAGTCACTTTTCGCCCACCTCGATGCCATACTGAATTTCAACAATTCTAATCAAATAAAATGTTTTCGACTAAGTGGATGCAGTCTCACATAGATTTATCTTCACTCAGTAACAGTGGTATCCAAGTTTGGTTATTTTATCATTACTGTTTGATGACAACTGAGCTGGGCGTTACAACATACGAGCAGGATTCCTGGAAACCATGTGTCATTCTAAAACCTAGGGAAGACTTGAGAAAGCCACTATGCTTCAGAGAAAAACAAAAAACCTATGCTGACTGGGGTGCCTGAGCATTAGAAGTCTTAAATTGTAACCTGAACTCCACAGACAAGGGTATTTGTCCTAAAAAACGAACAACAACAAAAGCAACCCCTAACCAAAATAAAAACACACACAAAAAAGCAGTCAGAAAAAAAAATTAAATTAGATTTTTTAATAAAGATTTTTCCTTCTTTCAAAGATACTGCAACTCTGAAATGAAAGTAACTGGGAACAATGCATATAAAGTTACCAGAGCCATCCCTGTTCATGTATTTTTTCAAAATACAACATGTCAACTGCAAGAGATAGTAGTATCCAATTTGGGACACCCATGAATAAGTGAACCTATTACTAAAACGAACAAACTATTTATTTTGTATCCAGGCAAAACTCTATTAATAGTGTTTACTAAACACTGATACTTACAAACATTTCTATATTTGATAACTACAACAGGTATGAAATATTTACATTTACTTTTTAAATTACATACTTTTCTTAAAGCTGTCATCCTGTCACTTGCTTTCCCCACTGCAAAACCTGAGAGAGACAAGTAGATGCATTATTAAAAACATATACACAATGTAAACAGTACATACTTACTCCTCTTACAGGGGTTCAGCGAGAGCTATGTGATTAAACATGTCATTTCTACTACCCTAACCTCAGCACCTGTTATTTCCACTCCACTGAATTAGACATATGAAAGAAATGGACAAGAAAAAGACCCATAAAAATGTAACATTTACAACTATCTAACAACTGGATGCAGTATTGTTGTAACAATCAAAGTCAAATCAGGTTGGCCAAGGAAAGAGATTTCCCACATCCATTTGTTCCAACCAATCCCTCATACCTTACTGTTGTGTCCAAGAGGGACCCCTCTGTTTAAAGAGCTTCAAGACACCTGCCAACTTTTGGGAAGTGGGGGAACAGAAAACAAAATAGGCATAATAGCTGCAATAGTAAAAAAAAACAGTGGAACCAAAAACAAGAGGTAAGAGTGGCTAAATAGGGTGATTGTACAGCGCCAAACATGGGGAATATGAAAATCAAGTTTTACCAACAGAGAGAAACAGCAGCAAAGCACATAAACAAGTTAAGATAAGAAACCCTGAGCCTTCCTCTTACATTCATGTGCCAGCAATGCCCCTCTGCCATGTACATTGGCCAAACCGGACAGTCTCTACGCAAAAGAATTAATGGACACAAATCTGACATCAGGAATCAAAATACTCAAAAACCAGTGGGAGAACACTTTAACCTGTCTGGTCATTCAGTGACAGACCTGCGGGTGGCTATATTACAACAGAAAAACTTCAAAAACAGACTCCAAAGAGAGACTGCAGAGCTAGAATTGATATGCAAACTAGACACAATCAACTCCGGTTTGAATAAGGACTGGGAATGGCTGAGCCATTACAAACGTTGACTCTATCTCCCCTTGTAAGTACTCTCACACTTCTTATCACACTGTCTGTACTCGGCTAGCTTGATTATCACTTCAAAAGTTTTTTTTTTCTCTTAATTAATTGGCCTCTCAGAGTTGGTAAGACAACTCCCACCTGTTTATGCTCTCTGTATGTGTGTATATATATCTCCTCATTATATGTTCCATTCTATATGCATCCGAAGAAGTGGGCTGTAGTCCACGAAAGCTTATGCTCTAATAAATTTGTTAGTCTCTAAGGTGCCACAAGTACTCCTGTTCTTCTTCTTACATTCTAGTACATGCTGTTACTATAGCTAACAGAAAAAAGTTAGTACAAGAACTTCACTGAATTCCGGGATCTAGTCATATTTTTATTAGTACTGTGGTACTGTCAATAGACAATGCTTGTCCCGAAAAGCATAGAGTCAGCTTAAGAGAAGACAACTGAGAGTGACAGACAACAGGAGAGAGGATGAGGGTTATAGGCTTGTCATAACTATAAAGGGAAGGGTAATAGCTGTCCTGTGTACAGTACTATAAAAATCCCTCCTGGCCAGAGACTCCAAAATCCTTTTCCATGTAAAGGGTTAAGAAGCTCAGGTAACCTGGCTGGCATCTGACCTAAAGGACCAATAAGGGGACAAGATACTTTCAAATCTTGGGGGGGGGGGGGAAGGCTGTTGTTTGTGTTCTTTGTTTGGGAGTGTGTTCTTTCTCGGGACTGAGAGGGACCAGACATCAATCCAGGTTCTCCACATCTTTCTAAGCAAGTCTCTCCTATTTCAAACTTGTAAGTAAATAGCCAGGCAAGGCGTGTTAGTTTTCCTTTGTTTTTCTCAACTTGTAAATGTACCTTTTACTAGAGTGTTTATCTTTGTTTGCTGTACTTTGAACCTGAGACTAGAGGGGAGTCCTCTGAGCTCTTTAAGTTTGATTACCCTGTAAGGTTGATTTCCATACTGATTTTACAGAGATGATTTTTACCTTTTTCTTTAATTAAAAACCTTCTTTTTAAGAACCTGATTGATTTTTCCTTGTTTTAGATCCAAAGGGGTTTTGGATCTTGATTCACCAGGAGTTGGTGGGAGGAAGGAGAGGGGATGGTTAATTTCTCCCTGTTGTAGATCCCAGGGGGGGTTGGAACTGATTCACCAGGAGTTGGTGGGAGGAAGGAGGGGAATGGTTAATTTCCCCTTGTTTTAAATCCAAGGGGTTTGGATTTGTTTTCACCAGGGAATGGGTGAAGGTTTTTCAAGGCTTCCCAGGGAGGGAATCCATTGAAATGGTGGCAGCGGAACCAGAGCTAAGCTGGTAGTTAAGCTTAGAAGTTTTCATGCAGGCCCCTACATTTGTACCCTAAAGTTCAAAGTGGGGATCCAGCCCTGACAAGGCTATATTACAATTACGTAGGCTGACAACATGCACAAGGGGTGGTTCCAAATCATGGATTTGGGATATTTTGGTTTTTGTTGTTGTTGTTTTGGCAGGTGATGGGGGTTGTAACCCTGCTCTAGGACCTGGCCCAAAGCCCACTGAAGTCAGTGTGATCAGGCCCACCACTCACTTCTTGCATGAATCACAGCAAAGGCAGGTCTTGAGAGAGGATCTGAAGCAGGCTGTAGCATTGTGGACTCAGTTGGGAGGGGGTAGCATGGAAGAAAGTGAGGAGATAGGTATGGGAGAAATGAATAATCAGATGGTCAAAGTTGGCCTCATTAACACAGAAAATCTTACTATCACTATCTGATTCCAGATGGCCTTAATTCTGTGCAGATGCCATGGATGCACCTTAATTCTGGCATTTCCTAACTTCTGAGTGCTGGACTTTGGTACCTTAATGTTCGTGTAATGTAGTTTTGTGTATGTATATGAGACATACACACATGAAGGTTGCGAAGTCAAGGATTCAAAAGCTAGGAAATGCCAGAACCAATGGCGCTATGATACGTATGCATCATGGAACCATCTTTAATTGAATGATCACATACTATGTTTATCATGGAATGGAAGGGCAAGAGCATGGAAGGCTGGTAGAATATTTCAACATGGGCAAAACTAAGTATTTTCCTTTAGCCTTGATCTCAGAAATGGCTGAAGCACTTTGGCTGTAATTTTCAAAAACATATTCAGCCTGAGAGACACACCCCACATGGAAAATCTCATCCTAAATGGTTAGAGTCTAGCCAAGTTATAAGCAATTGAAAACAGGGACTTATACTGGGACGTATCAGGCAACCTTAATAATAGGTGGTGCTACTTGCTCTGCCCATAATAAAATGAGACCATTTACGTCTGTGATGTGAACTCTTTGCGTATGTCTCCAAAACTGAACTGCTTTTATTGCAGCCATATAACAATACACTCATATGTAACGTCCTGTCCGCTGTCACCCTTACAATACACCCCTGGTTCCTACTTCTTGCTAGGTTTTACCAAAACCATTAGCTTGCATTTTCCAGGCTGAATCTCAGTTTAATTCCTCCCGTTTCTATTCTCTCCAAGTCCCTTTGGCACTCCAGTTACAGCCCAATGTATGTGGGAACCACTCACAAAATGGGGAGGAAACCCCCTTTTTTTTTTTTTTTTTTTAAGAAAACAACTGATAGCATTATATTTTCAAGAATGCTTCTTAAATAAAGCTTGTCCTGCATGCAAAAGGTTAACTCTTTTATTATATAATTTAAAGAGAGTCAAGCTGATTGCCATGAAGCAGAACTGGCAAAGAATAAATAATCGCAGCGTAACAAAGGGCAGCCGTGCAGTTTGTTTGGAGATCTCATTATGACAAAACGCGAAGTCTGTCTAGTATTACTTTGTCCTCACAGTTTAGTCCAATGCTTCAACAAATGTCTCACGCAAACCCTGGCTACTGAAGTGAGCAGGCACGGTTACATTTTTGTAACTGACCAGATGAAACAGAACCTTTAGAGATGAAACTTGCATTTATTTAGAAAGCATGTGTAGTTTTCTGGCTCAACTTTATATTTCCAGTGCACACTTACTGTCTGTGGCATCTAAGTTTTAAAATACAAAGTGAAAAATACAAGTGTTTATAGGCCTAGCAGCCTTATGGAATGTTTTCCCTTTGTTTTACATTAAAAATGTGCTGTAAAGAGTACTCTGATTTATTTTTCTCTTCGCGGGGGCAAAGCAAACAAGCTAAGAGGGCTTGTCTACATAAGAAGTTGAATAGTGGTATAGTTAAAGAAGTATAGCACCTTACTGCGCATATAAAAGGTGCACAAAGGTGCTTTATATCAGTATAGCTGTTCCCGTATGGGAAGGGGAATAAGAATAAGGCACTTCTATACGGGTATAACTGAATCCACACTATGGGTTGGATTGGTTTAACTCTATCAGTAAAAATCACCCTCCTACATGACAATTATAGCAGTATAAAAACTGTGTGTTGACCAGGTGTCAGAGGTCAATTCTAGTCACTAGGCAATGACATCATCAGCACAAAGGGGGTTTAAATGGGAGTATTTCTTTAGCCATTTTTAATGATCAAAAAAAGGTTAGGAGAGGGTTTTTCATGATGCATGGTGCTGGATTCCTGAGACACCCATTCACACTACATGAAGTACTGGGCACATTGCCTTTGCCTACCCTGTATAATTTTAGGAAGAGATTTGCTCTCTAGTCCAGCTGAAGTAGCAGAAGCTCAAGTGTAGACAAGTCTCTGGTGGATTTCAGCATTTTTTACCTTTATTAATTAGCCCGTCTCCTCAGTAAGTTCAATGCAGTGTTGAAGACATCAGAAACCATTGGAGCTTTGTCTACATTAGGGCTCCCATCAGTGCTAACACTGGTTCAGCTGAACTGGTTGCATATTTTCCCCAAAATTCCCTCATTTGCATATGGGCACACAGGGAGACTTAATACACTTCCCCTTTTGTTTGCAAAGAAAAGGTACGTGTGATTGGGGCCTTGTCTGACTGAGGCTACATCTACACTACAGGGGGGAGTCGATTTAAGATACGCAAATTCAGCTACGTGAATAGCGTAGCTGAATTCGACATATCGCAGCCGACTTACCCCGCTGTGAGGACCGCGGCAAAATCGACCTCCGCGGCTTCCTGTTGACGGTGCTTACTCCCACCTCCGCTGGTGGAGTAAGAGCGTCGATTAGGGGATCGATTGTCCCGTTGGGACGCGATAAATCGATCCCCGAGAGGTCGATTTCTACCCGCCGATTCAGGCGGGTATAGACCTAGCCCTATTTTAGATTGCTAATGTCTCCTTTGAAGAAGGAATCCTCGCCCTGACTTTAATGCAGCATTTCCCAAACGTTTGAAAGCTGAGATCCACTCTGAGGAAAATTAAGCCAACCACTCCCCTCTAGCCAGCCTCTAGTCTTCCCTTCTTCTTGTATTGAGAAGCTTGTAAATACTTGTCTTCAAATGCACCTGTCCACAGCCAATAATTATTAGACCCATCACAATCTGAGGTTTCTATTTTTTTCAGTTTGCTTTGTGCAACTGACAGCACTTTATCTACAGTTAGTTTCGCTGATGCCCTAATACATGGTAATTTTCTTCCATGTTGAAGAAACCGATATAAATATCTGCAGGGGAGAAGAAAAACAAAACTGGTAAAACCCTGAGCTGCTGATGTCAACGGAAGTCTTGCCATTGACTATACTAGGGCCAGGGTTTCATCAAAGTATTTTATTTTTCATTAACATTCCTGGATGTACTATTTAAAGAGTACTCCATCAGAAACTGGATTTTTTTTTTAAAAAGAGTAAATTTCTATAAAGTAACAAAGTTTAGTGTGAGCAAGAAGGTAGCATAGAAAATGTTACAGATTTATCCTATAATAAAGTAAATGTAAACTTATCCTATAATAAAGTAAATCAGGCATTAAATTTCAGCTGGAAGAAATACTTTGGACAGATTATACTGAGGTACAGGATGAGAAAAACAAAAAGAAATAACCTTCTATCCAGTTGCCTAACTGGGAAAAAACTCGTAAGGGTACAGGAATCAGTCCTACCATCCTGTCATACACTGGTTACAGCAAGTGTGGCATGTACTAGAGAAGGTAAAACCTATTTTCAGAACATGGAAATTGCCGTAAGTTTGGTCCCCCTTTCTTAATTACTTTAATTGTTCTAATGAACACTCCAAACCACTCAACATCATAAAGCTTTGGAGGTTCTTTTTAATCATAAATAATGTGATGCCCCAAAGCAAAAAGGAACAGCATGAAAAGGAAATCACATACTCCATTTTGATCTGCCAGTGATATTGCCTTTGTCACTCAGGAATTAAATAAGAGTGGCTGTTATAACTGACAATTATACTCTAATCTTATTAGTATATTACTTTGTTTTGTGTAAAAGAAAATAGAAGTGTCCTTGATGGGCATTTTTTTCATAATCATCACGGATTGTACATTTCCATTGTAAACCTTGATTCTACTGTTCTTTCTCTTGGTATATTGATATGTATGTTAATATTCCACCCCCAAAATGAATTTGTTGTTTAAAAACCAATCAGATTAATAAACATCCCTTTGAACAACATGCTTCCCACAGCCCTACCCCAGCATCATTCACTTGGCACCTTTCAAATACATTATAATTACACCTACCTGCAGCCCCATTTCCATTTCCAACAACCACTAGGGCACTAACTGATCTTCTTCTGCCTTCCTTTGCGGTCATATTAAATACATGTTTCACCTGACGGAAAAAAACAAAGCAGTTTGCTATGAAGCACTTTGTCTTCTTAAAAAAAAAATTAATCACTTTACTAAAAAGACAGATTTGTAAGAGAAGAGCTTAGACACATGCTACATTTTTGTGAATGAATATTATATAGAATGGGAACTGACTTTAAAGATTTAAGTCTGCTAAAAATTTTGTTACTGTATTAACTAGTTCACAACAACATAAAATAAGCATTACAGTGTTGCTTCACTAAAGCAAAAGGAACATTTCCTGTGATCTCCTCTGTACTGTTTAGTTACATAATAAATGAACATCCTGTATTATGATCAACTTCACACTTAATTTCAAGCATCCTGCTTAAGAAATATCACAGCAAAGAAAGAAAATTAATGAAAATGTAAAAAGACATTAACGTCTTGCTTCCCACCTCAAACTGACACATGTTAGAAGCTCTCTCATAGAAACTGCTCAAGGCAAGTTATTGCTTTATACCATTTGAAGACTGGGATCCCAAATTACTTACTGAGGCAGTGGCAGCTAATCTGATTTCCAGGGGTAAAGATATTAATACAAACTCTACACATTACTTCCAAGTACAGTGAAAATATCACTGATTTCGGAAGAATTGGACACAAAAATCCGCAGTACTGCAATGGAACCCACTTCCTGGCTCTGCCAGACTCCCTCTTGCAATTACTTCACGTCTGCGCCCAAGTTTCCATCTGTAAAATGGGGTAATGGTTCCTTTCTCCCACCCTTTGCTACTTGAGGTTTTTTTTATATCACCTACTGGTATTTCCTGATTTAGTACCTCACTATTACCATATTGCACGGAGAGAGAGGTTTTTTTGCCATTCATTTCCCAGGATAGGCTTTCCTTGTCCTTTTGAAAAAAGGGGGGGGGGAAGAGATTCCAGAAAGTGGACCCTCGTACAGGGTAACACCAATATGATTCCTTTACAGTATAGCACCAACAGCTGAATTACAGTTAATACAAGCATATTTCAAGAAGCACAATCCTTTTAATAACTGTATTAGTGTCTCAAGAAGTCAGTCTTGTAGCAGCAACATTTGGGGGAGGATTTTCAAAGAGCACCCTGCGTTGGCCTCATTCTGTACCCCCGACATACAAAGGAAAACTCCCATTGGCTTCAAAGGGAACAGCCCAAGAGTGAGACCCTCTGAAAACCCCTTGGTTTCCATTACAGTAATTATGTTAAATTCAAGATGCACACATTCTAGAGATGCATCATCTTTACATACTCTAAGCTTCACTAACAGCTTGTTACAAGTTAGTAGTTTTTCCTTTGACTTATATTTGGCAGGAATGGCCTGATCAGCAAAGACCCTTGAAAGAAAGACAGAAAGACAGAAATACAGACCCATGCAGGCAATTTGATATAGGAAAGAAACCCTGTAATAATATGGAACAACAGAAAACAAGCTGAAGTAGAATGAAAGGTGCACCTCAGCCCCTCCTACTCTCTCTCTGTGTCACATAATAGCCTATTCTCCTGTGGGCTGTAATACTTCTGTCCAATTTTGGTTGTTGGGTTTAGTGAGTGGGTGCTGGATGGTGCTGGAGACTTGTGACATACAGGAGGTGATTTGGTGTTCCTTCTGGCCTTAAATGCTATGATTCTGACAACGAAAGCTGCTCTTCATGCTGTATCTAAAATATACGTTTGCTCTGCATGCAATTGTGTGTATGCTTACACCACATTCTTAACATGTGCGTGCACATACAAAGGTGGATATACATAGGCTCAAAAACCTGGGATTACAAGTCTCTATGAAGACCTTGTTTTTCTCCCTTATCCAGGAGGTGGCAATCACAACACATGGAATGGGCTCCTTAAGAAGAACAATTTCGAAAACTGTACTTGTCAGCTGTTTCTGAGCAGCTCTGAAGGAAAATGTGTTCAGTCACCCATCAGAATCAGAGCTATCAAATCTCTCTTCAAACTCTGTAAAGGCCTTTCAAGCTTGGTAATGTGAACAGACAGCCATGACTGTTAGAACATCATTGTCCTTAGATTCTATCTATCTTTCTCCCTTTGCCTTATTAAATCAAAGAACACATCCCTTTTCTGGAACACAGTCCACAGTATTCCCCTCCCTACTTAGGAATTAGACTATGCAGCTGAAAGCACATCATTATAAGACAATGGAATTAATTAATACAGAATTAACAGCTTGTCACTTTTATAAACAGCACAGCTCAAAAAAGCGACTGAAATCAAGTCACAATTACCCATTTATTAGACCTTGATTCAACCCAGTTTTAATGCTAACCTTTAAAATCTGTACACTGATATATTGTCAACCTTAGTCACAGTGTATGTATCTTGAATTGATTCTCCTCACTTCATTCATTATTCAGTGCTAACACATTTAAATTCAGCTTTCTCTGGAGAAATGAAAATAACAGAGCACCTCTTTGAAAAACCAAACCAAACCACATAAAATATTTATTTACAAAAAGGAAGGAATAGCTACAGTTTCAAAGGAGGAATAATGGCAGTACAAATCGGGATGCTATAGCCTAAAGAGAAGCTGCAGAAGTAACTTGTGCTCTTATTTGGGTCTTGCCCCTAGACCCATCCATAGAATAAACTTCTGACCCAAGCGTGGTGGTGTTTTCAACTCAGGCTAGTTGGCCTGACTGGTAATATAGGCTAAAGCCCAAGTGCTGCTTTCACTCAGGGAACCCATGCACTTTGCAGTGAGGACGCAGGCTAAGCTACTCCAATGCCTTCCTACAATTCCCCGTGTGTGCCCAGGACAGACAAACTCTCCCACAATTTGCTCGGAAAGAATCAGAGGGTCTCAGCTCACTGCAGCACTAAGAACTATATGATGTGCCCACATAAGTCCTAGAGACCCACATGAGTAAGTGCAGCACCAGAGTGGACCCAGTAACTCAAGTGTGCCTCGCTCACACTTGAGCTGGGATAACCCAAGTGTTGATCATCTGCGTTACCGCTGCAATGAAGGCATATCCATAGAAGTCATATCAGAAATTGTTTTTGTTTATTTTCATAGGAGGATCTGTAAGTCAGAACCACATTCCAGACTTCCAAACTGTAAATTACTTCATACTCGCAATCTCTCAAACATCCCAAGCCAACGATGTATAGACTGGGAGGCTGAATGATGAAGGTAGGAAGATTTGTTTATAAAAATACAAATTGCAATTGGCATCAGAAAAACCCTATTTTACAGACAGACCAAATTCTAACCCCAAACGATCTGAAAAAGCTTCGTTTATGGCTGTGACCTCTCATTCTCTTATTGGTAACATTTCGGGTGCTGTTCTCAAAGGTGGTTTAAAACAAACAAACCTAGGAAATGCTTTTCATTGTATCTGACGGACATTGTCAACATTATCCAGAGAAAAGACGACTTTCCATTTATTCTGAAGACATTGCCAAAGCTATGATATTTGAAAAGCAAGTGTGAGCCAACATCTCATTTGAAGTGAATTATTACTCAAGAAATTTCACGTGTACCTTATAATTTTTCAGTCAAAAATGTCAAACATCGCAGACACTGCAATTTCATGCCACATTTCACTTTTGCAATATTTTTCTTTCAATGTGCCATTTGTAAAAGCATTGTCTAGAAAACCTTAACATTCAGTGACTTACGAAAAAGTTGTAATCTGTGATTCTATGCATTAATAATGGAATAGTTAATAAGAAGTTTCATTTTTGCCAGAAAAAAATCCTGTTGTGGGAGGAGCAGTAATAAAATTAGTTAAAAACCCCACCTACTCTACCAGAGAGATTATTTAAAAACCGAAAACATTCACTTTAAACACATGCTAATTATTGCTAGGTGGCTCAAGGTTAATTGAAACAATGACCTTTAAACACCAACTTATATCACAGTAACAATCTTTAATAGCATAACGAAAATATATTTCTACTTAGAAGATGCAGACATGAATGATTAGAACAATGCAGGATGCAGGTTTTGTTAGCAATGTTATGCAGATTAGAGCAGTGTTGCTCAACGAGCAATCTGTGGACTGGCGGTCCCGAAGGTCTCCCTGACACAGTTTAGGAAGGCAGCAAGCCAGTCCCTAGTATCAAAAAGGTTGAGAAATACTGGATTAAAGCATGCTGACATTGACTGTATTTTCATGTTGCATCCACAGACTACTCAGTTTTGTGTTTCAAGCTAGTCCAAAAAACTACAGGAATTATGCGTAAGGGTCTCATGTAGCAGTTTTCTTCAAAATTTCCCACTGCTGTACTACCACCAGTGCAGCTCCACTGGTGTTCACATGCTGCCAGTGATGCTGAGCAGGGGACATGCTGGTTAAAATACTGGTGTTTGGCCACTGTTGCTTCCACAAGTTGAACTGAACCGTTGATAGTGAAAGTGTGGGAAATTGGGAACTTTTAGTGTGCGCCAACAGGGTCCACACTGGCCAGTTTGTGTGCAACACGCTAGCATGCACTAGAATTTACACCCTTGCTAGTGCAAACTAATGTAGCCAAGCCCTAACTTATGTCACACCAAACTCTATATACAGACTGTAACATTTGCATGTTTGCTTTCTACCATATACAGGGTTGGCTTCTTGCTTCGAGTGTGTTATTGTTAATATCCTTGTGTTGCTTCCTGTGTACTTTATTTAACATTAGGTATATTCTGTGTACCAAACTGCTTATTCAAATGCACACTTCCCTGTAACTAACCCACTGAAACATACGCCAATGGTTAGAAAAGAAACAGCACTGTGCTTTGCTGAAACCTTCAGATTTGTCTCTCACTGAAAAGGATATTACATGTGTAGAAAGAATCCAACATTTCGGAGGGGTTGCATTATTGATCTAGGACCCAGCTAAAAGGTTGCCAGACCTATACAAAATTCCTCAACTGAACTGACAAAGATCGAAGAGAAGCAACGAAAACTCAAAAATCTGAAAACAAGAGTAAATGACCAGAAGGCAGAGTTTCTACAAATGGCAGAGGCAGCTTCAGTGTCAAGCAAAACAACCGGTCTGCCCTTGATAAAGGGCATTTGTTTATTACTACACTCTGGTTCCTTCTACAGCTTCCCTTTGCCTGTGTGCAAGAGTCAAAAGAACTCTGACTTCACCTTACAAGCTTTGACGCCCCCCTGATTTATTTCATGCATACTAGGTCTCGCTTTCTAATTCTGACCCTGCTAAACTGCAAGGCACTGCAGAACACTGTTATGCATTGCATTTACTAAGTGGCCACACGGTTCACTGAAGGCCCCGTGTTGTGAGGAAAGAAAATGAGTTAATTTTATTACAGATGACAAAAGAAAAGAGCTCTTGTATTTACAGGTGTAACAATAGCACATGTAATCTCTGTCAAACATAACTGTAGCTATTAATCCTCATTAGCTCAAAATTTAAGTAATAAGCACCACTGTCACTTTTGGCTTTTTTTGAACCTGCCAGTCTAGGATCTCAAAGCATTCAGCAAACAACGAAGTGAGCCTGACAACATCTCTGTGAAACTGGAAGTATTATTGGCAGATGGGGAAAGTGAGGTACAGGGAGGGAGTTTAAGTCACTAGCTCAAAATCAAACAGGAGGGCCAGGACTAGAAATCACATCTTGAAACAACACCCAGTCCTACCCTTTAATACTCAGAGTAGGCCAGTATTTCTTTGTGACGATCTCTGAGCCGGCTCACTGGAAACCTCAGCACGTTTGTATCTTAATTCATATTTAGGGAAAAGTTAAGCCAGCTTTTTCTTTTGCTAAATGGCACTACCTCCAAATATTACTACTCTCTTTCAGTAGCTAAACACAGCCAGTGTTCACAGTAGGGTAACATTTTGTTGTTGTTGTTGTTCACAAAACATTGGTAAGGCTGCAACTTTGTTCATAAAAAGGTTCTTGCAAAGCAGTATATTTAACTTCCAGAGAACTGCTGACAAAAGCATGGCAAATGAAGGATAAAATTAAACAGCCTTGCGGGTTAGCTTTCACCCCGTCCTTTCACCCTGACAGCAGCAGCACAGGATAATACGAATGACAAAAACAGAAAATGCATACAAATGAAGCACTAGGTATGCCATCTATTTAAAGTATGAATACTAACAAGACTTGTTTATTTCAAAACCCAGGCTCCTTACCATATAAATGATGGGACTCAATTATCTACTTCAGTTTATAGCTGGCCTTGGATACCAACAACCTTTGCTGCTGATGACAGATCTCTTAAACGACCCACCATTCTTACTGTTATCAGCTGAAATTCATAATACTCTATTAAAACCACACAGCCTCCGGCTGCTCCTAAAAACATTTTTTCCTGTTCAAATGAAGTAGATATAAACAGACTTTAACTGCCATAGTACTGTATGGTGCAATGGCTAGTTTTATAATTTAATCTAATAGCTATACCTTGACTGTAAAAAACAAAACAAACAAACAAAAAAACCCATCTAACATAACATACACGGAAGGCCCCAACATTACCTAAAACCTTCTCTGTAGTATCCAAACTGGCAATCAAATGAAACATGGAACTGTAAGAGCAAAAGCCACTTGCAACAGTACACCATGAAGCTAAACAAAAGCAAAGAACTCTCGGGTGCTGTTAGAATATTTTAGTTTTAACTACATACTGCAACGGAGGTGTGACTAAATTAAAATAAATTCTATTTTGACACACTTGTTAGAAAATAAATTTAGAAATCCACAAACTTCCACCCACAGTTTTAAGAAAAATGTATCTCATGGTTTTTAAGAATGTTGTGCTTTGCCGATCCCCAGGATATTCATGAACTGAAGAGCCATATGAGAAGGCGTGGTCTATTTCATTGCTACAGGGGAGCTCCACCTGGGCGGTGACGGACCAGCGAGAAAAGTGAGATGATGCCTCTCCCCCTCCCCGGCAATGCTGGGAAAAGTGTTCCTAACTTGGTAGCAGGTGCTTCCATGCCATACAGAAGTCAGTAAAGGGTTCAGCTGTGCGAGCACAAAGGGGAGGATGCTTCCTTGTGCCCTCTTCATTTTGGCTGCTTGGGTAACTGCTCAACTCTGGGGACAGAAAGGACATTTCCTACCAGGTATTGTTTTGGGTTTTTTTTAAACCAGCCTGTCAGGGTGGCTCCTCTTAGTGGGGTTTCGACCTGTCTAAGGGATCCTGGTTTACCTGCAGGGAAATTAGGGCTCAGCAGAGTGAGGATATGTTGTTCACTGTTTCATTACTTTCTGCTAAAGTATAAAAGAGTGGGGCTACGGGCATGGAAAGCTGAGGAGCGAGACAGCATGTCACCACCGTGAAGAGCCCTAGTGCCTGAGCTCCTCTTACGTAAGGGTTGTGCAATCACACACAGGTGAACAGAGTCACAGAAAGTGAGATACTGCTAGCATTGAGACTGATCTTCATTTACTAGCTAAAGCCTTTTAGACCACACATTCATATTATTTTCTCAAAGCATTAGTGCTCTCGGAGGCAATCCTAATCAACTGCCATGACCAACGTGTCATGTAAATTTATTCTCAGGAATGAAGTCCGTTTATTTCAGGCAACTATGTAGGAGAAAGAATTGCCTTCACAAAGGAATAGATGACATGGAAGTGTTAAGTCAAAGGGAACTTCTGCTCATCCCCCTTCCTTTGAGGGAAAACAGATGGAACTTAACTTCTAGCAATTATAACCCAGAAAAACAAGTCTAAAATCTGCACCGAGTGGTGTAAAATATGACTTAACGTGCAGAATGACTACATCTGGCATATGATTTATTGATTATACCACACTCTACGATGAATCCTCAGTTAGTTTACTCACAACAGCAAAGATGAAATATCTTCAGAAAACAGCAATTCAGCAAAACTTCACAAGGGCTATGTGAATTAAAACTCAGTGAAGCAACACTCTTTGGACACACATCATCTATCTAAATAAAGCAAAAAACTATTTTGTGTAACCCAACAAAACATCACAACACTTTAATCAATCAAGATATTTCATGTAAGTCATATAGGCGATCTGGCAATCTGTGGAGACTAAACATTTTCGAACTTTTATACATACATAGGCTTATTTTTTTCTTAGTGAAGAAAGAGGAATGGAACAATTCTAGTGTTATTTCACCACCCAGCAGTAAAGAGTTTGTCAATGCATCCATGATAGAGCTCCCTGTCTAGAGTTGGGAACACAGCTACTGAAGCTCACTTTGGGTGAAAATCAATTCTAAAATGTTTCCAACTCTGGAGTTACTGATTTTTAAATTTCCTCCTTTGAAACCGAGAAGGAAGAAGCGTGGTCTAGTGGCTTATTACTATAGTGCCTACAAGCCCTGGTCATGGACCAGGACCACACCACACTAGGTGCTGAACAAACAGAACAAAACAATAGTCCCTGCCCCCAAAGAGCTTACAATTTAACTAGAAAAAAGACAGATGGACAGAGTAGAGAATACAAGTAAACAAAGAGACAATATCAAATCAGGATTCTTAGGTTCTATTCCCATACTCTGCCACATACTTCCTGTGTGACTACAGAACAGTCACCCACATTTTCAAAAGTGGGCTCTGATTTTGGATGTCCAACTTGAGACAACTTGGGCTGGCTTTTCAGATGTGCAGAACATTTATAACTCCAACTGAAGTCAAAGAGAACTGTGGATTCTAAGCATGTCTGAAAATGCAGCGCCCAGGTCCCCCAGGAGACCTCACACAAGAACAGACGAACAATCTAATAGCCGGGGTAGCTGATGGCAATAATACAGACAGCCAGTCACTTTCCCATTGGATGATCCTCTCAGCAAGGGCATGAGGAGAAAATTAAGTCCAAAGAGCAGTGACCAATTTATCAGAGGAGGACAGGGACCATCGGATGGCTGCTCAGGAATACAGCTGTCATAATAGCTTCAGTTAACTGCACATTTGGGTGAAGAAGGGGCTGGTGAACCAGTGTACACAGTCTGGGGAAGTGCTTTTGTCCCTTTCTTTGTAGAGAGCTAAAGCAGGCTGTAAAGTTGCTTGAAATAACATTTTAAATGGGACTGTTATAATTGTATATCATTTTCAGATTAATGAACAATGTTCTGTTAGTGTGTTAACTCAGATGTAATTTCCAGTGTGCCATCCCCTCCCCCTTTCAATCACACAAGACATTTTTGTTAGTTGCCAAGGTGGCTCTAAAATGCTATTCCAATATTAGCAAAAAATCTCAGTTTCTCCCACTCTGTCCACCCAATGTATTTCAATGGAGTCAAAAAGAGAGCTTCCTATTTTCACCTCAAATCTTCCTCTCTTTAGTTTTCAAATGCTGATGAATATGGGTTCTGAATTCAACATTTCTGTATGGAAAAATAGATCACAAGATGTGCCAGTACCATTTCAACCAAGAGGCAATTGGCTACAGATTTAGAAGAGGTGACACAAATGGACAAGACAGGGAGGCAAGAGACAGCTAAAAATAATCAGACAGAAAATTGCCTCTTGCATCCACAGATGATATCCCTGGTACAACAACAAGTATCTGAACTTCTGCTTCCACATTGTTTTTTAAACCACTAGATAAAATACAAGTAACTTTTAGAAGTCTATGTGAAAGTATTGTTGTTAAAAGACTTTTTGTATTCCCTATTCTCAGTGGCTCTCAACCACGGATATGCGTACCCCATGGGATACGCACAGGTCTTCCATGTGGTACATCAACTCATCTAGACATTTGTCTTGTTTTACAACAGGCTACATAAGAAGAACTAGCAAAGTCAGTACAAACTGAAATTTCATACAAACAATGACTTGTTTATACTGCTCTATATACTATACACTGAAAGGTAAGTACAATATTTATATTCCAATTGATTTATTTTATAATTATATAGTAAAAATGAGAAAGCAAGCCATTTTTCAGTAACAGTGTGGTGTGACACTTTTGTATTTTTAGGTCTGATTTTGTAAGCAAGTAATTTTTAAATGAGGTGAAACTTGGGGGTACACAAGACAAATCAGCCTCCTGAAAGGGGTACAGAAGTCTGGAAACATTGAGAGCCACTGACCTATCTTACAGTAGCTATTCCTCATTTAAATGAGACCGTAATGGGGCCATATAATTCATGCATCCTGTCTCTTACCCCAAACTGTGCAGGAAGCATGAAGATTATTGCAGGACTGGTGCTGTGTTAAGCCCTGAAGAGCTGGCAAAAGGGACAGGGTCAGGAGCAAGTCTCACTTGGGTCCTCCACCCAACACACTACGTACCTTCTGAGAGTGTGTCAGGATTGGGGGAGGGTGTCCTCCTTCCCTTCTTAACTGACAGGTGTTTGGTGGCCAATATTTGCCTTCTCTCCCAGCTGACTTCTATAGGTAAATTCCCCTCAGAGCTTTTCCACTAGATGAACAGTCTGAAGGCTGCATCATCCAACGTATTGGGTTTATTTATAAACTCGCTTGTCAGCCTGCTGTTTGTTTTTAAGAGAGACTTGTGTGAACTAAGAGAGGTGGCCCGAGAATCGGGAAGCGAATATGGCTCCAGGCATAAAGACAGCATTGAAAAGTGCACAGAAGAGACATGAAAAGAAAAGAACAGAGCTTTGAGAACAGCGTCCTATCTGCCAGCGTATGGCATTTCAGGACATATGGTGGAAGCTCCCAAAGAGAGCATTCTGCACGGAGGTCTACTATCTACATGAGTGTGGGGGTGACTTATATGTTCAAACTCCACACTAACCATTTACGCTTCTTTTCTGCGTTACATGGGTTAACATGTACAGGCTCGCACATTTACTACCCATACAAACTTTTTTCTTGATAGTGGATGCAGCTGAATCAATAGGTTATCCTGAATAGCTGTATGTTGTGAAATGCATGCACTTCCTAGGAAGTTTAACCTGGCATTGGTCACCTGCCTTTTTCTTTAAAGACAGTGTGAAGAGAAAAACAAAAAAGGCATTACAGTGGGCAATCAGCTTCTGATACTGCAAAAACTGTTTATTGTACTATCATTTTTAGGAACGGGTTAGACAACGGTCAGAGATCGTATACTGCCTGAGCGCGGGGGCTGGACCGGACGATGACCTCTCGAGGGTCCTTCTAGCCCTCTGTTTCTACGATTCTATTAAAACAATGGTGCTCATAGGAAATAACTTACGCACCAGTGTAAACACACATTTGATTTACTGGGGTGGTCCCATGACAGGTACAGAGTCTGCTGAATCTCAGCTTTTATTTAAAAAATATGAATAGTGTTTCGGTCCTAATGGTTGTGAGGATGACTTCTCAGTGTGAATGGCGTTTACACCAATGCGGTGTTGTCATCAGACTCAGCAAACACCCTGAAGCAACAAACTGTGTGAGGCACTCTGTTACCCTGTTCATCTCTCTGGGATATTAATTGTAAAGCCTACTGTGGACATTTAACTATTTCACTGCTGATCACATTAGCATATACAATAAGGGAAGAGTGCAGGAGGGAAGTGGGAGCTGCTGCTTGGGGGAAGTGCTGCTGCTTGGGGGAAAGAAGACAGACAGGGAGGAGGAAGGGAAGAGAAAAAGGGCAGAAACACAGTGATGGTCCTAAAAGCAAGCCTTGTTTACCCCCGAATGTGACAAGACACTTAAATAAGTGAAAGTTTAGTTACTATATAATCAGAATACTACTACTTCCCAGGTCTTATAGATCTCAAAGTGCTATACAAAGAAGATCAGAATCATCATCATTTACAGATGGGAAAACTGATGCACAGAGCAGGTACGTGACTTGCCGAAGCAAGCCAGTGGCACAGCCTGAACTAGAACCCAGGTATAAGAGCCATATTCCACACTTGATCTTTGTGCAAATCTCCCAAAGTCTTCAAAGAGAACTGCTGTGGATTAAGGGGTGTGTAATGTCCTAAGCTTATCCCCCAGCACTCAGATCACGATTAGAAATGGAGTTAGAAATCTACTGAATTTAATAATGAAACTGCTGGATACTTATCGAGTGGGAATGTTCTTGTAACGAAAACTATGATAGCTCTGGGAGAGACACAAGCTTTTCATTGGGCCTATAGTCTAAGAGGCCGATGCACAACTCTATAGTTAGAAAATATCTCAGCTGCAGAAATTCATATGTAGTTAAGTGGCCAGAAGTCACTGACAAGCACCATCCTGCCGCAGTGTGTTCAGGACTATTGCTGGAAGATGCATCAAGAGAACCCTTAGCTGCAGCCTGTAGCCAGCTTTCCAGAATGACATGCTATCATAAAATATTAGATACATACTTGGTACTCATCATTATATTATTCATATTATTCATATGCCAAAGCTATGCTAGTCACATTCTGCAGGGCCCATCCAGCGCCAAGAACCTCCCTGGCTGCTCGCTCTGCACAGCCTTCTGCAGCCACCTGAGGCCACCTGCTTGTGAATAGCAGCAGCAGAGATTCTGCTGAGACCCCTTCACGGAAATCACACTCAGTCCTGGGAACGAGTGTCCCTCCAGCCCTGGTCCAAACGGGGGAAAGCTAGTCACGTGGGGAAGGAAGCACTCAGTTATAGGGAACCCGTCAGCAGCAGTGGATTACTATTTTATGGAGAGGGGATGGTACGGTACCAAAGACTCTGCTCTTCCTTCCCAGGTAAATTTGTCAATTACATTGATCTGATCTGTCTTCCCATTGGGGTCCACGTTGGAGATCTGCACTATACCTACTGTAGGTGCTCCAGGAGCTGGGTGCATTGGGGAACTGGAATACAGGCCTTCTGGCAGGCAAGGAATTGTTCTATGGATTTGTTTTCCTCTAAGTATGTGTGCCAGTCCCAGCTGCAGGACAGAAAGAAGGCTTTCTATAGGGCGTTCCACGGTGCCAGAGTCTGCAGCTGCCCAATGGTGGGTGCGTCTTAAAAAGCTGCATAGTATATTTATATTTTGGATCAGGTCATTAGATTAAATTCTTCTGAAAAAACACACTGTGTGAAATTTGTAATCACATATCGAATTCTAATGAGGTGAAGAGAACTTATTTGCAATTAAAAATCAAAGATTTATGCATGTGCACAAATCCTGTTACAGGCCAGTCAGCTCCACTGTACTTCAGAGTCTGCCAATTTTCATTATTCACCTCTGTTCTGTAAACATCAGTTAACTTGGAATTGAAGCAACTTTGTTAAGAAGCACTTTTACCTGTTTTTAAAATAACATATGAAAGTTTGTTTTAAAGTGGCAGTGAAAAGATTATGCTCTTGAAATTATGCAGCATTTTAAAATACAAGATTTCAGAGGCCATTATGATGGTTTATGACTTTGGAGTACCTTTTCCTTTCCCAATTTCCCGCTGGAAACTCCCTCTGAAGAATTCTCTTCAGAGCTGTCTGGTCCCACTGTGCAGCCTCATAAAAGGGTCACTGGCCTGGTTTACTGCTTTGAAAAGCTGCTAGAACCTGCCATTTCATGTGGCCCCAATGGCTGGTTCACTGGTCTACAGTAAGCTGCCACAATCAGCACATAATTGACCTTCCCTCCTTACTTACCCATGAACAGGTTGCCATATTTTAATTTTAAAAAAGGAGGACACTCCACGGGGCCCCGGCCCCGCCCCAACTCCGCTCCTTCCCCTGAACGCTCCGCCCCCTTCTCCTCCCCCTCTCCTGCTTCCCGCAAATCAAATTTTCGCGGGAAGCCTGAAACAGGGAGGCAGCAGGTAAGCTGGGGCTGCGTGCAGCGCGGCCTAGTCCGGCCCCCCTGGCCGAGCGGCTTCCTCCAGCAGCCGGGCGGCCCAGGCCAAGAGGCTCTGACCTGGTGTCTCCCATCCGGCTCAGCTTGTGCTCTGGGGCGCTGGCCCCTGGCTCCCGGCCGAGCACCGCCGGGCCCTCCCTCCCTATTTTCCCGGACATGTCCGGCTTTTTGGGATTTCCTCCCGGACGGGAATTTGAGGCCCAAAAAGCCGGACATGTCCGGGAAAATCCGGACATATGGTAACCTTACAAGGAGAAGCAGGACTATTTTTAAAGGAATAAAAATGGGCCGTGATTGTCTCAACTAGTGATTCTGTGAGCTGAGTTTTTGGGAGCCCAACTTGAGACACCTTAAAAAGAGGACGAATTTCAGAGGCAGGTGGCTCAGGCCCTCTCAAGGGGTCTGAGACACTAAGGGCACAGCTGTCCAAGAACTACTGAGCTCTGATGGAGATCCAAGCCACTGCCCCAGCCTCAGCCTCACTGCAGTCAGGGGAGAAAGGGGGAGCATGCTAATAGAGGGCAAAACATTTTTGGCATTCAAACAGTTGCTATCCATTCTGAAGGACACAATATTGCATGTGAACTGGTGGCAAATGAGTCACAGACATCGACTTTGTTCCGTATCTAAGGATATCACTAAATACTGCCAATGCAATGTCATTGTTTCCATAGCAACTAAAGCATTTCAAATGGAACAGAGAGAGACTAATATAAGACAAATGGGGGGCATAAACATGATATGTGATGGCATGGTGTTGTGTGGTGTTAAGTGTTAACGTCCACTACTTTTGGATGAATTGCATAATTCATTAATAACTTCACCATTGATAAATAATAAGGTCATTCCAGACCTGTGCAATAAAAACTTTATACCTCCCCACCACAAAGTCTCCATTTTTGTAATATTTTGTTTTCAAATTGAAATTAAGTTTTAAATCGTTTAAAATAATTTTCTCCTACCAGTTCCCTAAAAACATGGCTGGTGAGGAACTTGGATGCATAACGCTTAGCCTAAAGTTTTGCCATCAGTTAGAGAATATTTCGATAGCAATCTGGGTTTAGTAACCAATACCACTTCTCACTACCTCCTCACTTTGTACACAAGGATTACAAAGAATTTTGCAAATGTGAACTAATTAAGCCTTACAACAACCAACAATATTGTGTGTAGAAATACACACACAAATAAAATAAAAGAAAAGCAACAATCTAACAAATATACATATTTCATGCAACTTATTTTTGAGAACCATCTTGAAAATAGCTTGTAAGGCCCTTCAAGCTGAATTCTTGGATATAGGTCATAATTGCAGATAGCACATGTAATTTTCCTCGTCTATAACATTCTCCATCCACACACAACATTTCAGACGCGAGAATCATTGCTCTATAGAATATGATGTAGTGCCGAAAGCCCAATAAGTGTTTTACACTTTCTGTAGGTCCCTGATCCCCAACATTAGAAAAAAGAACAGTAATACAATCTATCTTCCTCACCAGTGTTAAAATGCTGTGGCATGAACTCAATAAGGATTATACATGAGTTTTTGCTCTCACAGGCTTTTGGATCACTTTATTTTTACAAAATAATCTGAAGTCGGGTGCCAGGCTAACATTCACCATGATAGGGGGAGGGTTAGCTCAGTGGTTTGAGCATTGGCCTGCTAAACCCAGGGTTGAGAGTTCAATCCTTGAGGGGGCCACTTAGGGATCTGGGGCAAAATCAGTACTTGGTCCTGGCAGGGGGCTGGATTCTATGACCTTTCAAGGTCCCTTCCAGTTCTAGGAGATAGATATCTCTCCATATATTTTAATGTAACTGCTCTTAAAAAAATTCCAAAGATGTAGAAAAAAGCAACCAATCATGAAGTTGAAGAAGATTCAGAATAATTCCAAAATATTTCACCATGACTAAAGACTGAGAGGTAGGTCTAAGGGAATCTACGGTGTCAAGACTAAACTAGATAGTGGGAACTACAGACAGTGTTGTAGCTTGCTTATCAAGACGACATAAAAAGACCAGTGGAAGTAAATATAGGTAGGCGTTAACATCTTTTCCTCAACAATTTAAAAGGTACTAAAATTATATCCAATTAGAGAATATATGCTGACACAAGAGCATCTCTATTATTAAGGTTGAAGGCTAACCTTCCATTACACTGGTCTACAATTTTTGAGAAGTCGCCTGCTTCAGAGATAAAATGTGCTATTTATTATGTATTTTGATGTGCTGAATTCAAATATGACAATTAAAACAACTGATTGGCTACTGTTTCTAAGATATTTAAGGTTTTACATTTTATGTCTATGTATAGTTTGTAGATAGTAGAGTTTTAATCATAAATTGTAAACCTAGATCTTTTCATGTGTTTATGGTTGCTTTACATGATAATATTTCACCTGTCCTGTTTATGTAACACTTTAAAAATCAGCAAAAGGGTTATATAAATAAAATTTACTATGAAACAAACTGGGCGTATAGCTGATGGAATGCTTGGATAATGCACAGTTCACTTTTTCTTCTTTGACACATCTTTCCCAACTGGAGGCACCATGCAGACGTAACAATTGCTGGTATGATCTGTTGGCTCTCTCCAAATCATTGGCACAGCAAAAGGCATAGATTTCCTTTTCCTGTTCAACCACTGGCGAAGATTTGTTGCACAAGTATTGCAGCATATGTGTGGGACCCACCTCTTGTCCTGATCTCCAATTTTGCAGCCAAAATAAAGGTGATAGGCTTTCTTAACCATAGTGGTTATACTGCGCTTTTGTGATGCAAAAGTCACTTCACCACAAACATAGCAGAAGTTATCTGCACTGTTCACACAAGTACGAGGCATCTCTGCTCACTTTGGCTAAACAGAAATGTGTCCCTTTGCAAAATCAAACACTGACAAATAAGAGAGCACGACACTGTATGATTTCTAGAGCTGATCTAGGGCAATTTGTTCAGCAGAGTGATGTAAGCTTCGTTATGCTTGCATCATCCATGACTTCTAGGAATAACATGATGCAATTCATAGCATGTATGACACAATACCAGCTTCAGATTGCATCATTCATTGTTTTGCCTAAAAAGCAAGTACTGTCCAAACCCAGTCATAGATTTATTCATAGATCCAGCCAAAGATGTATTTTAGTCATTTCTGGTTTAAATTGAGATCCCTTTCCTTTATAACTCACTTATCCTCTGCCATTCCCAAGTCAAGGGTCGTATATACTGACCCAATAACATATCTTGAAAACTAGAGCCAATCAACAATTTTAAGCATCATTTTCGTTCTCAGTGACCCAGAATTAGTAAAATTTGACTACATTTATTTCAGAAGCATTTTGGCTGTAGAGCATTGTTATCAGCCTTAGGATTGTGGTTACCAACACCACCTTAAATCAACCTGAAATTTCACATGCTTGAGTTTATGCCAGGTTAGAGTTTCCCCTAGAAGGTCTGAGGCACATCAGGTAAGGCATTTGGGAGATTAAAAAATCAACAACAAAACTTCCTGGCTTTTCTGGTTTTAAAAAAAGGGAGGGGACCGACCATGCACACCTCTTATAACTGACTTGTCTTTTTGCTTCTGCGTCTTCACAAATGGAGCTATAGTATTTGCCAGGGGTTCTCAAACTTCACTGCATCACAACCCACTTCTGACGACAAAGTTACTACATGACCTGGGAGGGTGGGGGATGAGGGAGGGAGCCCGAGCCCTGCCACCCCAGGTAGGGGTGGAGATCGGGCTTCAGCTTCAGCCCTGGGTCCCAGTAAGTCTAATGCAGGCCCCGGCGACCCCATTAAAATACTTTGGGATCCTGAACCACAATTTGAGAACTGCTGGTATTTGCTATATGGAATTTTGTTTTGTAGTAGGAGAGAACAGGGGACATGAGAAAGTCTTTTCAACCAACCTGCTTTAGCTTAAGGAAGAACTAGGCACAAGCTTTATCTTCAAACATTTGTCTTTTCAATGTCATACAAAGCTGCCTCTGAATTAGATACTATCTGTATAGCACAGAAGATCAAACATCAGTTAAAAGAAAGGCAGATTTTATTATGCATCTGAAATAGAACATTGTTTCATATTTCCCTCAGTCAGTCTACCTTCCATCACAATAAAGCGGATTGATCAGAGGCCAATAATTAAAGTGTAGGATTTAAATGTAATTATTTTATATTTAAAAATATAAATCCTTGAAGATTTTTGCAGCACTTACCTCAATTACCCTGGAGTCAAAGTCTTCATAAGTTTCTGTTGGGAGAAAAGAAACAAATATGTACTTCATTTATTTGCTCCTAATTATCAATACAGCACTAGGGCGACCTGTGATGACAGGTGATATAATATTACAAAGGGACAAAGCTTCTTATACAAATTAATTTATAATCCCTGCAGCATGTAGACTCTGGGCATGGCTTGCAATTTATATACACTAAACTAAAGTCCACTGCTTGTTTTCTTTAGAATGATCTGCAAAGATATTTTTAAATGATCAAATTCATTTAGAAATGTATGCTCCCTAAATTCAAAATAAGACGGGCATTCAGTACATTTATAGAGTAATAACAACGAGGAGTCCTTGTGGCACCTTAGAGACTAACACATTTATTTGGGCATAAGCTTTCATGAGCTAGAACCCACTTCATCAGATGTACCTTTAGTTTTCCATTTCAGGGTACACAAAGTTCGGGTTTGTTGTGGATTACTGGCCTCTGCCCTTTGAGAAGACCAGCATGCATCATGCTGATAACACATTTGCCATGCCACCTCACTGAAACAAGCCTATCAAGACAAGATCAATCCTGGGAGGTTTTGCTGTTTGCTTACAATAGAACATAATTCTGTAAGTTTCTTAATATTCTTATTTTATTTCCCATTGGGTAGGATAAAATATCAAGTTTTGGAACCATGCATTATTGTTAAAAATAACATGGAACTTGCCTTGTCAGCAAGGTTGTGTAGTACGATGTCAGAAGCAAAGCACACATCTTACAGAACAGAAGGGGGGGACGCATAGTGAGTCTAGACTTCATGGAGTTACAATATAAATGGAACAGAGGTGTTAAACGTACTAACCACGTATCTCATTCTAATTATTTGGGGCACTCAGCACATATTTCTACACTGAGGAGAGCAGTTTCCTCCTGCTGCGCATGGAAGCTCTACAGTTGCACAAGACATCAGTACAGAATGAGTTTTGACTGAAGTCGCTGGTGCATTGGAACTATGGTGATAACTAACTACAATACTGCGATGTATTTCAACTTCAAATGTCAGCATTCCATTTTTTTGTAAAAAACATGTTAAGTTCTAGTCTTAAATTAGTTTGAAAATTTAAAATTAGAGAGTTGTGAAAAAAAAATAAATTGTGACATTTACTTAAATGGAACAAACATGTTCCCCACCCCACCATACTTGTAACAACTCAATAGTTAAACAGACCTGGTTCAAACCACTTACCTTTTCCTTCACCCCTGCCCCAGAAACATCTGGGCTCAGACTAAGCTTGGAAAATGCCAGATCAAATGGCAAACTTGTAAGTTATTATAACTTTAACTTCTATAATTAACACCAGATCTCTCTCCAAAACAATAATTTGTTTTACACTAATGCCTTGAGGCTCCAACCAAAACCAGGATCCATTGTGTAACTAAGAGATGGTCCCTGCCACAAAGATCTTATAAATCAAAATAGCCAAGACAGAGTGGAAGGAGGAAGTAGAATTATCTCCTTTGTAGAGATGGGGAAAAGCGGTTACCTACCTTCCCGTAACTGTTGTTCTTCAAGATGTGCTGGATACATGTCCATTCCACTGTAGGTGTGCGTGCACCCCATGCACGGGTGTTGGGCTAATGGACGCTGCTTGTTAAAATCTCTGGATCTGGGTGCACGCGTATCCTACGTGTGGAATTCACATAGGGACCAGCGCTTGAATTTTATTTTCTTCAGGAATTTGTTCAGATCTAAACTAGGCCTGAGACCCCCTTTTGCTTTGGTGATCAGGAAGTAGTGGGAATAGAAGCCTTTTCCCCTGAGGGAAATTGGAACTTCCTCTATGGTCCCTGCCTGAAGAAAAGAGTGGACCCCCGTTGAAGGGCAATCTCGTGACAGTGGTCCCTGAAGACGGATGGGGAAAGGGGGCGGGATAGAAATGAACTGGATGGCATGCCCCCATTCCACCGTGATTGAGACCTACCAATCTGATGTTATGTGGCCCCACCACTTAGGAAATGAGATAAGCGATTGGTAAATAAAAGATGGGGAGCAGATGGAACTAAGGTGGCTGGTACACTCACTGTCCTTGAGTATCCCATCAAAATGCCTGTTTGGAAGCGGGTGGGTGGATGGTATGAGCCCACTGATGCTGAAGAGGGCCATGGTGGGCACCTCCTATAATCCCTTTCCATTTTTCTTGGTGGATTTTGGGATCAGGGAGCAGAACTCTGGTGTCTGAATGGCTACTGTGGAAGAAATTGCTTTCCCCCCCGCCCAATCACTGGAGTATAGATTCCAAGGGATTTGACTGTCGGTCACCCTGGAATCTCTGAGGCTATGAATTCTGTCATCCATTTTCTCTGAAAACAGACAGGGGCCTTCAAAAGGGAGGTCTTGGATCGTGAGTTGGACCTCTAGGGAAAACCCAGTTGACTGCAACCATAAATGCTTTCTCATATCCAAACTATCATCCAAAACTGTTTTGGAGGGCAGTTCTGGCGACCAGTTTACCCTCCTCACTCATCGCTGCAAACTCTTGTCTACACTCCTCGGGTAACTTGTCTTTGAACTTCTTAATGTTCTCCCAGAAAGTGAAGTCATGGCGACTCAGGGGTGCCTGCTGGTTTGCAATCCTGAGTTGCAGCTTCCTGAAGAATAAAGCTTGCAACCAAACAGATCCAGCCTCTTTGAGCCTTTGCTTTTTGGCGTGGAAGCTCGATGTCCCTGCCTTTCCTTCTCATTGGCAGCTGCCACCACAGGAGAGCCTGGTGAGAGTAAAAATGTTCATACCCCTTAGAGGGGACAAAGCACCTCCTCTGGGCTCATTTGGCTGCAGGGGACAGGGAGGAGGGTGCCTCCCAAAGAGCCATGACTGGCTCCAGGATGGTTTAATTAACTCATAGAGTCACCCTAGCCAGGATCATCGATATCAGGATGTCCATCAACTGGTGAGACCTTTCGGACACTTCTTTTGCCTGAATGCCAAGTACAAAGGCCACTTTTTAAAAGCTGTTGATGGGCTCTGTGGTCCTCTGACATGGTGAGTAATTTGAGGGCCCAACAGCCTCAGCTGATGATAAAGACGAGGAGGCAGCAGGCATTTGACGTGGTTGCTAGCATGAGTTCCAGCTGCTTGGAACCTGTCTCAGTAGCAGATATGGGAGAACAGTACTCTTGGTGCCCGGAACCAGTCTCTGCACCGGGGTCTGGAGGGTAGTGCGTTTGGTGCCCGTGTCTCCAGTGCGCCAGGAGCATTGAGGGCAGGACCTGGCTGGAGGGGGAATGCCCCATGGTTACCAGAATGGCCACTGATATGGGTCTGGGACCCCTCCTTATCCAGGGCATTGACCTTTAGCTGGGGCCCAACGTCGGGTTTGCCATATGGCACCGTGGTGCCAATGACTCTGATAGGGGGGCAGGGGGAGGAGAGTGCTGTGTCCTGGATGGGACAGAAATGACCTCACCTCTGAGCCTGAGGAGTCAGATGCCTCTGACAGAAGAGGGGCTGAAAGACAGCCTGAGCCCAGGGATGGCGGTAGCAGGGAAATAGAGGAGGCTTTCCTCTTGACAAGACAAGCTTCAGGGGAGGCTTGGGTAACCGTGCTGCAGGATCTCAGTGCAGTGAGCTATGAGCCCCAGGCATTGGCATGGGTTGCAGACCTTCTGCTGCCAACAATACCAGTACTGAGTGACTAAACATGTTTCTTGCAGCTGCATATGTGCCTGGGGTGGCTGGGTGCGGCACTGCCTGCTGGCTTTGTTAATGACCTTTACGGGAAACCTCAACAGACCTGACACAGGCCTCGAAGGTGGAGATCCCCCTTGGGAGGTGATGAGCGTTCCAGAGATGGCCTTTCTCACAAATGCTTTGTGGAGTGTCTGCCTCTGTCTTGCTTTGGTACTGACACAGAAGAACAAGAGGCAGAATCTGAGGAAGGTCCGAGTCTTTTCTTCAGTACCGAAGAATGGGACCAAGGAACTGCAAACATGTCGGGTGGGGTGCTATGTACCAAAGCTGATGTAGTTGAGGCGTTTTCCCTGTGTGACGACTCTGATGGGGGTCGAAGTGCTGCTTCCACGAGCAAGCCCTTAAGCCTCACCACTCTCTCGCTTTTTGGGCAGGGCTTGAAGCTTTTCCAGATGTGACATTTGTCACTAATGTGGGATTCTCCCAAACATTTCAGGCAGGAGGGATGCTGGTCACTGACTGGCACAGGCTTTGTGCAGATCCTGCAGAACTTAAACCCTGATGAGCAAGGCATCCTTCCAGTACTGGTCCCAGTACCAAGAAAAAAGGGTCAAGAGAGACCAAAATCAGACACCTAGCCCTAAAACTATCAAAAATTGACTAAAACTAACTATAGCCAACAAGCTACTAAAGTACAGATATGTAGAAAGCGGAGTGAGGGAAGTACGTGAATCACTCAAGCCTGGATTCGCTCTGACAGCCATCACTGGCATTAAGGAGGAAATGAGGTGGGTGGCTCTGCTCTGACACCAGCCCGCAGTGGCGTATGGTAACAGAGGGTGCTCAAGCCACCTCAACAGATACTGCTGAGAAAAACAAGTCTCTGATGTCTGTGCCCAGGGTGTGCGCACGCCTGCCGTGGCCTGACATGTGCAATCTCTGGAAGAAGTAGTGAGGCACAGAGAGGTTAAGTGACTTGCTCAAAGGCACTCAGTCTGGGGCAGAGCTGGAGACAGAACCCAGGTATCCTGAAATTCAGTACAGTGCCTTGACGACAAGACCAGCCTTCCTCTCTCAATTCAAACTGAAACTCTTGGGGCACCATTACTCAATTCTTGAGAGATCCAAACTCTGTACTCATTCCAGGACCAAAGTTGCACACTCTATTCTTCCGAGCTCTTCACTGTTGAAGAAATGCTGGGGGAATAAACAATTGTGCACAGTATGTTCCAGTGACGATCCATTTGTGTATTTCATCATTTGCATGCATGAACTGCCCACTTGCATAACTGTTACTCAGATGACTACCCTAAGTGAACTGAACATATATGCATTGATTGGAAACGGTCATATTGCTAGAGGATGTAACAATTCTATAAATGGCTCCCTTCCATCATGTCTACACTATTCTCTAGTATTATTTTAGAATATTTTGAATGATATAATATTAGACAATCTACGATGATTCAAGCAAACAAGCAAGCAACCATGAGACTTATTTGATCCAGATTTCTATACAACTACAGGGAAAAAAGTCTTGTCACTTCAAATCAACCATAATATGTTAGTGCAATACTTTAAAGGGTATTCAATTTAAAGGGCTGCCTGAAACATTTCTCTGTAAATCAGTCAAATGCAACTATAGCATCATTTTTCTGCCCTGTAGGAGTCAGGAAGCAATCTTTACAAAACTAAACATTTCACATAACATTCATGATTTAGTCTTTTCAGAATGGTGATAAGAAAACACTGGCCAGGTGTGTGCTACACCTGGGGCACCAAAGGGCATGACCCTTCTTTTCCCCATATAAATTATATGAATAAATGTAAGCTTCCCCTCTGCAAGTTACTTTTGAAAACAGAATTCCATTTCAGAAATGTCTCATAAGGGACAAAAGCAAATCCAAGAGCATGGCAGAATTTTGAGTATTCTGTACCATTACCCTCGGCTACTGTTCACTTGGCTCATGAAAGCTAGGGCAGAAAGGATACAAACGAAGCAGAAATGCAGTCAGATCCTTTTGACTTTCAAGTGGAGTGCCCCAAGGGTCGGTCCTGGGGCCGGTTTTGTTTAATATCTTTATTAATGATCTGGAGGATGGTGTGGACTGCACTCTCAGCAAGTTTGCAGATGACACTAAACTAGGAGGCGTGGTAGATACACTAGAGGGTAGGGATCGGATACAGAGGGACCTAGACAAATTAGAGGATTGGGCAGAAAAAAACCTGATGAGGTTCAACAAGGACAAGTGCAGAGTCCTGCACTTAGGACGGAAGAATCCCATCCACTGCTACAGACTAGGGACCGAATGGCTAGGTAGCAGTTCTGCTGAAAAGGACCTAGGGGTCACAGTGGACGAGAAGCTGGATATGAGTCAACAGTGTGCTCTTGTTGCCAAGAAGGCTAACGGCATTTTGGGCTGTATAAGTAGGGGCATTGCCAGCAGATCGAGGAACGTGATCGTTCCCCTTTATTCGACATTGGTGAGGCCTCATCTGGAATACTGTGTCCAGTTTTGGGCCCCACACTACAAGAAGGATGTGGAAAAATTGGAAAGAGTCCAGCGGAGGGCAACAAAAATGATTAGGGGTCTGGAGCACATGACTTATGAGGAGAGGCTGAGGGAACTGGGATTGTTTAGTCTCCAGAAGAGAAGAATGAGGGGGGATTTGATAGCAGCCTTCAACTACCTGAAGGGGGGTTCCAAAGAGGATGGAGCTCGGCTGTTCTCAGTGGTGGCAGATGACAGAACAAGGAGCAATGGTCTCAAGTTGCAGTGGGGGAGGTCCAGGTTGGATATCAGGAAAAACTATTTCACTAGGAGGGTGGTGAAACACTGGAATGCGTTACCTAGGGAGGTGGTGGAGTCTCCTTCCTTGGAGGTTTTTAAGGCCCGGCTTGACAAAGCCCTGGCTGGGATGATTTAGCTGGGAATTGGTCCTGCTTTGAGCAGGGGGTTGGACTAGATGACCTCTTGAGGTCCCTTCCAACTCTGATATTCTATGATTCTATGACTGGCCTGTGCTCTAACACCCACTTCGGGGAAAGGAACAGTAAGCAAGTCTCTTTGGCACAGCCTTTGGCAAATGCCAAGATTCACTTTATAAACTCTAACAAATTCTCTTGGTGATGGACCTTGCCAATAGGACTGGTCACATCTTTACCAAGGTTCCTGTTTCAGAACTTACTGAACTCTAAATTAACTCTCTTATCTGACTATTTTAAACATTAATAATAATTTGTTTCTGGTTATGCCCACAACAAGCTGTACTCTTCCTAGCCATGAAAGACGCACGGTTCCTGCCATGAAGAGCTTACATTCTAAAGGAAAAGGAGTCAGTAGGCCTCTCATATGGCAGGTGAGAGAATTTTCAAATACCAAACCACTCTTAAACAAGCATTTGTGGAGCTAAGCTTCTATAGATGGCTGAATCAGACAGCACAGTGAACAAGAGACATGGTTACCAACAGCAATTCTTGTCCTTAATGCATTGCCTCCACAGAGCCACATTGCACATACCTGGCTGCAGAACCTGTCTGAGCAGAACTTGGCAGTGCGGGCGAACACACGGCCCTCCATCCCTGCCTTCTATAGAAAGGTATAAATAACCCACTCCTCCTAACCTTCCCTCAGGAAAAGGCCTTGCTGACCGATTTATTTTCCCAGTTGAGTCATTTCACCACCTTACATGGCGGTATGAGAACGTATACATTGCCAAAACAGATGCTGTCCCAGCGATTAGCTGTGACGTTTGGATTAGGCTTGAAGTGACCATTCGGATAATCTAGGATGATCCGCACATCACAGGTCTGAAAATGTCACGCAAGGAGCCCTCCATCAAGCCTTGTGATTGAGCTAGAGTGCGTATTTTAGAAAGATGTCTAATCTTGTCTTAAAGTCTTTGAGTAATGGAAGATCCACCATTACCTCTAAGGCAGTGGTGGGCAACCTGTAGATAAATCTGAACAGACAGAGAGGCATAACCTCACAGAACAGTGAGGTAATGGTTCCAGTTTCCATGGTTTTGGTGCAAATGCACCCTTGGAACATTATATGGCGTCCCACGCAGCATATTACTGGAAAGTATTGGCAAACTGGAAGGAGTTTATACAAAACAAAAACCCACAAACTGATTGGGGGGGCTGAAAGAAGTGACTTGAGAGAAGATTAGAAAACCTCAATATGCCTAATTTGGGAAGGGTTCCGTGTATTCTGCAGCCATTAAATTTGCCACAGAATCCATCCCTTGCTGCAGAAATATGCTCCAGAAGCTAGACTTTAGTTTAGGAAAAGAAATGATGCTACTGGCTCTTATGGGTGTGAAGAAAACTTTGAAAACATCAATCAAGTTTAATAGGTGCAATTACATCTGAACCTGCAGAGAGCCTGAAACAATCCTGCAGAGAAATGTGAACTGTCTGGTAAATCTCAATGGAATATTACCAGAAAAACCTAAACATGACAATATAAATGTCAACGTTAACTGTTTCACAGACATTATTCTGCTGAGTGTTACTTGTTTTCATATTTAATTTGTTAAAAACTTTTTTGTTCTAAATGAAGCTGTTGTAGAATTTCTAGTTACCACAAAAGACTGTTGGAGAGACTCTAGGACAGTGGTGGGCAACCTGCAGCCTGCATGCGGCCCATCAGGGTAATCTGCTGGCGGGCCGCGAGACATTTTGCGGACGTTGACCGTCCGCAGGCACGGACCCCCACAGCTCCCAGTGGCCGCAGTTCGCTGTTCCCAGCCAATGGGATCTGCGCGAAATGGCAGCCAGCACGTTCCTGGGTTCCGCCACCTTCCACAGCTCCCGTTGGCCGTGAATGGCAAACCGTGGCCACTGGGAGCTGCGGGGCGCCGTGCCTGCGGACGGTCAATGTCCACAAAACGTTTCGCGCCTGCAATTAGCTTACCCTGATGGGCTGCATGTGGCCTGCAGGTTGCTCACCACTGATCTAGGACATGAAACAGAATTTAGCCTTACCTTGCCACAAACTGCACGGGGCCTTGAGGTTGGGTAAGAGGTTTAAATATGCAAGGCGATAGCCTTATACTTATCTCCTATAATTTGTATTTCTAATATGACATTTTATTAGCTATTCTTTCCTTGCTTATGCTAACATGAAATCTTTATTTCTGTTACTAAGCTAATGGGAACACTACAAATCTGGCTACATCTTGTACTCAGGGCTGCTGAGGTAAGACAGACAAAAAGTGTTTCAACATTTTAAGACTCACAAAAGTTTAACTGAGAAGCAGTCAACTAGTGCTGAGCATGAATGTAACAACTGTCAGTCCAGTTATGATTACTAACTCTTCAGTTTAACTGCCTGGGTTTGTGTATAGAAATTCTTATAGTTCCTAATATAGAGGAGAATAATTATAAAGAAATTTAAAATGCTGAGAAAGTATGGATTCTTCTTCCCCTGCCTCTCTCTAAGAAGGTAATTACATTCACTCTTCTTACCTCCATTAGGACCTGGCTCAGGGGGTCCCAGACTGACGCCTCCCCAGGAATTTCCAGTCCAGCCTCGCTCTCTCTTCACCTTTGTTTTTCTTCTCTTCTCCCACTCATCCCTCTTCCGGATAATTTCAGACTGCACCTTCTCCTGCACCTCTTTGTCTCGTTGACCAATTGTCTGGACTACCCCACTTTTCATTATAGGAGCATTGAGACCAGGCCAAAGGAAACCAGAACGTCCTTAAGAAAAGCAAAACATGAAAAGAGTTCCCTCGCATTTAATGCAAAATTAAAGATTAAAACGCAACAGTACATAAGGTGAATCTAATAAAATGGATGTTTTAATATTCACTTATATTTCAACTGCTTTTCACAAGACAGAATTTGTATTAAAAGCTGGAAATTCAGCTATGTGAAATGGAGCATCATTATCAAAATCACCTAAGAAAAAAGGAAAGAGAGAGAGAGAGCGCTCATCTCACACTGTCGTAACTCCAAAGAAATTAATGCCAATGTGCTAACTGCACTGTTTATAAAAAGTATTACAAATAGGGTTGTCAGGCATCTGGTTTTTGACTAGAATGCCCTGCCCTGGCTCCACACAGCTCTTGGAAGCAGCCAGCATGTCCAGCTCTTAGGCGTAGGGGCAGCCATGGGGGCCCTGCGTGCTGCCCCTACCCCAAGCGCTGGCTCTGCAGCTCCTATTGGCTGGGAACAGTGGACAATGGGTGCTGCAGGGGCGGTGCTTGCGGGGGGCGGGCAGTACACAGAGCCCACTGTCCCCTTCGCCTAGGAGCCAGACATGCAGGCCACTTCCAGGAGCTGCCTGAGGTAAGTGCTGCTGGGCCAGAGCCCGTATGCTGAACCCCCTCCTGCATGCCAACCCCCTATCCCATCCGTGAGCCTCCTCCTGCACCCAAACTCCCACCCAGAGCCCACACCCCTCACCGCAACTCAACCCCCTGCCCCAGCCCTGAGCCCTCTCCCGCACCCAAACTCCCTCCCGGAGCCCACGCCCCCTACTGTACCCCAAACCCCTTATCCCCAGACCCATCCTAGAGCCCACACCCCCAGCCAGAGTCCTCACCCCCCTCCTGCACCCCAACCCCCTGCCCCAGCCTGGTGAAAGTGAGTGAGGGTGCAGGAGAACGAGCGATGGAGGGAGTGGGAGATGGAGTGAGCGGGGGTGTGGCCTCGGAGAAGGGGCGGGGAAAGGGTGTTCGGTTTTGTGCAATTAGAAAGTTGGCAACCCTAATTACAAACCAAAAACACTATGAATAGTAAGAGCAACACATTTATCAGTCCTATAGTTATTTATGTATTTACCGTCACCAATGAACTGGCCTCTATTGAGATCCCTCCTGATCTTTTTCTTGGTTCGCTTTCCTCTTCCCTTCCTTGCTCCAGCACCGGTCTCTGCCAAAACCCCTTTCCACAGCTCATCAGCTGTCACTGTAATGAAATGGCTTTTGTAAGTATGGTATCAGAATAATTAATATTGGTAACATTACTGAACAAAATATTCAAGATGATAACCCTTAGGTGATCCATTCTGGGAATGCATAACACCCCTCCCCCCCCATTAACGCCCATTTAAGCAAGCTTGTATCTTCTGCCTGTATCCTTCTCTCTCACCACTACTCTCTTTTTGGCCCTGTGTGCATTGGGTCGCAAAACAAATTAATGGAACTCTGTTTAAACACTGTTCAAAACAACAATGGTTTCTAACATGGTTTGCATTGCCACTGCAGAGGAGGTGAAACCACATAAGTACTGTGGTAAGGAAGGTACCCAGGTGAGCACAGGGTTTAAAATCTATTTTGAATTTTGTTTTTAAATCAACACCGTTCCTAGACAGTGTAATGTTTTAATGGCCTTGGTAGCACAAGACAGGAACAAAACAAGATCATTCGCTAGTAACTGACATTGGCAATAGCAGTAACTGCTCTCTGTGACACAGCGACCCATTGGTGCCAGCTGGCAAAGAGTTCACTGTTTTGTAACAGCAACTCCTAGCAGGCCTTACCAAATCACTACATCTAGCACACCACTTCCATGGTATTTATTCATAAACGATATCATCTGACAGCTCTCAAGAAAGCTTGTGGCATACTGATCCTCTCAATCATTGTGAGATATACGTACGGATGATATTTAAGAAGCTGTGAATGATGAGGAATGATTTCCCTTTACAAAAACCATGTTGACTCTTCCCCAACATATCATGTTCATCTATATGTCTGATCATTCTATTCTTTACTATAGTTTCAACCAATTTGCCTGTTACTGAAGTGAGGCTTACAGTAATTACCAGGATCATCTCTGCAGCCTTTTTGAAAAATTGGTGTCACCTTAGTTATCCTCCAGTCATCTGGTACTGAAGGTGATTTAAGTGATAGGTTACACATCACAGTTAGTTCTGCAATTTTATATTTGAATTCCTTCACAACTCTTGGGTGAACACCACCTGGTCAAGGTGACGTAACACTGTTTAGTTTATCAATTTGTTCCTAAATCTCCTCTATTGACCCCTAAAATCTGAGACATTCCTAAAATTTGTCACCTAAATAGAATGGCTCAGGTATGGGAATCTCCCTCACATGCTCTGCAGTGAAAACTGATGCAAAGAATTAATTTAGCTTCTCTGCAACGGTCTTGTCTTCCTTGAGTATTTCTTTAGCACCGTGATTATCTAGTGGCCCCAATGACTGTTTGGCAGGCTTCCTGCTTCTGATGTACTTACACATATTTTTGCTGTTAGATTGTGTGTCTTTATTAGTTAGTCTTCAATTTTTTTGGCCTGCCTAATTACACTTTTATACTTGCCTTCCAGAGTTTATGCTCCTTTCATTATATCAGTTAATGCTTTCATACACTGATGAAATACAGGGTTCTCCCACCCTTTACATCCTTCCTTCCACCTCTCATTAAGGTGTGATGCTTTACAGAGCATCATCATAGAACTGAACAAGACACATTCAGAAAAACAAATTAATTTCACAGCCTGCTGTATATCTTGTCTGGGCACATCTGCTGTGCCATAAGGCATGGGAAGTAACCATCTTCACGTTCAGACCAAGACCTGAAAACATGGCTTGCATGCATTTTTACTAACTGAGGTTACTACGCTACCATTACATAAAGCTGAAACACAGGTCTTTTCTAAAAGTCAGGATTTGTTTTTTTTTTTCAAAATTAAAACTCAAATGATGTGACGAAAAATATTCACAACATGTTATAAAGCCAGTTTTTCTCCCAACTAGGCCAGAAGCTAGTAAAGAAGATAATCAGGAATACAGTCAGACAATTGTTTCAACTCCTGAGAATGAATGAGCCTGACTATCAACAGTGACCTGGAAACAACTCTCAAATGCCTCAGCCCGCAAGAGACATCACTACTGTAAATTAAATCTCCTGTCTCAGGCTGGACCACATTCTGGGTTTCTCTCTCTAAAGTAGCAGTCTGAATACCAGCAATCAGAGGAAGAAAAATAGTTCAGTTGGACAGAAGCGACTTGTCTAAAAAGCAACACAAAATAGCTGCTGAAGATCCCCAATCATGGAAAGAGATATCCTGCCTTATTCTCAATACGGGCTCACAGATCCCCAGACAATGGCACCAGTGAAGTTCTGCAATGCAGAAAGCAAGGGTGCAGCCAGCACAGAACGCCCATAACCGGCCATTGCCTTTACTCATACAATGTATTTGTAATTCCTGAGGATACACATGCATCTTCCTAACGATTTGTGGCTTATCTTTATTTTGTATTTATTTAAATTCAGTAAGATAAGGCTGGTATGTGCCGGCTTCATTCTCCTACTGCTAAAATAGCTCCAGTTGCAAAGCCTCATGTTTTCACAAAAATGTTAATAGGATGCAATACATAGATATGGTATGCTATAAAGGTTATATTGCCACGGGCTGCAAAAGGTGCATTATTTGTTTGTGGTTTTGTGCAGGTCAAATTTTTTAATACCCCATCTTGTGACACCAGACTGTCCTTGGACCACAAGCCCAGCTGTACTTACTTTGGAGGGAGATGAAAATTAGAACACAAATTGGTAACACCCAAACATTATCTAAGATTGCAGAAAACCTAACATCATCGCAATTTTAAAGTCCAATCTCTCACAATCTACCAAGATTAAAGACATATTTCTTAGCTCATTTGAAAAGGAAGAATCCCAGCTCCCCCAAAGCATAAACAAAGAAGAAAGATTAGCTGGGGATGTGGAGGGAACCACACATGTATCAATATTAGTATTTGTGAGAGAAGTAGTTAATTTCATAGAAAGATTAAATATTGTTTAATAGGTGGAATTTTTTCCACTTGAAAACAACTTTTGCTGAATACTGTCTGATGCCAAAATCAGTCATGTAGCAGATTTTAATAGCAGGGACTCAAAGAAACGAATATTGTTGGTACATTTTTAAAAAGGTTAGTGAACATGCCATGGTAAATGTGTTTTATTCCAGAGTAGTAATGCTTGCTAGCGCCATTATAGTTGGAAATCTATATTCTCTTTATAAACTCATCTTTATAGGGGTTCTATAACAAATGTTTATTTCTAGGCCAACCGTATCAGTTTCAGCTGAGAATACATTTTTATGGACACATTTACTCTAAGTGTACAAATATTTTAGCTATTTGTAAGTCATCACACACACAAAACCCCCTGACAGTTTTGCATTTCAAATACTTTCCCCCATCCCCCCCAAGCAAATAAAAGGGGATTCAAAAAAATTAAAATGTACAAGTCGTTAGCTGAAATATGACATCGTGTCTTTAGAGACAATGGGTTGCTTGGTTTGTAATGGGATATAGAATCTTTAGGTAACTGATACTGGTTTACTCTGGGTCCAGATGTATAATAACAAAGACAAGACAGAGCTTTTTCAAGGGCTGGCCCAAGACTGTGGAATGAACTCCCACAGGAATGAAAGACCTTCCCCTCTAAGTGCAAGGTGCATTTGTTTGCTCTTGCATTCTTTAAAAAACACATAGTATCATGTGTACACACACACACACACACACACACACACTCCACTGTGTAACTTCTTCTGCCTAGGTAGAGGAGGAGAGAACACTATGATAGATGTTAGTCACATTGCTTAATGCACTAATGAAAGGGGCTTGGATACTACAGTGCTAAGCATGGTATAAGAGCATATACAGAACAGAATTACCAGAGATTGTTCAGGGACCACAGTGAAACAAAGTGGTGGACTCATTCTGCTTCCCAGTAGAATTGGTTTTCACAGTCCACCACCACAACTGGCAGCCTTGCTGACAGATTCAGAAAAAGGTCATGTATTGCCAGAATATGGAATGAGTAACTTACCCATCTACAGAGGTGGCCTTCTAGATCAGAGCTGAGGTTACAAATTGGAAAGAGTGGGGAAAGAGGACTGTATTTATGCTTTAATGAGAAGAGGATTTCAGCCTCCAAAGTGGTCATGGCACCTAACAGGAACACTTAAATTCACAAATCTTTCTAAAACAATCTGCTGAGATTTAAATGTCAGCTAGTATACTTAACCTTTCTACCAATTACATACCTGCTACTTACTATGCATGTGTGCAATTAATGAGACCATTATACTGCATTTAATTTTAATATACACATTCTTTCTGACACAATTTAACTGCCCTCAAATCAATAATCTGCATTGAAGGAAGGTGTTGAATAGTCCCATCACTGATGCACAGATAGCGAGAGACTATTTCAATCAAAGAGAACTGTTACAATCTCAATGTCAGAAAAAATTATCTTCAGAAGATGGTAACTTTGTTCCACCAAAACTAACCAGTCAAAATAATTTGTGGTTGTTCTAAATATTAGCAATTCCTTTCACCAGGAGCCTTGAAAACCCCTACTCATTTGTTCTTAATGCAAAACACACCCAATTTGCATGATCACTTCTTCAATTTGCACTTACAGTATTTCCCATAACATAAATGGCAATTTCCTGCAATAGCTTTGGGAGATGGTACTGTATTAAGTGTATGTACCGTTGTGGGCCAGGGACTGTGTGTAATTCCATGGGGGAGGAGGACCACAGTTCCTCCAGGAACTAAGATCAGTGGAAGGTGATTAAACTAATCCACTCAGGTTGTAACACTTCCCAAGAGGTACCACCTACTGAAAACGTTGCCTATACTGCTTCAAACTGGATTCTCCAGAGACCAAGAGATAAAGAAAGGACTTTAGGATAAATAGCCTCTTCTGGATATGCCTCCTTGAGCTGGACTTTACACCCTATAGCGCTAGTGAAGACATACCCCAAGAGTTGCAAAACAGATACAGTAGAAATGACAATAACAGAAAGATTGCACATAAATCTTACCACACATTTCCAGCTTCTGCTAAGAGGTGATCAACAATGAGCCCTTTTTCTGTAAGCACATAATCCTGGTTCTGATACTTTACGTTAGCAAGCTAATATTCAGAGGCATAGTGGGGTATCACAGTGTTGGAAAATGTAAAGTGCTATATTTCACAGAAACGGCCTAATGTTTATGGCCTGACAAAATTAATGACTGTGTCTCAGTGTTAAAGGTTTACATATGCACCAAATCTGATACCTAAAAATATTCTGTCATAACGCTCTTGGTATATTGCCTCAATAAATAAGTTCTCCCAATAATTTCTGTAAATGCTCAAAAATTCAAAATGGCCTCTCCATAATCAAGAGTTGTTCAAAACCAATGATTCTAAAGTACAGGGATGTATAGTCTACTTCAAGGAGAAAATGTATTGGCAGGATGAACTACAGGATATATTGCAACATCCTCCACTCTAACAATTGATTTTTCTGTATCCATCACCATTCTATTTAAGACTATTGTAAGCACACCGCATCTATGCTGTTCTGCAAGGCTCTATTTTCAAGAGTCTAAAGTTGTGGCCATTTTGAATTTACGCATCTCTGGTAAGCTTTCTGCAGCAGTGCAGTAGGTTTTTATTGTACAGCACAGTATTTCAATGGTCCAAGCAGCACTGTACATAAGAAATGCTTCTAACATGCACCATTTAAGAATACTTGAGAATACCCAACACAAAGTCCCATGCACTGCAATGAAAACATGTTTGACAGAGAGAATAAACCTTGGGGCAACAACAGGGAAGAGAGGTACTTATTATTTAAATTGTCCTAGTCTTTTCTAAAGGAGTAAACATATTTTGTGCGCAAGTATTCCATATAGCCCCTCCTAATGTTCCTTAATGCTGTGAACAATAATTCTCTTTATGTGCATCTCTCAAGTGTCTGCTCTTCTCCCTTTCTACTGCCCCCAGCAGTTCTCGGTGGGCTTCCCCAGTTTCTCAAACACGTTCTCAACTCCCCAGGACTTCTATGAAGCTCTGCCTCATTTTTCCTTTCAGCAGTTGTGAACTTATTTCCTTCCCTTATCAACACACTACTTCCTCTCAACACCCCTGCATGCTGTATCCACAGATCCACTTGTCACACCACCTGCCTTCTCATACATGAATCATCACTAGAAACAGTTGATTTCCTCTTTATTCTACAGTAACAAGCCTATAAGAGAATCAATTCCCTCTAACAGTACACTGTCACAATAGGAACTGCTGCTCCAGGTCTGACAAAGCACTTCCTACTGTGACAGTATAGAGTGCTTTAAAGAATATTGATTCTCTTATCTAATATCTGAGAATTAGATCTCCTAGCTAGCTACAAAGCTTGCAGAAGGTCCTGAATTTTTCCATGGAGACATAAGTGTATATGTGCTGTGATTTATTTTTCCACTTGTAATTAGTTTCTTATTGTTATACAACCGACATACAATGGACTGAAGTATCAGATTTGCAATATAAATAGCCAAGCACCCCAAAAGATTTGGTATATGAAATTTTGCAGTTAGGAAACAAAGCAACATCATAAGAGAAGCATAACCCAAAAAGCAGAAGCTAAGATAAGGAATTGATTGAGTGTACAATATAATCCTATTAGAGAAAAATGGAATCTACCCAAGCAAAAGGAAAAAAAAAATCACCATAATTTAAAGAGTGTCAACATTTATAGCTTATATAGTCTTGATGCCCGGAGATAAGTCAAAAACCCAAATTAGAGGCAATTTCCAAACTTCTTGTAAAACTAAAATTGGAGTTAAGGTTGAAATTAGGATACAACACTTGCAAGTATGGAAATGAACAGTTAAAAGTCAATCTTATTTCCGCCTCTGTATTATCCTTCACATAACATTCAAAACCAGGAGACAACCTGGCAGCCCTCCACACTGCAAACAAGTCAGAAAACAAATTCTGAAATGTCTCATAACAGACATACTAAGATGCTAGTGAGCCAAATCAATCTCAGGTGTGAAGCTGGGAAAGCCAGTTGATTTATACCAACAATTAGTTTAGTACAGAATGTTCAAAGTTTATCCTCCCTTCACAAGAGAGGAACTCTGGAGTCTTGCCTACTGAAATTCCTGAAGAGAGCTGGAAAGAACAAAGATCTCCTGACTGCTACTGGTTAGAAAAGCAAAGTTAGTGAAATGCCTCTTCCCTTTCCTCACAGAATGTTGCTGACAGTGCGCCAATAGAATTCTAAACCTAGATCTAGAAAGATAAACATATAGAAGAGAAGTTACAATAGATACGGCAATCAGAGCAAAATTTTTTCTAATATTTAAATCAGAAATTAAAGCTCTCTGTCAGGGCAGCCTGCAGGTGGCAGCAAATACAGTAAAATCACACTATCAAACAAACCAACAACAGTACTGAAAAGATTACTGTGCTTGCAAGAAAAGGCAATAAAAAGCAAAAGCAAAGCTTGAAATGGAAATCAAACAGAGCTAACTAGGGCCACCCCAGTAATATATCAGATTTCTAGTTTGATTTTTCAGTAAGCCAGAGCCTGCCCTACCACAGGAAAAATCAGAACAAGAAATTCAGCATTTTCCATTCTTAGCAAAAGCTAAGGCTGTAGTTAGAGGCTGTATTCCAACAAGCAGCAATAAAGCTTTTTATCAGATTAATGTAGAGAACACCATACTATAAACCTCCAGGAAAGGCACAGATGAAAAATACTTGCCTTTAGAATGTTTAGTTTGGATTTAACAGCATTAAACAAATGTAAATTGTGGAAATGTTCCATTAACAAGCATACTTTAAAAAAAAAAAAAAAAAAGGATTAAAAGGAAATTTCCGTGAAAGACATGATCATCTTAAAGTCCAGTTGACACTTTCCTACACCTTATTGGAACAGCTTTTAAAAACTATTTCAGCTAACATGGATTTGCCAGCCGTAAACACCACATCTCTAGACTGATTTTCATTCTAGATGATCATTACATAGCTGCCAAATTTTGCACAGCTCCATGTGTAACATTTTATAAAATTACGTAATGAGCTAATTTGCATATTTTAAAGTTTGCCTATACAAGAACTGAGGTTATGGTCAACACCCTGCTCCAAGCAGTGACTTCAGCATGGAGCAGTCCCAAGGTGGCAGCGGTGAGTAGGGTTGCTAGGGGAGAGTGAGGCAGCTGTGTGGGTGGGATGCTAGGGTAGAGCGGAGTGTCTGGCTGTTAGGGCATGGGTAGCTGCTGGGATTGCTGTTAGAGACTGGGATGGGGGGCGTTTCTTGGGGAGAGCCAGATGCAGCTGGCTCAGGAGGCAGCAGGCAAGGCAAGGGAGTTGGGTGCCAATTCTGGACAGACAGCTCACTCCTTCACTTCCTCCAGCCCTGGGATCCAGCAGGGGGAGCAGCACGAGAGAGAGCGCATACCTGCCCGCTTGGTAGGCGCTACTGTGGCTTCTAGCAACCAGAAGACATAACTGAAGCTCTGGTGTGACAGGGCTATCAAATGCATGACACTTGGGAGCCCAGTTTACACCACATTATGCCAGTCCACATAAACCAACACATCTATGTTAGCTGCAGCTATTTTTAATTATGGTTTTCTAAGATGGTGGAAATTAGTGCTGATGGGGCCTGAAACTGCTGGCAGTCCAAGTAAGGTGACCTCAAAGCCACTGAAGTTGTTTAGATCACCTGAATTCTGGGGTACATTCATCACACACTAGTAACAAAGCTGGTTAAAAAAAAACACTAATTAACTTTTGCTTCTATTTAAGTCCTACAACAGTGAAGAATCAGGACAGGAGAGAGTAGTGTTTGCTTCTCAATACTAGTATAGCATATGAGAGAGCTGCATGATTAGAAAATTCTGTTTTCTATTCTTTAATCTGACATTAGCTTCATGTGTGGCTGTCAGCTAATCACTCAAATCCAAATTTCTAAAATCTGAAGCACTGTTCCACTCAGCACTGCAAAGCCGAAGTGAGTTAGATGGCTAAGTACCATTTTCAAGACTGACAAGCACTCAAGAACCTAAGCCTAAATCACTGAAGTCACTTCTGAAAATGGAAGTTGAGCACCTAAATCACTTAAGGTTTGCAATGTTGAGGAAATGTATAATGCCTTTATAAACTGGGCCTTTTCTTCTGTGCCCATTCCCACTCATGAGACGCCCTTTATATTCACATCTGTAAAGCACTCTGAGATCTTTGGATAAAAGGTGCTAAGTAAACTCAAAGCATTATACAGATCAGCTGGCACAGAACCAAATCCTACATCTCTCAACTGAATAGACAAGAAAAATTCTGAAGCAAATGATTTAAGTGTCATTTTTAAATTGCACATGAAATGCTTATTTGCAAGCACAATACTTAGCTTTATCATTACACTAACTGTCTGATCCCAGAACAGAAGCCTACCACTGAAAACAGACAAAGATGTGGATTGATTCTATTTCCCTCCATAATCCTGGGGTAATAACCAAAAATTGTTTGCAGAATTCCCCGTGGAGGTTTGAGGAAGGATAAGCACAGATTTACCCTTTAGAGGATTTTCAAAAACTTAGCCTGCTGGATTCATAACATTAACTCTTCTTGATTGTTTTAGTCCCAAAAGCAGCATTAAATAGAAATCTTTACAACTAGATTCTTAAAAAGTAGCAAGCTAATTGTGAAGCTCTCTCAAAGGCTGTTTAAAGATGCTTGTGGAAATCTTTAAAATACTTTAGCAGGTTGAGAAGAGACTCTGGAGGCATGTGAGTTGGAGAGCAAGCACATAGTGCACTCACCTGCAGCACTATTTCCTAGTTACAAACTACTCAAAATAGTTACGTTCCAGGCCAACTGCGAAGAGCTACAAAAGGATCTCTCAAAACTGGGTGACTGGGCAACAAAATGGCAGATGGCAGGGCACAGGGTAAATATGTGTAATTGTGAGTCACAAAGAGACAAAACGCAGCTGATTGGGTGCCTCAAAAAGTTTGGGAACCACTGACTTAGAGAGTTCCTCAGATGGAAATTGCTATAAAATGCAAAGTTAAAAAAAAAAAAAAAAAAAAAAAGACAAAACACACTCATAAATGTTCTTTTTTTTCCCCTGGTAACTCCACTCTCAACCTCTGAAGATTTCACTGCATAGCTTTGGAGATCTCTGAAGAGCTCATCTTTGGCCATCTCCCCTACTGTCAACCCTAGAAACTTTGGAATGTACATTACATTGTAGACAGCATGCTACCAAATCACTCAAAAATTGCACTTAGGGACAGCTCGGGTATACCCAAGGGGCTGGCAGAGCTTCTGAACATTCAGAAAGTTTGAGGAAGCTGGTTTCAGAGTGGTAGCTGTGTTAGTCTGTATCAGCAAAAACAACAAGGAGTCCTTGTGGCACCTGAGAGACTAACAAATTTATTTGGGCATAAGCTTTCGTGGGCTAAAACCCACTTCATCAGATGCATGGAGTGGAAAATACAGTAGGAAGATATACACACACACACACACACACACACCATGAAAAGATGGAGGTTGCCCTGTATATATGCTTTGTTTGCGGGCAGGGTGGAGAGTGGAGGCCCACATCAAATCCCAGACACCAAAAGAGCTATGAAAGTGCTCGAACTATATTTAAACAGCATACTTTAACTTCGCTTCAGTCCAAACACCCAGGAGGACTCTCTCCCCCACACTGAAGTCAATGGGGCACTGCTCAGGTGCAAGGTCTGCATGCACACAACTCTTTGCAGGATCAGGACACTAGCTTCTACTCCTCAGTGTCACATGCTGAGCAACTGCTTCTGTTTGTCTGTTTTCATTCACTGCTATACTCATTGCCAGGCAGGAGGTTCTGTGGGGGTGAGAATGCCTGCACTCTCCACCTTGCAGACTCAGAAGATACTTTGGTAACAACATCTACGCTGATTACCAATGGCTTCTCACAGACAAACAAACCTGAGTTGCCTTCTCTGCATCCTGATGATGTGTCATGGAGACAATTTATAAACCTGCCTGTTTATAAAACTTTAGTGATGTCACTTAAACCCCCCCAAACAAACTGGATTTCATTATTGATTTACTGAATAACTATAGTTTAGATATGGTGTTTAAAACAGATGCATTCTATACAAATCTAGCTGATTATTGTTCTTACATTACCTACGGGAAACTATTCTCACTGAGTTATGGGCAATTTCCTGATGCCCAGGAGCTACTTCCTACTTATAACACTGCTCTACAGCCAAAACGCTTCTGAAATAAATGTAGCCAAACTTTACTAGTTCTGGGTCACTGAGAACGAAAATGATGCTTAAAATTGTTGATTGGCTCTAGTTTTCAAGATATGCTATTGGGTCAGTATATACGACCCTTGACTTGGGAATGGCGGAGGATAAGTGAGTTATAAAGGGAAGGGATCTCAATTTAAACCAGATATGACTAAAATACATCTTTGGCTGGATCTATGAATAAATCTATGACTGGGTTTGGACAGTACTTGCTTTTTAGGCAAAACAATGAATGATGCAATCTGAAGCTGGTATTGCGTCATACATGCTATGAATTGCATCATGTTATTCCTAGAAGTCATGGATGATGCAATCATAACAAAGCTTACATCATTCTGCTGAACAAATTGCCCTAGATCAGCTCTAGAAATCATACAGTGTTGTGCTCTCTTATTTGTCAGTGTTTGATTTTGCAAAGGGACACATTTCTGTTTAGCCAAAGTGAGCAGAGATGCCTCATACTTGTGTGAACAGTGCAGATAACTTCTGCTATGTTTGTGGTGAAGTGACTTTTGCATTACAAAAGCGCAGTGTAACCACTATGGTTAAGAAAGCCTATCACCTTTATTTTGGCTGCAAAATTGGAGATCAGGACAAGAGGTGGGCCCCACACATATGCTGCAACACTTGTGCAACAAATCTTCGCCAGTGGTTGAACAGGAAAAGGAAATCTATGCCTTTTGCAGTGCCAATGATTTGGAGAGAGCCAACAGATCATACCAGCAATTGTTACTTCTGCATGGTGCCTCCAGTTGGGAAAGGTGTGTCAAAGAAGAAAAAGCGGACTGTGCATTATCCAAACATTCCATCAGCTATACACCCAGTACCCCATGGAGAAGGACTGCCGGTTCATGATGCACCAGAATCCTTCTCACTTGAGTCAGACGAGGAAGAGGATGAAACTTCTGGTCCTGAACCATCAATGTCACAGGACCCACATTTTCTCCCATCCTCCTCCTCTGAACCACACCTCATAACACAAGGTGAACTGAATGACCTTGTCAGGGATTTGGAACTACCCAAGAGTAAGGCAGAGCTGTTGGGCTCCAGACTGCAGCAGTGGAATCTCTTAGCAGGTGATGTTAGGGTTTCCATGTTCCATGACTGTCAAAAGGATCTTGTCCCATTCTTCTTCATGGAAGGTGATCTTGTAGCCTGCAACAACATCGATGGTGTGATGGCAGCCCTCAACATCGTTCACGATCCAGATGAGTGGAGACTGTTCATTGATTCATCGAAGACAAGTCTTAAGGCTGTTTTACTGCTTAACGGCAATGTTTTGCCATCAATTCCAGTTGGTCATGCAGTCAATATGAAGGAAACCTATGACAACATGAAACAACTTTTGAGGTGCATAAACTATGACCAACATCAGTGGCAGCTTTGTGGCGATTTGAAGGTTGTTGCTCTCTTGCTTGGTCTGCAGACTGGATACACAAAGTACTGCTGTTTTCTCTGCGATTGGGATAGTCGTGCAAGAGATTCCCACTACATCAAGAAAGATTGGTCACTCCGACAGTCATTGGAGCCTGGGAGGAAAAGTGTGCAGCATCCACCACTTGTTGAATCAAGGAAGATTTTGTTACCGCCCTTACACATCAAGCTGGGTCTGATGAAGAACTTTGTCAAGGCCATTGACAAAACACAAGCAGCTTTCTAGTACCTCCGTGGAAAATTTCCAAGATTAAGTGAAGCTAAGATAAAGGAAGGTGTCTTTGTTGGTCCTCAGATTCATGAACTTCTTCGAGATGATGCATTTGACCATGCACTGCGTGGCAAGGAAAGGACAGCATGGAAAGCCTTCCAGTTAGTGGCAATCAATTTTCTCGGAAACAACAAGGCAGACAACTACAGGTTGTTGGTGGAAAACCTCCTCAAGGCATACAAAAGCCTTGGTTGCAACATGTCACTAAAGATAGATTTTTTTGCACTCTCATCTAGATTTTTTTTCCATCGAACTGTAGAGCAGTGAGCGACGAGCACGGCAAGCGATTTCACCAGGACATTGCAACAATGGAGAAACGCTATCAGGGCAAATGGAGCCCATCAATGCTTGCAGACTATTGCTGGACAGTGACAAGAGATGCTCCATTTAATGAATACAAGAGACAAGCCAAGAAGCGCCGAGTAGACACTGAATAGGACTAAACTATAATAGTTTTTTGCCTTTTGTTTCATAATAAATTTTATGTATATAACCCTTTTGCTGATTTTTAAAGTGTTATATAAACAGGACAGGTGAAATATTATCATGTAAAGCAACCATAAACACATGAAAAGACCTAGGTTTACAATTTATGATTAAAACTCTACTATCTACACAATAGACATAAAATGTAAAACCTTAAATATCTTAGAAACAGTAGCCAATCAGTTGTTTTAATTGTCATATTTGAATTCAGCACATCAAAATACATAATAAATAGCACATTTTATCTCTGAAGCAGACGACTTCTCAAAAATTGTAGACCAGTGTAATTGTGTGTTTTACAGTATCATGAGAAGATTTTAGAGTTGGAAAAAGCTATCCTGAAAGATGCTTTCCTGCTCCTGCATGCAGCACAGTGAATAATCTTGCCTCACTGTAGATGAACAATACTTTGCACTTCAATAGCATGTTCCATCTGAGGATATCAAAGCTCGTTATAAACATTAAAGGTTCAGTGATTTGCCCAAAGGGAATGCTATTTAGAGATTGAGTTCTTAACCTAAAAATGTAAAGACTGAATCCATGATCCAAACCCTGATCAAATCCAACTACAAGCCTATCTAGCTATATACTAACTCTTGTCACTTTAATAACAAATGAAAACTGCAATGAATACTTTACTTTGTCAAACAGTGGAAACATATTATTTCTGAATAGCAGCTTAAAATAGAAAATGGGATCCTGAACTTCACTAATGGATGCCGTACTCATGGTACAATACTTTGAAGGTCACTCTGGTTGACCTCATTACAAAAAAAGATGGTTAAAACTTTCCAGTGTTAAGGTTGGTTTTTTTTAAATAAAGGGGGACAAGGAAGTGACCTCCCTGACACCAATAAGGGGATTTGGGCACTGTAGCATTAGTTAGGTCTGCAAATCGGGTCCTTTTCCTCTTTAAAAAAAATCTTTTCCAGAAACAACATTTTAGGGACATTTTAAAAGAGAGGAGAGATGGGTTAGGATGAATATGAAAGGAGAGGAAGTGTCAAGCCCTAAAGTTCACCACAGCAAGACATGCTACTGAAAGCCCAATGATATAAATAGCAGCAAAAGCATCCCTAACATGCAGGCAACTCTCTGGAAGAGGCAAAGGAGGCAGTCTGCAATGTACCCAGGGCCTACAGCATTAAGGGTCTGACAAACTGACAGGTCCAACTTAAAAACTCAATTCACCACTTTTTACAGAATCACCAGACTTCCGGCATCTCCTGCGACACCCACACATGTAGCTACCCCTCAGATTTTAGGCAGCCAGCTGGGCTGTAGGAACGACTGCAACTTTGGATGCTGCTATCAGAGGCACCCAACAGCTTCTGTTTCATCTGATGCCTGAAGAAGTTACATGCTTAAATCCTTGTGACTCAAGAAGAGCTTATCCCTTACTCGATACTAATTAGTTTAATTATTTTTAAAAAACGGTCAAAGTTCAGTTTGTTTAAGAACGTACAGAGTCAAACAATAAGCTGTCATAAAAACAGTGGGTTTTTTTAATCCAGTCACCTAAAGACTGAAATAGCTGCTGGTGAAAAACTTTCTATCCTAGAAAACATCTATTCATGGATTTGTATGGAATCAATATGTAGGCAACTAAGAAAAGATCTAATTCACAAAATAAGCACACTGTAATAGCTTGTTATGCTACATCTTTGTCATATTAATTCACTTAAAAACAGTTTAAAATAAATACATCATTTTACCAGCGGAAGTGTGTATAAATTAGAAGAATGGAGATAAGCCAATCAGTTACTTAAAACCCGATCCTGCAAACACTTGTGCAAGATTAACTTAATGCCCTGCGAGCAGTTGTGTTGGCTCCAGTGGAACTATTCAGTGTGTACAGTTAAGCACATGTGTAAGTCTTTGCAGGGTTGGGATCTAATGTTGTAGCTGGGCAGATGATTAGATGGATATTGTCATCTTTTGTTTTTTTAATTGACTAAAAAAAATCCAAAGACTTCACTGGGAGTTGGACTGGACCCTGACTATATAGGGAAAACTATTAAACTGACCCTATCAACAAGGCACTGTCAAATGTGCCAAGTAAATGGAGGGAGGAAAAAAGAAGAAAATAAAATCAAAAGTTTCCTGTCCCCCATTAGCTTTTCAGTTGTAGTAATCTTAGTTGATGTTTGTAACTATTGTAGATGCAAAATGTTAATACAAAATGGGATTTTCATGTTGACAGAGTCAACATAAAAAACAGAAGAGAGTTAGACAAACTGCTCGTGTTATTAAAAAAAGTGGTCTTTTTTCAAGACTTACATTTGTTGAAAAAGCTGCCTTGCCTGCATTGTTGTATTGTCACGCTACATGGAGCAGAAATGTAACAATGAGTCTGTAGAGCCCATGCCAGGTTCGTATAGCGACAGCCACTCCTATTCGCTGGTAACGAGAGACAGCCTGTGGAGGAAGATGCAAAATTGTGAAGATATTTTTATTTTCAGGTTGAACGAATCAGTCATAAAGACTTAAAAAGGTTGATTTCTTTAAGAAACCCACAATTATCTCAGCAGACTTCCACCTTCTGTCCCTGGACTGCACAAGGTGAGGTATTTGGGGAGAAGTAATGATAGGTACCATACAACATACATTGATATGTTTAAAAATAATTGGCAGAGGACTTCTTCCATATCACTAGCAGAGATTACAAACAGCCTCTAGAAAAGGAGGGATATTTTCCATCCATCAGGTACGTGACAATAGTAAATAATAAACACATTCCAAGATATATGCACCCTCTAAAGAAAATCTGAGGACAAAGTCAGCCCATTGAAGAGTGCTATTCTAATGCCTGCCTAAAATGTTAATGAGGATCATATCTTAATTTAGTAAGGAATCCTATAGGTTACACATAATAAGACAGGTTGAGAGGGAACATTTAGAAAGCATGGCAGGAGAACGTCTCCCCATAACTGAAAGGACCTTCCCACCTTTTGTCAATTTTGGTTATGCTTCCAGATCTACCCGTAGCTGAAGTGGCCAAAAATGCCTCCCCCCACTACATTTGGTACAAAGGTGACCATTTCTTTCTCATGCAGACCTAGCCAATTATTCACGTCCTTGTCACCCACAGACTGGATTAATGCAATGCACTACACAAGGGGTCATATCTTGAAGATCGCTCAGAAAGTGCAGCTGATGCAGAATACAGCAGCTGTTTTATTAATTGTGCTAGCTACAGAGAGCATATTAAATCAGTATCCAGGGAGTGCTCCGGCCTCCTTATTTGGTTTTAGCTGCAATTTAAGGTGCTGGTACTGACTTTTAAAGCCCTACATTGTACAAGAGAAGGTGCCATATAGCGACTGACAGGACCTGATCTACTCTACCTCTCTGGCTTGGTCTACAATTACATCGATATAGCTACATCAGCCAGGGGAGTAAAACCCCCCAAGTTTCTGACTGACATAACCCCCAGTATAGATGCAGCCATACCAATGGAAAAGTGCTTCCGTTGCTGTAACTAATGTTGTCTGGGGAGGTGATGCTCCTACAGGACAGAAAAAACGCTTTCTGTTGCTGTATGCTGCATTGACACTACACGGCTACACCTATATAGTATTTGCTGAACAGACTTGCCTTCCCCCAGAGCCCCTAGATGTGAATGGCTGGTGTAGGGGGCAGAGTGTTGTCAAAAGGAAGGCATATGACTTGAATTCACTTCCTAAGTCTGCTGACCTTCAGGGTACAGGATAAATTTTGTTCTCTCAGGCTTTTGCCCAAAGTAATGGAAGTCAAGCCTATTTTTATTTACATCCTAGTGTGGGGTTGCATGTCTTTAAATTTGAGCTGACATAGGTCATTTGAATTTGCTATTGTTTCTTACTAAAATAAACCACATACACTAAAACAGTATGCATTTTGAAGAAAATGAAATAAAAATGGGGACACAGTGTGCTGACCTTGAAAGAGACCATTCAAATATAGCTATTCATTAACCAACTAAATCCAAAACAAACTACTTCCTCATAAAGAAATTGGATTCTTAAATTCAGTCTTTCCTACTAGATTTTAAAAGTACAAAATAAGCATTGATCGTTGCCATATATTGTTATCTTCCAATACTATTGAACTAGTGGTCCATTTCTCAAAAGGTAGGGTAATTAATTCACCTAGACAAATGACAATTTATTAATTTAATTGGGCCCTGTATCAGCAGTAGATTTTTAAAAAATTCTCTTAATATTTTATTTAAATTAATATGTTACTTTAAGTCTTGTTTAAATGAAAATAAGTTATTTCTGAGGAAAGTTCGTTTGATTGCTAAAAGGTCCATTATGAAAATATTCTGAGCTCCTGTAAATTTCTGCAAAATAAAAAGTTGTCCATAAATAGATACTAAAAAAATAATAGCAATAGAAAAGTGACCTATTTATTCTTAAAATCTTAGTTAAGACATTAGGGAATCCAGTACAAATCAAACATATTAACAACCCATTAAAGCATAATTTGAAATGCATACAAGATATATTGGCTACCATTCAAATCCTGCATTCCTTATACATCCCAAAGTCTGACTGAATTAATAGGTGTGTTGGGTGTGCAAAGAGAATATTCAGTTAAATAATCTGTTTATTAGAACCTGAACTAAACAAAAGCCCATACTTCTGGGCTAAAGTTTTGTATTTTCAAGCTGCTGCTTCTCCCCCCCCCTTTTTTTTTTAAATGACAAGAAGTAAATCTACATTAGATGAACAATTAATCTTAGGACAACTGTTCATGGCAATTATATGAATGATTTATTTTATCTTTGAGTCTCATGCAAATTAGAGAGATTACTTTTAAAAAGTTAGTCATTTAATCTACAAACTAATTTCGTTTCATATTATGTTGTAATATTTCTAATTTCCCTTGTTACACTCCTAAATCTTCCACAGCTGTAACCTATCAATAAAATCATTTCAAAACTATTTGCAATACCATTCTGCCCTCTTACCTCGTTTATTAATCTTGTCACACCACAAATACTACTTCACCAATAGAACAATTAATTCTTCTCCAAACTTTACAATTCTTCTAATTCAGAAATAATGAGCTTTCCATATACCTAAGCACATTCTCTACTAATAAAAAAAATTCCTCAGTAGAAATGATGATCAGCATTTAAGTAAACTCCGATTTTTCATTCTGTAAAAAAAGCTGCCTTATTTGGACAGTTTGTGCATAATCAGGAGTATTTTATATTTAGTCACATTAAGAGGGACGTCCAATCAGTAGATTAAAAAACAGCTTTCGGGACTTCGGACAGCACAAACATTCAGGGCTAGATTTTGTTCTTAGATTGTGTATCAGAGTGAATAAGCTGCTGTGTGGTACTGGTCATTTGCATCTTAACTAATTTGGTTGTAAATGTCCTTCCTGGATCAAAATGATCATGATCACACAATATGACACTGTACTGTAGAGCACAATAAGAAAAATGAAAAGCATTCATTTGGAAACAAATCATAGAAGAGCAAAGGAAGCATATTCATTAGCAAAAATGTCCCTGCAACGTTCCTTTGCTTTTGTAGATTTTAAGTCGATTAAAAAAAAATTCCACACGCTAAATAAGTCTGCTTCATTCTAACTCCAAAGGGCTCATGGTAGTCAAAGAAAGTGAATGCAAAGACAATGAGATCAGGGAATAACAGTGTTTGGTTATTTAAAAAAACAAAACAAAACAAAAAACAGTTCAAGAGGGATTAAAAGTGAACAAGGGAGTTAGCCCAAAAATTAATCTCAAAAACTAGATTAGCAAGGGAAAGCAGCAGGCAGTGGAACCAGCTGGGTTATCAATATGGAAACTGAATTCAGCTAGGATGAGAGCAGGAGATTGTAGATGAGTAGAAAGTCAGTAAAGCATCAAAAGAGGGAAGAAAAGAAACCAGATGAACACTGGCATCGTAGCAATAAAAGGAAGCTGGACATGGGAGAAGTCTGATGGGTCTCAGGAGGCCTGGTGATCGAGAGCCAACTGCCCGGGGAGAAAAGGTAATGCTATTCCTGGCCCTCCCTACTCCTAGCAGCACTTTCTAAGTATCCTGGGTGAAATTCTGGCTCCCCTGAATGCTTCGTACAGAGGCAACTAGCTACCAGGGTGCAATTTATGATAATTAAGCCTGGTCTACACTAGGAACTTATGTTGATATAACTAAGACGCTCCAGGGTGTAGAAAATCCACCCCCCAGAGCAGCGTAGTTATACCGACCTAACCCCGGTGCAGACAGTGCTATGTTGACGGATGGCCTTCTCCTGTCAGCATAGGCAGCTGCACCAAGTGCGACAGTGGCACAGCTGCGCCGATGCTGCACTGTAAGTGTAGACAAGCCCTTACATCTAGAGAATTCCAGCCTTGAGTTGAAAATCAAAATTAGGTATCGAGGGACCCAACGTGGCTTTGATGACAATATTCTGAATATTTTGGCCTCTGAATTGCAGTGGAACAGAGGAAGATACAGCAGAAAAGCATCATTCCCACGTCCTGAATCTCTGAATGCTGGTATTTAATATACCCACACACGGCTGTGCACATACTCCCACCGAGGGAATAGACATTTTAAAAAGCAGAGACAAACAGGGAAAATATTTGTGGAGGGGAAATAGTTTGGAAAGTCACATCTCTATGTAAATCAACATTTTGAAATGCAGATATATACATTCGTTGCCATGTCGTACACACTACTTCCTGTAACTTTTCAAAAGGGCAGCACCTATGTCTGGATTTATTTATTTTTTAATTATTTCAGACTAAAGCATTTCCTACACATGGTCATAAGCTATTCAGAATTTAATTGGGACCCTGGCTCTCTTGAGACCAAGGAGACATTTCAAGAAAGCAACAACAGCAGAGGACAAATCAGAGCAGAAAGGAATGCATACTTAGTGGGTTTTCTGCTCTATAATAAAAAAACCAGAAAACATGCTGTCACTGCATACTTCTAGATTGTAAACATACTATACAGCAGCTAAGGTTGTGCACTAATCTTAAGGCCTGTCTTCACAGCAACAGTTAGCTCAAGTTAGTATTCTCTAGATCAGGGGTGGTGAGTAGGCGGACCATGGGCCAAATCCAGACTGCCAGATGCTTTTGAACAGACCATGAAATCTTTTTATTTACTTATTATCATCATCACTATTATTTCAGTGTGAAAAATGTGTCTCAGGAGTCTGGACCTTGACTAGGAAATGTGGACCTTGACAAAAAAATAAAACCCTGCTCTAGTTAGTCCACTGGAACTAGCCTAGTGAGTGAAAGGGACCACACTACAAAACTCCTCTTGGGTACATGTTCCCAGTGTGGGCAGACAGACACATGCTAGCTCTGCTCGTGCTAGTGTGCTAAAAGCAGCCAATATGGCTGCAGTGGCTCAGGCTAGCTGCCTGTGCATGATCCCCCCTGGCCCCCGCGTATGTTCTCGTGTGGCTAGCCCAAGCTCCCAATGACCACTCTGCTGTTTTTAGCCCACTACCTCAATCAGAACTAGTGCATGTAAGTCTACTGGCGTTGGGAAGCATCCTACCAGGCACTTAAATTCACCCATGTTAGTATTTAGATTTCTAGTATACAAGCGCTTACTAAATATTGACACATTTTATAAGTGCTTGTATACAAATACTAGAAGTCTAAATACTAAGATGGGTGAATTTGAGAGCCTCGTATTAAGTGAAGATATTGGTCTAAAAGGCATCACAGAACCTTGGTGGAACAATGATAATTAATGGGACATAGTAATGCCAAGGTATAAAATATATAGGAATGACAGAGTAGTTGTGCTGGTGAGGGAGTGGCACTATGTGAAAGAAAGCATAAAGTCAAAGATACTAACTATCTTAACTGACTCAGACTGTACCATAGAATCTCTAGGGATAGAAGTTCCAGGCTTGAATAGTAAGAGTATAGCAGTAGGAATGTACTATCGACCACCTGATGGTGACTGAAATGCTCACAGAGATTAGAGAGGCTACAAAAAAAAAAAAAAAAACAACAATAATACAGGATTTCAATATCCCCATGTTGACTGGAAACATGTCACCTCAGGACAGGATAAGAGATAAAATTTCTAGACACCATTAATAACAGCTTTTTGGAGCAGTTAGTCCTGGAACCCACAAGGGGAGAGGTAACTCTTGATTTAGCAGGATCTGGTACAAGAGGTGAATATAGCTGAACTGCTCCATAACAGAAACCATAATGTAATTAAATTTAACATTCCTGGGTGTGGGGGGATATCAAAGAAGTTCACCACAGTAGCATTCAACTTCAAAAAAAAGGGGAACTACACAAAAATGCGGAAGCTGCTGAAACGGAAAGGAACAGTTACAAAAGTGAAATCCCTGCTAGCTGCATGGAAACTTTTTAAAAACACCGTAACAGAGGCTCAAATTAAATGTGTACCCCAAATAAAAAAAGGTAGTGAGAGGATTCCCTCCCCCCCAAAAATGCCACTAGGGCTGAACAATAGAGTAAAAGAGGCAGTTAGATTCCAAAAGATATCCTTTAAAAATTGTAAGTAACATCCTAGTGAGATAAACAGAAAGGAGCATAAACTCTGACAAGACAAGTGTAACAGTATAAATAGGCAAGCCAAAGAAGAATTTGAAGAGCAACTAGCAAAAGACACAAAAACCTCACAAAAAAAGTTTTTTTACGTACATTCAAAGCAGGAAGCTTGCCAATCAATCGGTGGAGCCTCTGAACGATGGAGATGCTAAAGGAGCGTTCAGAGAAGACAAGGCCATTGCAGAGAAGCTAAATGAATTATTTGCATTGATCTTCACTGATATAGAGGATGTGAAGGAAATTCCCACCCCTGAGCCATTCTTTTTAGGTGACAAATCTGAGGCGCTGTCCCAGAATGAGTTGTCAACAGTGGAGGAACAAATTGATACATTAAAAGTAATAAATCACCAGAACCAGATGGTATTCGCCCAAGAACTATGAAGGAACTCAAATGTGAAATTGCTGAACTACTAACTGCAGTACATAAGCTATCACTTAAATCAGCCTCTGTACCAGATGACTGGAGGACAGCTAATGTAACACCAATTTTTAAAACAGGCTCCAGAGGTGATCCTGGCAATTACAGGCCAGTATACCTAATTTCAGTACCATGCTAACTGGTTGAAACTATAGTAAAGAACAGAATTATCAGACACAGATGAACACAATATGTTGGGGAAGAGTCAACATGACTTTTGTAAAGGGAAATCATGCCTCATCAATCTATTAAAATTCTTTGAAGGGGGATCAACAAAATGTGGACAAGGATGAACCAGTGGATACAATGTACTTGGACCTTCAGAAAGCCTTTGACAAGGTCTCTCACACCAAAGGCTCATAAGCAAAGTAAGAAGTCATGGGATAAGAGGAAAGGTCTTCTCCTGGATCAGTAACTGGTTAAAAGTTGGGAAACAAAGGGTAGGAATTAAATGGTAAGTTTTCACAATGGAGAGAGGTAAATAGGGAGGTCCCCCAAGGATCTGTACTGGGACCTGTCCTATTCAACATATTCATAAATGTTCTGGAAAAGGGGGTAAACAGTGAGATGGCAATGTTTGCAGCCATACAAATTTACTCAAGACAGTTAAATCCAAAGCTGACTGCAGAGTTACAAAGGGATCCCACAAAACTGGGTGACTGGGCAATAAAATGGCAGATGAAATTCAGTGTTGATAAATGCAAAGTGAGGTACATTGGAAAACATAATCCCAACTTTACATATAAAATGATGGGGTCTACATTAGCCGTTACCACTCAAGAAAGATCTTGGAGTCATTGTGGATAGTTCTCTGAAAACATCCAATGTGCAGCGGCAGTCAAAAAAGCAAATGGAATGTTAGGAACCATTAGGAAGGGATAGATAAAACAGTAGATATCAAAATGCCACTATATAAACCCTTGCTATTCCCATATCTTAAATATTGTGTGCAGTTCTGGTCACCCCATCTCATAAAAGATATATTGGAATTGGAAAAGTTACAGAGAAGGGTAACAAAACTGATTGATTAGGAGCATGGAACAGCTTCCATATGAGGAGAAATTAAAAGGACTGGGACTGTTCAGCCTGGAAAAGAGATGACTAAGGGGAAATATGACGGAGGTCTATAAAATCATGAAAAGGATGGAGAAAATGAATAAGGAAGTGTTATTTACCCCTTCACATAACACAAGAACAAGGAGTCATCCAATGAAATTAATAGGCAGCAGGTTTAAAACAAACGAAAGGAAGTACTTCTTCAAACAATGCAGAGTCTACCAGTGTAACTCATCAGGGGATATTGTGAGGGCCAAAACTATGACTGGATTAAAAAAAAGAATTAGATACATTCCTGGAGGACAGGTGCATCAGCGGCCATTAGCCAAGATAGTCAGGGACGCAACCCCATGCTTTGGGTATCCCTAAGCCTCTGACTGCCAGATGCTGGACTGGACGAGAGAGGATGGATCACTAGATAGTTGCTCTGTTCTGTTCATTCCCTCTGGAGCATCTGACACTGGCCACTGTTGGAAGACAAGATATTGGGCTAGATGGACCACTAGTCTGACACAGTATGGCCGTTCTTATATTCTTATGCTGTGTAGACATACCTACGGTGTTTGTATTAGCAGCTGATGAATTGTAACTCAAGTTGCTGCATCCGCTGTGCACTATAAACTTCAGTGTCAGCAGCACTTCGGCTTCAACCCATACCCCCTTATGAACCAGCTATCTCTAGCTTAAAGCACCTCTTAACTTGAGCTACAGACTTATGTGTGGATGGGAATCAGGTTATGAGAAAATCTTTATAGGTCAGACTAACAACGCAGTGAAGACAAGCCCTTATGCACCCTGATTCCTCAGTAACAAACGCATTCCAGGCTAAAAATTTACATAATAAAAACATGGCTACTCAATTTTTCTCCCCCCACAGTAACAGCAATGGCTGGAAATCTAGTCTCAAGATACGTACAAACATGAGTAAAATTAAAGATGAATAAAAATATTCTGATCTGGATAAGGGAAAACATACAGAAAATAACTATTGTTTATGCAAAGTGACAGCTACAAGAATCTGCATTGTAACACAGCTGCCTTTCTGATGAAAGGCTTTTGCACCTCCACACCCACTTCTGTAAACTACAGCAGCAGTTCTCAACCAGGGGTCCAGGGCCCCAGAGGGGCCATGAGCAGATTTCAGGGGCCCGCCAAATAAACCAGAGAGCAGGGCCAGCGTTAGACTTGCTATGGCCCAGGGCAGAAAGCCAAAGCCCGAGCCCTGCCACCCGGGGCTAAAGCCAAAGCCCGAGCAACTTAGTTTTGCAGGCCCCAGCCCATGGCGTGGGGCCCTGGGCAACTGCCCTGCTTGCTACCTCTTAATGCTGGCCCTGGCTTTTAACCTACCGGATATGCAGAAGAACAGTTGTTGTGGCATAGGCGGGCTGTGGAATTTGTATAGCATGTTGCGGGACCCTCAGAGAGAAAAAGGTTGAGAACCCTTGAGCTATGTAATATCTGCCTTTACTTTAACAATAAATCTGTTTAACACTCAGGATCTAGGAATTTGGTCATAAGGACTATGTAATGTCTGCAGATTGTAAATCTCTTTCCATTCTAACTACCATCTCAATATATTTTTGAGAGCAAATGTACTCAACATTCAGGAAATTTATTTCACTATGGAATGTGGTGATCTGCAGAATCTGAGCACTAATTAATTTTTACAGTCAGCAGCAGTTTAATAATCCCCTCCACTGCTGTAATTATTTTCTACACAAATTAAATACAGAAAACCATTCTTAACAAAGTCTGTCCTTGTAAGAAGAAAGACTGCATGAAGCTGGTTTAAGCAGCATGATCTGCACTGGTAAGATTTATTTTTCAAAGACCTATCAAGATTTTTATTGCTTAGTTAAAATTGGCTAGGTGTTATTCCAGGGTCCTGAATGGAAAGCTCCAGTCTGAAATAACTCTAATGTTCAAGAAGTTAATGTACGTGGAAATCTCAAATGTATTGATAAAATTCCAAGACAGCTATTTTGAAAATATTTAATCATACTTAACTTTTGTTGGTCAACAAACTCGTTTACCTTCTATTTCTATTCCATATTTCTTCTGCGCAGAAACCAATATGCAAACTGTTGTGTTTTGAACAGAAAGAATACACTAAGCACGGAAGTCCCAAAGTAACACCCAGTGCAGTTATCCACAACTGTGCAGTTATTTCACAGTCACTTGTAGTTTTTTACATCATCTCATACACTCCAGAAAGTCACAAGTGCTCAATCAATGTAAAGCTTTGAAGCCCACTGGTACAAACTCTTCCTTTTTATTAAGAATGTGAACTTTTATGATGAAACTTGAGCAATTTGCCTTCTCCTTAGGAAATGCAAGTTTAAAACACAAGCCTGTGACAGGGTACACCACCTGTATAGGCCCTCAGGGGGACAGGAGGATGGTCAGGTCAGAAAGCCCTGGAGCTCCGCAATGAGGAGACAAGCGTTAATCAGCAGATCTAGGAAGCAGCTGCAGCCTTTCAGCCTTCCCAGATCACCTCTAGGGAAGAGGTCTGTTCCTACAAATGGATGAGCAACCCAGTGTGACCAGATGAGGGGAAAGGTTTGCCCCAACGAAGGAAACACAATTGGCCTGATTGCAAGTCTCCTGGTGGATCCGAGGTTATTTCCAGCTTTGCTACAGGATGGGCATTACTTTATTTTACACCTTTCTGAGGAGGAAGGAGCAGAAATTCACTAACAGCCTCAACTACTAGCAGAGCACCTCACCCTCCCTGATTGAACTAACCTCGTTATCTCCAGACTGATTTATACCTGCCTCTGGAAATTTCCATTACTTGCATCTGAAGAAGTGAGGTTCTTGCCCACGAAAGCTTATGCTCCCAATACTTCTGTTAGTCTTAAAGGTGCCACAGGACCCTCTGTTGCTTTTTACAGATTCAGACTAACACGGCTACCCCTCTGATACTAACAGCCTTGTTTCATTTTGTTGGAAGCTTCCAAAGGACTATGGCTGTAGCCAGGCTAGTTGAAAACTTTACTTTGCCTTTGACGAGGGGGAGGAAGCACTCTCAGAAAGGCAGGAAAGTACCCACTGGCTGTCCAGCTTTCTGAGTCCAAACCGGGATGCCAGAGAGAAAGGTGTGCTGGAGCCTCCCCTCAAGGCCCTCCCTTTCAAAGAGCAACAACAAATCTAAACACTGTTTAAAAATAGCTTTGATAATGCTTTCCCGGGTGTTTCCCCTCTTTATCTGGCTTTTAGGATTCAGCTGGGGCTATGGCTACTCCAGAGAGCTTTCAGCAGCACAGCTGTGCCGCTGTAAGATCTCTAGTGCAGGCGCTCTAAGCTGACGGGAGAGAGCTCGCCAGTCAATTTAATTAATCCACCTCCAGTTAATCCACCAGTAGCTATGTCAGTGGGAGAAGCTCTCCTGCCAACAAAGCGCTGTCCACACCGGTGCTTAGGTTGGTGTAACTTATGTTGCTCAGGGAGGTGGCTTATTCCCACCCCCGAGCGATGTAAATTATACCGACATAAGCGGTAGTCTAGGCATAGCCTTAGTCTCAGTCTCTGTCAGTACTTATCACTATGCAAAAGGTGCAACCTTTTCCCCCCCAAATGTACATGTATTAACTTTCATGTAGTGGAACCCTACGTGAAAATCAAAGTAAAAAATGTTAACAGGCATTCCTTTACGATACTAAGTAGACGCCCTAGGAATGTGCATTGGCTAATAACAGCACCTAAGAGAAAATTAAAGACTTTTTCCTGTAAAAACTGTAACTAGCTGAGACCAGATTGTAGCATGAGATGCATAACTCAAGTAATTACAAATCTAACAAACTCTGTGCAGCAGCTGTTGTAAGATGCAGTGATACCCTTCCTGTGACAAACCAGAATCTGCCCAATTCCCCAGCAACATTCTTTAAGTTACTGAATGAACGTGATCCTTCATTTCCTCTGAACACTATTTTCATTCCTCCTCCTCAGATTTTTTTAATCTTTATAGGGACAAGTCTCCTCTCAAACAATAAATCTTTTGTTCTGGAAGCAGATAATATTGCCTACTCCCTTAGAGACCAACCCTGAGCAGCACAAACTAGCCATTCTTCCAGCCATTTAAAGTCTGGAAGATCAATAATGATGAATCTGCAACAGGCTGACAGAGAAAAGTCAGATGTACTGGAGAAATCAGAGAAAGAAACCAAGATCCAACTAAAATGCTCAGGGATATCAGGGGAAAAGGGTAGGAGGGGAGAGAAAGATAGCTCTTAAAAATGAGCTAATTCCCACTCTTTTACTCTGACTTCTCAGGCCTCCAAAAGCTAGAGAGACTTACAACAGCTTTAGGATTGGTGTAGAGATTGATAGGCTCATCCCATGGCCTTTGAACTAGTACAATAGTTTTTTAAAAATGCATAAGGGGAAGAGAATTAAAAGATGTCACGAAATGGTGGAACACGCTGATAATTTGTGAGGCTCATGACTGCGAAATGTAGAGATGTTCAAAATATACAGCATAAATCATGTAACTTTGGTACTTCCTGAAACTAAGTTAGAGACAGGGAAGCCCTGCATGGAAGAGCACGCACGAGAGTAAAAAATGATAATAAAGGTTGGGGCCTCTTTGGGGGAAAACACTGAGAAGGAACTCTGCCTTCTTAACCTGCGACGTGTACTCTCAAAATTCTTGGAGAGTTTCTCATCGCTCCATTTCAGTTTTGTCCGCAATCAAACTTGACCAATCCCTTTAAGTTATTACCCTGAGATGCTTAGCAAGTACACTGTCTAGTTTACTGTCAGCTGAGGAATAATTTAAAGGCATCTATCTAAGTTACTGTGAGCCCCACTCTAGGAGACAGCTAAGGGAAGGAATAAGGTCTTTGCAGAAAGGTTTGAAAAGTTTACCCAATATTTACTCCCCCCAGGACTAAGTCTTCTAGCTAAGTTAAATATCTGTGGTATCACACCTCTAAAGACTTACCCCTACAATACAAAGGAAGAGTTCTGTACTGTATTTAATTGTGACAACTTTCCATTTAATATACTTTTGAAAATAAAATGCACCTTACTACATCTTTTTTTGTTTGTTATACCTTCTTGCCCATGGGTGTAGTTTGGGGAGGTGCAGAGGGGGCATTGCCCCCGCCAAACAGAGGCAAGGCATGTGGGGCACACAAGGTCATGTGCCATTCCCCCACCCCACCCCGATTTCTACAAGCGCAGAGCTGGCAGCAAGGGTGGGGAGCAGGGTGGGCTCCTGGGTTGCTACCTGGGTAGCTGGATGCCACCTCCTGGATCCTGGTGCTCACCTGTTTCCTATACAATGGTGAGTGCCCAAGGGGGGCAGGGTGGAGCTGGGGGGTAGAGACAGTGGGGAAGGGTGGGATAGGGCAGGGGGAAGAGAAAGGGATGGGGAAGTAGGGGATGGGGGATGCAGCAGGGGAGAGTGGGGAAGCAAAGGGGGATGGGATGGGGAAGCGAAGGGGAGATGGGGATGGGAAGCCCGGCACATGGCAGAGTGGCCACACCTCCCATGCTCAGATCGTCACAGCAGACAGCAGCAACTGGCCTCCCCCATTAAGCCATCCCGTTCCCAGCCAGCACCAGCAGCCCATGTACCACTCCAGGTGGGGGGGAGACAGCCAGTGAGCCAAGGGAACAGGCTTCAGCGTGCACGTGTGTGTGCGCGCACGTGCTCCCACGCTTTGCCCCCCCCCAAATATAGCAGTCAAACTATGCCTATGTTCCTGCCTTCACTTCGTTTCTCTTTCTCACAATCTTCTCTGGGTGCTGGGTGAAGACACTTTTGTCTTTGTCCCCACACTAAAGCAGCTGTCGACCTAATGCTGTAGTGTACACCACGCTTTACACTATACTAACTAGCATGTCACACCACTTTCCTTTCAAGATTAGCCAAGGCCTTGATCCTCTACTGAGATCAATGCAGGTGGACCCTTTTGCCCACATGGAATTCACTGCAGGATCTGGGTCACTGTTCTTTGAAAGGATTCCTTCATGCCTAAATTTGAAGTTAAAGTTTAAGATGCATGAGTTATCTTCATAGAAAAAATTCTGATTTTTTTCCAAGTAGAAAAGATGTCTCCTCGGCCACTTGTACTGAAACACGGATGAAGGTTAAGGAGCTGGTCCTTCAAGCCTGGGTGCATGTGTACAGTGCGTCATAGCACTCAATGGGGCTCCACTTGTATGGATCACTTCCAGCATCAGGGCTCAAGCATGGAAAATTTCAGCCCCGACAATGAATGGTTGAGAAAGCAGGTAAAAACACAGGACCGAATTAAAACAGCGGCAGGCACTTCTCTACGTTGGTCACTCAAACAGTGCAAGTCTGGAAGAACTCTGGAGTGCACACCAACCTAAGCTGGAGTACATGCGGGTGCAGGCCTGGGGTGCAGGTTCCCCCACCTCACCCCAACCTAAGCTGGAGTACATGCGGTTGCAGGGCTGGGGTACAGTGCTGGGCGCAGGCGGGCAGGGCCAAGGTGCAGCCGGGCACTGCTGGGGCACAGGACCGGGGTGCAGGCGGGCAGGGCCGGGGTGCAGGCGGGCAGGGCCCGGCCACAGGCGAGCACACTGCAGGCACCGCTAGGGCACAGGGCCGGGGTGCAGGCGGGCAGGGCCCGGGCACAGGCGGGCAGGGCAGAGGCGCAGGCGGGCACACTGCAGGCACCGCTAGGGCACAGGGCCGGGGTG